>NC_053155.1:143678812-144278812 GCF_016835505.1 Polypterus senegalus | reverse complement strand
CTTTCATAGAGATAACAGGTGTCATGAAGAAACCAACTGTTAACAGGATGTCAGCTAATTGCAGGACATGCTCAGCCATACATCCACATTCTGCCTATTAAGATTCTCCAGAGCATGCTGGGTTAGATGGTGTGAGAGGTTGAGAGCTGCACTGATACAGCGCGTTGCCACTCCCTCCATGATGAACTACCTCAGGATTCCAAATTACGTCTTGAATACAGCCGTGCAACAGGTGACACCTCAAAACCACACAAGTTTGAATGAAGTAGAACAGTATGAGCTCTTTTACAGTGGCTGGAGTTCCAATCCTGCCAACAACCTCCAAGTTTCCCAGCAAGCTGGGAGCAATTGCAGGTTAAGGGCCTGGCCTTGCTCAAGGGCACAACAGAATGGAATCACTTCTGGCATTTACTGAAATCGAAGAGGCAATGTTCTGATTGCCTGCACAGATCCATAGCCTCAGAGCCACTACTTCGCCTCTCATCTCTAGGATTTTAAAGAAAACCATCAAGATAACCTGTGTGGACAATGTGAATTTGCAGATTCTACAATATGTTAAAAATAAGTGGGTTAGCAATTACAATTATTAGCGTCCTGGATTTGGGAGGTTGCACTACTGTTTTGTCCATAACAATTGATGGGCAAGAGTTTTTTAGTTGCAACTAAAGGTAACTAAAGCGGACAATAATATTTTAAAAATTATGTACAATTTTGATTATAAGGTAGAAAAACATTTCTTACAAATGGATATGTGACCCTTTTCAGGACTAAGCCAGTTAGAAAATGACTATCTGGATATGCAGCAAATAACATTTTAAAATGGTTTAACATACTGGATCCTTTTCATAGTGATTTTCCATTCAGAAGATTTATCTACATTATAACACAGGATGTTCATTTTAATTTAAGTATTTAATGTTAATGTTAATTTAAGACAAATTATGATATAGTACATATCCTCTTACCATTTTTATTTCACACTGGAGTCTGCATGGCGTTAAAACCATTGATCCAAACAGATGGAGGTGGAGATCACTTTTCTTAACAAAGACATCAAGGTAGATGCCCCATCAACAGCAAGATGGACTATCATTTTTTGTTGTTGTAGGAGCTGGAGGGCATTTTGTTCAGATTAGTGGGTTTACAGAGCTATTATTATAACATTTAAAAATGTAGAATCTACAGTGATCTTTATCATCATAATGATAAAATAGCAATATGAAGTCAAAACAAAAGCAGAAAATAAACATGAAATGGAATTCTAAACATTTCAAAGTGCAAGTAAAAAAATAACAACTCATAAAGAAAAATGTATTATTCCCAGAATAAAAATTATGAAATGCAAGCTATAATAAATTGTTTTTGTGATCCTGACTGCCTAAGCTACTGCACTTCTTAATCTGAAAAAAAAACCTCCACTGGCAGTAGTTTGTTCCTGTATTGGTGAATTATACAAGCTTTACTCTCTGTGTGTTCTCTTCTTTGTTTCACTTTTTTATCCTCCCCTCACTCTCAAAACAACAGGTTAGTAGTAGTCAACACTGTCTTGTTTATAAATGTGATGCTAAACCCTTCAGGGAGGGGAGACAAATCGCCACATTCTAACTGCCGACAATTTACTTAAAAAATTGGGAGTGTGCTCCCCTTGACTTTCTCATATACTGTGATAGAGAAAAATGTCATCAGAACCACTTCCAGTTGCACAATATTTCTCAAAAATCATATTTCTTTGTTTCTCAACTAATTGATAATATTGATGCACAATCATTTATAATCAAACTTTATATTTGAATGATATTTTGACACTTAGGGAGGTCAAAAACAGTGGTGGAATTTTTTCATAATAACATAATGTATGTATTACCTAGATTACATGCAAAGTAAAAAGAGTTATAGTCACCTAAAAACATAGAAAAAGTGTTAGTATTATATAATATTTGTTGCAATAAATTGCTATAGGTAAAACTGCATTTAGCTACATTTAATTGTGATAATGATGGTGGAAATAAAAAAAAAGCATAAAATTAAATGTATTACTAGGAACACGACAGGAACCTAGTAGCTTATTGTTCCCATTGCATCTTTATATTTACATGACATGTTCAATGTTTAGACGTTATTGTTAAACTGATGATGCATAAATTAAAATAAAATTAAAAATGATTATTGAAAAAATGAGTTATATTGAATACAGTTTTTAACATTATGTACACATATATATTTCCTTGATACAAAAAATTTGGATGGTTGCTTAATAAAAATAATACTTCTGGTTTAGTGATTTTTCTCAAATTTCATCTGTTTGCGTTTAATCTTTATAAATATCTATAAAAAATTGGAATCATCTATCTGTAATTATAGCCATAGTGTACCTACCTGAACATTCCTGAAAGTATTCAGTTAAGAGTACCACTTCCAGTTACCGGAAGTAGCCCAAAAGTTAATAGGATTTCTTATTTTTGATATAAAGCAGGTATTCAAAATGTCATTGACCAAGGTCAAAGCATTATCGAGTTATTGTGTTTACACACAGGCACGCAGACAGACATAATTTTGAAAATGGTATTTTCAGACTCAGGAAGGTCTAAAACGTCAAGATTCATTAAAATCTCAGTCGAATATTTTTTCATGATTCCTACTGTAGCTGCGTTTTCCCAAAATTACCAAAGTTCAGCAGCTTCAACTCAAAAAATGAGATTCAACAAAAGCCTGACGAGCAGAAATGATTCCATAGACAAAATGTCTTCGTTTTTAAAAGTTTAGTTAAGTTTCAAAGTAAAACAGTTCACACAAAAGAGAAAATCAGAACAACAAAAAAGGAAACAATAATGTTAAGAAAAGTTCAGTTCAAAGCTTAAATCTTACTATTTACTTAACATTTCTGAACCATTTCAAAACGGTCAGAAAACTGTATGCTTATCTCATTTCTAAGTTTAAAATGAGTCTTTTAAGTCCCTATGTACTGGGACCTGTTCTAAACAACAACTGAGCTTATTATCACACTGTTTCTCAGTTACAGTAAGAAGGTTCTATCTCTTGCTAACTTATAGGGGGAAAAGAATATACCATAAGTTATGACTATGAAGGAAATTTATGTTCTATTCAAATTAAGCAAACATTAATTATGAGTTTAACTTAAAAACTTCAACTTTCTAAGATTGGTTCTTACACCTATGTATACTTTCTCTGTACAAACTCGGGAAAGTCTAAAATGTCAAGATTCATCAAAATCTCAAGGCTGAATTTTTTCATGATTCCTATACTTTCTCTGTACTATGTATACGAGAAAGTGAGAACTACAGCTAAATGCAGTGTCTCAGGGACTTTGCTTTATAATTTGATTTAAAATTCTATGTTTTTTGTCTAAATGTATGCCTATATTCTTTCCATTTATGTCACTACTTCACTCACAATTTAATCAATGACCAATCAGTTTATAACTCAAAGTGGGAATCATAACTCAAAATGGGCCAAGTGGGAATGCATCTATCCCTACGGAATTTGATTGGAAATAGATAAACACTGTTCATAAAATAAGATGTTTTACACCTACTTTTGTGATTAAAGCTTTAAGAACAAGCCATCGATTATCAACAAAGTGAATACAGAGCACCTAGTGTGGATAGATTAGACATCTCCAGTAGAGAAGCATTGAAAAGTGATAGTAAAAAGTGCATTAGTCTCCATTGTTTTTAGAACCCCTGTTTGGTCTTCTCTTAGCCTATTCTAGCGAATCCCTATCTGGAACACTGAAGGAATGGTTGATTATGCAGGTACCGCTCATAGTTAGTGGCTAAGTGGCTGTGTATGTATATTTAGTGTGTGTGCTAAGCTTAAGCTGCATGAAAGTAGATCAACCCTTAATGAAAAATGTAATGAGTCCCAAACATGTAATGTCAATAAACATTCTTAGTACATTCAGTTTGATTATATCCTGCAAGACTAAGAGTACTATGGCTAAATTTCATTCCATTATGAGAAAGAGCTTCGGCATTTATGATATCTGTTACAATATTTTGTATTGTTATATTAAATATACAATATATATTATGTATATTGTATCTGAGAAGTTGAATGTATGTTCAGTATAAAGTAGTTTACCAATGGAATTGTATTGTATATATCTGCTTTGTTTGCTGATGCCTGTATGTGTAGTTTAGGGTGGTAGGTATAATATGAATTTCATGTACAATATTTCATGTCATTTTTCATCATTACATAACACAATCTATAGCTAAACTAAATGTATAATAAGTCAAGAGAAACTCATCAAAACATTTTAAGAACATGGACACAAATTCAGGTCTTCTTATAACTGAACTGGGGTTTGGGTGCAGACATAGTGGTATGATTGTTAACCTGCTGTCTCCCAGCCTCGGGGAAGCATAATTGAATTGCCCTGCAAATACTGTAGTAGTCTGTCTGGATGAAAAGGTCAAGTGAACAAGACAAAAATGCAATGCACAAAATATACTGAATGATAACTAAGGGATCAGGTGACCTGCATTCAACAAGACTGGGCAGTTGTTATATATATAGAAATTTCTAGGGCGGTGGCTCAACCCAACGAGTATAAGAACCAATGGTGGAGTGACAAATCTTGATTCCCAGATCTTCCTATCCAACATTGGGGATAGGTCTCATTTAGGAAATGCCGCACTGGAAGAAACCAGTGAGGTGGTGCCCCATCCTGCTGGTAAATTGAAATTGGCTGGTTCTTGATCTTCCAATTGAGGAAACAGCCAATGTTGCAACATTTGCAGGTACACAGCTCCTGTTAATGTGGTTCCTTCAAAAAAGTAAGACCCGTAAACTTTCGACTTGGAAATCACGCGAAAAATGTTAGTCTTGGGTGAGTTCATGTTCGATAACTGCATGATGGTTTTCCTCACCCCGTATTCGTACATTATGACAATTTACCTTCCCACTAATCTAAAACGTGGCCTCATCACTGAAGATAATCAAGGAACAAAAATCTTTATTGGTCTCCAAATGTTGCTGGATGCAAGTTGAAAACTCAGCTCGACGCGTCTTACCCCTTCGTCTAAGGGCCTGAACCAACTGCAGACAATACGGTTTCATAACCAACCGGCGTCGGTGAATTCTCCATACACTTGACTTTGGTATCTGTAACTCATGACTTGCTTGTCGAACTGATTTCGATGGGCTCCGAGTGAACACATTTTGCACTCAGGCGACATTCTCAACAGAGGAGGAAGTTCGAGGTCGCCCGGTGCTTTACCTTTGCAGATACACCCAGCATCCCGAAATTGCTGGTACTATCGACGAATGTTATTGTCATCCGTAAGGTCAGTCCCATATTTTTGATGAAATGCCCGCAGCACAGTAAGAACTGATTGAGTTCTGGCGAATTCGCAAATGCAAAAAGCTTCTTGTTGTGGCACAGCTGTAACTGCAAACGTAACTAATCAAAACAACACAGTGTTAGCTTTTTGATAAGCGCTAGCACCATCTACTGGCAACAAAATGAAACTAGATTAATTCCTTAAGACGCCACTAGGTTGCTCTGCAGTCTCCAATGAATGGGCGCCAAGCTACAGCTGTTTAAAACTCCGATATTCTTTTTGGGACACCCTGTATTTTGTTAAGGCAGTTTTCTCCAATATGGACAACTGGATGAAGAGATAACTTACAGAGTGTAAGGTGGATGGAACAAGTAGAAGAAGGTATAAGTAGCATTGTATGTTCGAATAATAGTGGTAGGACCAGCAATGACTTATGAAGGTGATATAAGGGGAGTAAAGGGAGTGTAACAGAAGAAGTTGGATGTGGCAGAATTGACAATGTTGAGAAGAATGTGTGGAATTACAAAGAAGGACAAAATAATAAATGAGGCAATCAGAGATACAACAAAATTAGGAGAAGACAGGTATCTAAGAAACATATGTTGAAGTGGTATGGACATGTGATGAGGAGAGGCAATGAATATGTTGACAAAATAGTGACAGGAGTGGAAGTATGTAAGAAGAGAAAGCAAGGGAGGCTGAAGAAGAGATGGATGGAAAGCACAAGAACATTTAAAGGAAAAGGGTTTGACTGAGGAAGAAGCAAAGGATTGAACTGTATGGAGAAGGTTGATCAGCCACATTGACCCACATTGCACAAAGAAGTTGAAAGAGAAGAAGAAGAATAAGAAGAAGAAGAAAATCTTGGCAAGGACAGTTTTAGGAAGAAATGCAAACCACTTTTTACAGTAAAATGGGAGACATGAAAAAGAAGACATATTCTTAGTATTTAATGTCTCAGGGCTATTATGGAAATGAAATGCTAGACTTTTCCGAGTAAAATGTTTTAATAAAAAAACATTAATTCCCAAAATGAATTTGGAGTAATTTTTTTTTTAATTCCTTTGAGCAACATATGTGTTACTATAGCTGCGTGTGAAGATGTTCCAGTGCTGAATAGCCACTGTAAAGCTTACAGGGGAAAATTCACAGGAGAATAAAAAGCATTCCCACTTGCTTATCAAAAACTAAGATGTATAATTAATATTGTAAAATGTAAAGATTAATTGTTAGTTTGCTGATAATTATTAGCTGTCTTTACACAATTATAACTGTAAGCCATATTTAGTGTGCTTAATTTATTCATTAAGTTGGCTGTTTGTTACCGCTCTTTTGAGATCATGCAGAGATATTATTTGCTCTGCTTTAAGGAGAGAACTGTATATGGGGAAAAAGAAAGAAAAAAGAATTAAAATATTTCTGTTAATTTTGTTGAATTTAATACTTTTGCACACACCATATTTTTAATTTTTAGATTTCTTTTTTTTCTAGTTGGAAAAGGAATGCTTGTTTTATAGTCTTTTGAGTAGAGTAGGTAATAACAGTATTTAATATATTAGATAAAGAAAATATTAGCTAACAGGACTTAAGTGTAGTGCAACTGTAACTTGTAATAAACGGTTGCTTTTGACAACTAATGTTGTGTTTTTAACATACAGTAAATATCCAGTATATGGCCAGTTGAATGACAAATTCAGTGCAAAATGTTCTGGATAATTCCTTATTTTAATGTATTGAATGAACATCAGTTGGAAAAGTCTAATCTGATTTAAAATATGTGTGATGTGATTGAGTTTCTGATTGGATGAGAGTGTCCAGGAGTGAATAAAGTAATGTACTTGTTAATGTGTGTCTGCTTTTCTGCAACAGGGGATCATGAAGTTGGTGCCTGGATGAGCTAAAGTGTATTTGCCCTGTGAGAATTTGGCCTTGCGTCAATCTGTTTGATGACCCTGGTCTAAGGCAATGAATCTCAGATAATAAGTGGAACTCAGACAACAACAAGATACAGTGGACTCAATCATTGACAAGTTGCACCAATTTGTGCAAAGCATTAGGTAATTAATTTGCATCCCAAATGACTAAGATTTTCTAAGATACATCCAGGATAAGACCAGAATTTTGAAAAATGTCATCAAGCACTTGCTTTGTTAGGTATATCTTTTCAGAAATGCCGTACACTCAGATAATGTTGGGAAATTAAACTGTGTTTATTTCTCAGGCTGTTCTGTTTTTTAATTATTCCAAATCCTCTAACAGTATTACTTGGAGTTGTAGTAGTATTGCCATGTGTATAGAGTACAGTAAAACCTGATAGGACAAAAACCTATCACGAAAACGTAATTATGTTCTATATATTGTTTGATTGTTATTTTATCTCACCTTACACAGTTGAACGAATCCTAACCCACACTCCACACCTCAGTGCAAAAAAAGATATTGTAGTTTTATTTAAAAAAAGGGAAAATTCATTAAAAGGAATCACCCAAGGTTTTTTTTTTTTAGAATTCAGCATGAATTTATTAATGCAGGTTTGAAATAAAGATGCTCTGTTAACCTCTTTTGATATTATCTGTGAGTGACTAGTAGTATACTGTACTGTCCTCTGATCTGGGCAGGTGTAGGGAGTTGCCATTGGCATACCATATAAATTTGTGGGATGTACCATTAATTGTAACTTAGATTATCAATTAAAATGAAACCAGAAAAACAAAAGGGCTTAATGATGACTTGATGACAAAAGCATAATTGTAGTGGCTTTACTACTCTTCCTTTCTTTATGTCTTTGTTTGTATCAAGATCATGTGACTAAGGCTGACAAACAAAAAAAGCAGACAACGCAGAACTGTCTTAGAGCTTGCTAACCACAAGATGGTGCTAAAATATCAATTGGCTACAAATTTTATAGTAATAGTAGATATCCATCAAACAGTAATAAACTGAAACAGCTTAATTCTAAATCAAGTTTAAAAATCTTAACTTGCATAACATCGATAAGGTAGTAATCATACCATTATAAGTGTCACAATGATTTTTTTAAAATACTAAAAATATTCAACAAGCACATGAAGATGTCTTTTGATAAAAGTGTGGAATCATCAGTCTGGTTTTATTTCAAATATCTAAGTGGACGATAAATTGCATAGTTGTGGGTATATTTGTAAAAGTTTAGCATTACCAGTGTGGTCTACTATGAAAATTACTGCTGGGTATGAAAGACATAGTAAAGCACAGGAGATGTATAACAATATTATATAGTAATAGTGTAGTATTGCATGGTGGTTGCCAGCGCTGACCCAATGGTTTCTTGCTCATTTGGTTGTTCTTTTGGTTTTAATCCTTAGAGGACCATTTGCTTAGTCACACTAAAATTCAGTTTGTGGGATGGTGGTAGGCTTGTCTTTTTATAGACTTCCCTGTAGCTTAAACTGAATTTGTTCATTTAAATATGGAATGCTAGCTCATACTATTGGTGACTCAGTGCTGATGAACTGAGTCAGCACTGTTACCATTTATTTGAAATCAAACAACTGATTATGGTCTATTAATGTGGTCGTGTGCTTTGTTTCCACAGTTGTGTTAAAATAAAGTTAATTCCAATCCTGGAAAAATGAACACATTAATTTTTATGATTAATGTTTCCTGTTTAGTGAGTCAAAAAATATTGTCGCATGCAGGGCTGGCAACAAGGCAAATGCCACAGGCAGTGCTTTGGTCATGTATTTTTTTTAACATTATGAAACAATAATTTAAATAAGTGTCTACCTAAAGAACCACATACATATCCAGTATCATATTTATATGGTAACTTAAAAAATTTTATGAAATAAAATTTTCAACTAAATGTTTAACATTTCGTATTAAACGGTTCACGATACGCAACATGTCAATATGTAGCACTGGTTTCCATTTTCTTGACTTATACATACTGACATAGGTGCAGGGGAGTGGGAGGAAAAGGGGTGGGTAGGGGGCTTTATAGCAGTTCTGGTGCAATGCTAGAGAAAAGTTGCGAAGGTAAAAATTATGCTCTTTTTTTACATTTTATGTTCCTATAAGAAGATTGAATTAATGTTGTATCACATAACTGCTAAATAAGGTATCTTTGAGTGGAACTACTGCGGTGGGTTGGCACCCTGACAGGGATTGGTTCCTGCCTTGCGCCCTGTGTTGGCTGGGATTGGCTCCAGCAGACCCCTGTGACCCTGTGTTCAGATTCAACGGGTTGGAAAATGGATGGATGGATGGATGGATGAGTGGCAATAAAACCAAAATAAGGCTCGAGTACCTCTGTATTTAACTCATCGGTCTGACAGCCAGCTTACTGTGCTAACTACCCTAATATAAAACAAAATTCTATGAAATAGAAGTGCAATAGTTATCTCTACCCATTATTCCAGTTTGCAGTATCTTTGCTAATTTATGCAAAGAATGCAACATAACCATCTAAGTAATGCACAGTGCCAGTTTTTAAGCAAGACAGCAGCTGCAGATACCTTTTCTAGCCAGAAGCCAAGGTGCAGGTACAACAGTGTTTTCCAACTGTTTTTCTGTAGTAGCACACATTTGTAACACAAAAAATCTCAAAGCACACCACGAGTCTACCAATCACAAAACCAATAAATTTATACATGTGCTAAACTATCCAAAAGGGCAGGACAGAGGGCGGCAAAAAAAATAACTTGCCATTCACAGATACAGCACTTAGTGGGCACTTTTGACCACTCATTCAGGTGGTTCTCTCTTTGCCTCACTCCACTGTCCTGGCTCAGAGGCAAGTCGTATGCCAACTGGTCCTTGGCTCTGCAAGAGTCACTGGTGAACTCACACCCAGGCAGATGAACCCTGGAGACGTCTCCTGGCTGCTGAAGTGCTCTCTAATTGCTGTGCCTACAAAATGCCAAATCACAAAGCTGCTTTTATGTTGTCTTCCCCAGATAGTCCCGTCCTCTTCAGACAGGTCTCGACCACCTGAGGAGCATGTCTGCCTCGGGTCAGGGCCCAGAGGTACTAGACTGTTATTTGCATGGTGCACCAGAAATGTCTGTGTCTCATATGCTATGCCAATTTGATAATTAATACATTGGCATTTTTTTTTATTGTCTACTTTTCAACTTGCCTTTAAGGAGGCATTCAGATTCAGGTTTTACTGGTGGGTTTGCTGGTCGGAGGTCAGCTCCACAGACTAGTTGTTGTCTTACTTGCTGCTGTGTAATTTGACTTCTTGTATTTCTTTTGTAGTGCGTTTTATCTAAAAAAAAAACCTATTCAGCTTAGACTCATTTCCTTTGCTGGCCAAGTACAGCACTGCATGAATTTTCTTGCATTGTTGCCATATGTGTAGTCGTTACACCCAAATTGGACTATTTTTAAAAGCATTGTGCAAGGAAAAATTATGATTTGGTGGTGTATGTTTTTTTAGTTTTTTTCAAAGGATACATGCAGCCGCACGAACCCCCGATAAACCTCCCTCCTCCAGACGTAGACAGTGGAAAAACTCTAAGGAAGACACCCCACCCCAGACTTCGATAACAGCAAGACTTAAAGGTAAAATAATGTCAATGATGACTAAATTCCAAAGGGGACACCACCCATAAGTTGATTGCGTTGTTCATCAGGTTGGTCTACAGCACCATTAAGCTGGTCTTCAGCTGTCATTGAGCTGGAAATATTTCTAGAGGCTAGCAACCCTGTTTTCATGTCAATTTGCCGGTTTCAACAAGAAACACAACACAAATAAACTATTTTCTATTCCTTCAGTGGCAGATGATTTGTAGCATTGATTGGAAAGCAACTGAAATATTTGTTTGTCAACAGATATGAAAGAACGAAAAATAACTTTTTCTAATAATCTCCCAATTGGGGACTTCATCTATATGTAATTATTAATTAAATATTGTGGTTTTCACTTTTGTAAAACACCATGTGATCAATGTTACTCATTAAAATTACTTTATTGTTAACTAATTATTATTATTATTTTTTATTTATTTATTTATTTATTTATATAGCACATTTTCATACAAATGATTGCTGCTTTACAAGATGAAGAAAGAAAAAAATATATAAAAATTAGGCAATTATAATTAACAAAGAATAAAATAAGGTCTGATGGCCAGGGAGGACGGAAAAAACAAAAAAAAAATCTCCATAGGATTGGAGAAAAAAACAAAATCTGCAGGGGTTCCAAGGCCTTGAGACTGCCCAACCCCCACTAGGCATTCTACCTAACATCAATGATCTAAATCAGTCCTCATGGTTTTCAGGCTTCATATGGAAGAATTAGATGATGATGGTCATGTGGACCTCTGGCATTCAATCCAATAATGTAGGGGCTGCCCGGTGCTTTGATCAGGTTGTGGTGGCGCAGATCACCACACCAGAAAACCGGAAAGAGAACACCAGAGAAAATAGGGGTTAGTATGGATTTTGGAACCATGAAAAAAAAAGATAATTAAATGCATATACAGAGTTACACTAAAATGAAGCTATGAGAAAGCCATGTTAAGGTAATGGGTTTTTAGTAGTTGTTTAAAGTGCTCTACCGTATTAGCTGTATCTCATAAAGTTTTTGTTTGATGAAAAGTTAAATAGCTAAATTTAACTGTTGATACCTGACTTAATGTGAATAACTTTGTGTTTTATAATATTTTTTCTTCTCTTCATGAAATGTTTCTTGTAGTGCAAAGTATATCTAGTGAAATTATATGAAAATAATTAAAATCAATTAAGTCACTGCACTCCTGATTTCAAGTTAAATAAAAGTAACTAGATCACTGAAGTGACTGTTCTTTTCCCCTTACTATTTAAGAGGTTTGTGATGTTCCTCAGCTTGCAACAAAAGTTTAGTTTGGAAGTGATAGCACAGCCATCGAAATTTGGATATTTTTAGACCAGCTATGATATACAGTAAGTGACATACAAGTGGCACAGTAGTTAGAGCTGTTGATATACAGAGTCACAGGTTTAAATCTGCTGTAAATCCAAGTACACAGCAAAATACTATAAAACAAATTGCAATCTTAATATTTATGCAAATAATTATTGTATAATAGCAAATTAAGAAACAGGTATTCCCCTCAAAACAAAAAAGTGAGACCTTTGTAATATTTGTTTATGGAAGGAACTTTCTAAAGAGATTATATTATATATGTAAGAAGTCTTCTGTAATGTTTCAGCTTCTGTAATGTTTTTAGATCAAAGTTAGATGTCATTAGATAGCTAATGCTCCTTTACCATAAGCAACCATGAGTCATGTGTAATCAGCCATTATTGCTATCACAATTTTTATAAGGATACAGGAACTAATCACACAATTACTTGATATGGTGTTTTTCTGAAATTTATATAGAAACTGTGTGATGATGCCGGCCCCCTACAGACTCCCTCTTCCCACATGGGAGTCTGCTGAACCAACACCGTCGATAGTTATGACTGAGATGAACTGACAAATGGGGACAATTCATTGATGATGCCAGAGGATGGTGGAAAAAGTGCTCAAGTGCTTTTATCAAAAAACAGTCAAAAACAAAAGTAAAACCAAAAAAAAGTGTCCATTGTGCAGTAATCTAAAACAGTACATAAATAAATCCATAAAAATTATTGTGAAAGTGAGGATAAAAAAAAATCAACAAATAAATCCATTAAAAATCCGAGGTTAAAATACAGACTAACTCTTCCTGATAAAAGCTCACCTCCTTCTCTATTTCCCCAGCTCACCCATTGCTCGTGTAGCCGGCGGAGACTCAGCAGCCACGAGCACCATTATGCCGACCCCCGTCTTGACTGCCTCCAGGCATTACAGCCAAACTGTCCGAGGTCGGCTCTCCTCCCTTTTTCCTTCGCGCTCACGTGGTCGCACCTTGGAAGCCTTGGGACAGCACCTGCTTTGCTCACTACACTCCACACTAATGCTCAGTGGGGTGAACTGGACCCTAGAGTGTCACTGTCAATGCTCCTTCGTGGTGCCCCAGCTTGAACTGCTTCCTCCTTTCAGGTGACCAGATCATCCTTCTAAGACTGCCTTTCACGTCTTTTAACCTTTTTCGATCTTTTTTCCTTTCCTTGTGCCAACCCGTATATATACACCCAAGTCTCCGTGGGTGCAGCGCCTTAATCACACGTCGCAGGAAGCCAATGAAGCAATTGAGAATGATCGCGCCCGCATGTACAGGTGCAACTTGCCCCAACTACCTCATTAACTCCCCGCAGTCGTGCAATCGCACCCACGGAGAGTGATACGGCTTTATGGATTTAAAACTGGCCTCCTTTTTTTTTTTTTGAAGCCGCGGACTCGATATACCACAAACTGTATGAACTTGGCAGTGCCTCATTAAAAACTGTAGTGACATTATAATCACTGACTGGTTACATCTGCTTCCTAAGCTTTATATCATTAAAATACTTGTAATAATTATTTAGATTTATTTTGTTTTTTTGCTATACTATTTTTATCAGAATTAAGTTTATTCACCAAGCACATGTACAAGGAATTTTACTTGGTATGTAAGGTGCATACATAAAGACAAACAAAGACAGCAATGGCAGACAAACTCTAAATACGACTAAGTGAAAATACAATGTCACCGTACACCTAGGCATAAATAGAACAAAATATAAAACAATATTGAGTCATTTTTATTTTAATTAATTAATTAAAATAAACTTAATGAGTACATCAGGTGGAACCATTGAATTGCCTTATAGCAGTGGGCAGAAATTACCACTAGAGGCACTTCTTAGCACACCATAGTGGAATGAGCCTCTGGCTAAAACTGCTACAAGAGTGTGTCACCTGGAAGGGATGGAAGGGATAATTCATCATGGCATTCAATGTTGCCACCATCTTCTTTTCCACAACAGCTTCCAGTGTGTTCAGGGTTTGCCTTGTGATGGAGCAGGCTTTACTGATAAGTTTGTTCAGGCACTGTGCTTCTTTTGAGCTCAGGTTGCTTATATTTCATATTATCAATGTACAAATAAGGCTTAATTTATAGTTAGAGAGAATGTAATGGGAAAATGTATGTAACCATACTCTGATCTTATTCTGGTTCCTTGAGTTAATGAAAAAAGTGGCATAAAAGATTGCCTCAGTGGATGTGTAAAAAATGAGAAAAATATAATTTAAATAAGGCAGTACTATTTTTGCGATGAATGCTGGCTCAAAAGTTCAAAAATGTATTCTATTATGATTTCAGGTTCCAAACACTGAAAAAGTAGACATATTCTCAGAACACAGGACTGAAAAAAACAATGTAAGCCTCACTAGCACCAGGTAAGTCTGGCATTCAAAAACCTCAAGAAGCACACTTTCCAAACCAGCTCTGCATCTTTTCACTCAAGGATAATGATTAAAAGTATTGTACAAGGGGTGTGTGAGAGACAAAGGAATGAAAATTACCCTCTTTATGCTGACTGCTGGTGTGTGGTCCTTTTGACATCTTCATCTTTTGACTTCTTCATCTCAGATCTGTTTTGTAGATTGGTCAGCACTCACTTGTGGCCAGCAGTAACCCCTATGCCACACTGAGCCAACCCAAGGACAGGATCTTCATCTGAGGCTAGCCAGTATTAATCCAGGTCAAAAGGCTTTAGTAGCCAGTGCTTTCTGACTGCTATGTCTATAACTCTGCTACTCATGAGGCTGCTTTATAGCCACATCTTCAGACAGTCCATGGCCACCTGGGTAGCATGTACTTCTCAGGTCTAGATCCAGGGGTGCTACAGTATGTTGATACATACTTTTTATTTCTTATATTCTGCAATTTTAATATTTCCATGCATCTCATCTTTTCCATCCATCCATCCATTTTCCAACCCACTGAATCCGAGCCAATCCCAGCTAACACAGGGCACAAGGCAGGACACACACAAACACACCCACACACCAAGCGCACACTAGGGCCAATTTAAAATCACCAATCCACCTAACCTGCAAGTCTTTGGACTGTGGGAGGAAACCGGAGCACCCGGAGGAAACCCACACAGACACGGGGAGAACATGCAAACTCCACGCAGGGAGGACCTGGGAAGCGAACCCGGGTCTCCTAACTGTGAGGCAGCAGCGCCACCATGCCACCCTATCTTTTCCTATGGTATTAAGTTAAATATATGAGTTAAATAATGTTTATTCAATATTATGCAATGCTTCAATCAATATGTGAAGTGTGGTTTTCATATTTTGTAACGGCATAGAAGTTCTTTTTCATGTCTGTGATAGTAAGTCTGCAGAATTACACACTGTGCTAAACTGCTTATGAGGAGGGTTACGTTAATACATAACTTTGTTCCCCTTCTCACACTGCAACTGAACTTAGTCTCAGTATTGGTCTGTTGCTAATATGAAGCTCTGGGCCACACTACAACAGTGTTAAACACAAAAGTTAGTATTATTGTAATAAATACATACTAAAACCAGACCAGAACAAGATCACCCTGAGCTGATAGTACACTGCAAGTGACCTGAAGAGACCAAACTTAATGTTAAATTAGAAAGGGAGAGAGGAGCCATAAAAGCCCTGACTCATAGTAACCAAACCATATAGCCATCAACTGTTCAAATCTGCTTCTTCTGAGCAGGGTCAGAGAGAAGCTGGAGCCTATTGCAGCAAGCACTAAGCACATGGCAGGAACAATCCTTGGATATGGTGCCCGTCCATTACATGATGAACACACTCACAAAGGAATGGACCAATTCAACTATCCTGCCTGGTTTTTTTTTTTTGTTTGTAGGAGGAAACCACAACAATTGATGTCTAGTCATGCAGACATGGGGAGAGATGCAAACTTTACATGAGTGGCTAATGAGTGTCTGCTTATAATTCCAAGAGATAAACTGTGTGTGTGTGTGTGTGTGTGTGTGTGTGTGCCCTGTGGTAGGCTAGCACCCTGCCCAGGGTTTGTTTCCTGCCTTGTGCCCTGTGTTGGCTGGGATTGGCTCCAGCAGACCCCCATAACCCTGTATTTAGGATGTAGCGGGTTGGATAATGGATGGATGGATGGATGGATGGATGGAATGCCTAGTGGGGGCTGGGCGTCCTTGTGACCTTGGAACCCTTCAGGTTTTGTTTTTTTCTGCAGCTCTCTAGAGTTTTTTTTTTTTTTTTTCCTGTCCTCCCTGGCCATTGGACCTTACTTTATTCTTTGTTAATTAGTATTGCCTAATTTTATTCTTATATTTTTTATTTCTTCATCTTGTAAAGCACTTTGATCTGCATAATTTAATGAAAATGTGCTATATAAATAAATGTTGTTGTTGTTTTTGTACATTGGGAGGGCCTGGGGCACTTACTGTGTGGCAACAGTGCTACCACTGTGCTATAGTTTTTTTCATATTTTCTGTATTTCAGTTATATTATTTTTTATTATTTATCTTTTAATGGTTAAACCAAAATTCATAAGAGGTTTATATATCACATGGAGAACACAAAAACTGTACACAGGGAGCACCCAGGATACAATCCCCAGTCTCTTTGTTGTGAGGCAGCAGCGCAAGTACCATGCCATCCCAAATCAAGTAAATGATTCTAAATAATAAAGAGATGATTTGCAAAATTTTCAAAATACAAAGCAAGACCAAAGAAGGAACAAAAGGTACACTAAAGGAGGAAATCAAAACTGAACAAAACTGAGTCTGAGATCGAATAACAAAGAAAACCAGTAACACAAGCAAATATTAAAAAAAAATCAATCAAGAGAACTTGCAAGAACAGGAATCCAAAATTTGCCAATTAGAAGTGGAGATAACTATTGCTTTAGCAATAAAATCCACGGCTGTAGGATTTTGGGGGGTTATCCCTTCAAGATCAATATAAAAAAATACCATGAGTAAAATAAAAAACAACAATTTATTTCTTTTATAGCTCAAAATCATATGCCTCACTGGGCTTTAACATCCCACGTTTTTAGCATTCCCGCAAGAAATAAATCCCCAAAAAAAAAAAAAACTTGTAAGGAAAAAAATGGAAATAAGCTCCCTTTCCAAGTTGGTTGAGCATACAGTCAGTGTCAAACAATGGGGTAAATACAACACATAAAATAGAACACAAGTAATCCTCTTCACAGAGCTTGATAATTAATCTCTCATTGCCACCACAGAAATATAATGCAATAGTACAAACTACTCTGTTCTTGCAAAGCACACCTCATCAAGTGCAGGCACAGAGTACTACGATAACTTGTTAGGCAAAATACAAGAATAGAGTATACCACTCACTAAATACAGACCTATTACATAATGATATATATTCATTGAAATACTTCAACACCAAAGTAGAAACTAATTAACATAAATGAAATGCAACAATATCAGCTAACTGTACAACCACAGCAACATTGTACAAAAGGAGTCAGATACAGAGCCCTGGAGACCTCGGTCAATTATTACTACTGGCCATTCTATAACTCAGTGCTGTGCTGGCCAATCTGATGAATCTAATACCCCATGATTCCAGTGCTCCTTAATCAGAGATGACTTTTTCTTAGTATGGCAAACCACTTGGCAGTAAAGTGGTGGCAAAAAAAAAGACCAGTGGCATAAATTAAAAGCCCAACAAAAACTGTAAAATATTTGTAAAAAGGAAAATAATTTAATAAATACATGATATGCATATTTTACAAAATTACTAACATAAATGGCAACATAAACAAAGGTTAGGGAGGCTAATAATGACATCCAAGAAAAATGTAAATTGCAGTTGATGTTAGTGAAAATAAGTTGTGTCCTTTTACCTCATCACTCACAGAAATGTCATACAATGTTGCAAGAAACTGCTGTTAGATCCTATTCTGTAAGTGATGAACACTATATTCACTGTGTGCTCTGAAAGAGAATGCACTAAAATAGAGATGTGTTTGTATCAGGGTGTCCAAATGACTGCCTGTGCTGTGAAATGTGTTTGAAGGAAAGTTTAAAACTTACTGACTGCCACTGTTAACAGTATTTTAATTGTTAACTTGCTATTTACCACCTTTGTAACTTACAAAAACTCACTATTTATGGGGGTTAGGTGAACATTTGTAATTTAAAACTTCATTTTGTTTTACTGTTAAAAGCTTTACATTTGTCCAAGTCCCCAGGGGCCTCATGTATAAACGGTGCGTACGTACAGAAATGTTGCGTAAGAACTTTTCCACGTTCAAATCGCGATGTATAAAACCTACACTTGGCGTAAAGCCACGCACTTTTCCACGGTACCTCATGCCTTGTCGTACGCAAGTTCTCCGCTCGGTTTTGCAGACTGGCAGCACCCAGCATCAAAGCTGTGCTACTGTTCCTGTGTGGTTACTCTTTATTTTCCTGACGCGGCTTTATAAATACACAGAAACTAACCGCATATTGTTTATTAGCGTAATGCATCTGATTGTAATTAACTTGTAACAATATAAAGGTCCAGGGAATAGCCATAGTATTCCAAATACCATAACTGCTTTAGTGTTGTTACTCTAACTGCACCTTCTTCTTTCAGCTTGCCCCGTTAGGAGTTGCCACAGCGGATCATCTTTTTCCATATTACTCTCACTGCACCACTCGGAGTATTTATATCACTGTATCAGAGTGTGAGTCACAGCAGCAGCTGATCAGAAAGAGAATTATCGGTATTACAGCATCAAGCCCACGCTACCTCAGCCACGACAAAACGTTTCAAAACCTTTCCTGTACGGACCTCGCGGTTCAGAAACAGTTTCATCCCAAGAACTTTAAACGCACTCAATCAAGTGCTCCTTGTAGAACTGTTTGTACTTATAAGTACAATTACTTCACTGTAAACTTGCACTACAGTTATAATATTACACAACCTGCGCCACTTTATAAAGCGCATATTTACATATGATGACGATATCAGTTTTAAGATGAAATGCAGCAAAATATGTTTATTATATTATTTAGATAAAACTTTAACTTCATTTAAATAATCTGTATTCTTCACTGGGACTGGCGTGAAGGATAGAATAATTAAAAATGTACTACGAAGATATTTCAATGTTTCTTAAACATTTTGAAGAATCAGCGCTCTAAGCTTACAGATGGCTTAACGTCTATTACAGAGCTGATTGTGTGGTGATCGGTTACTTGGAGAAAGAAAAGCAAGGACTGCAGGGGCAGCTACGCCAATATATGTTGAATATAAAACAGAAAGTGAAAATAACGACACAGCTAAAAACGCAGCATCAAATTTTGACAAAAGTTTAATGCTTGTGTCATGAGCACGAGGCGGCTATGCATTGTCCGCATCGGACGTGGCCATCCACCGTGCATAAGATACCATATTGACATTGGCGGGTGAAGGAGCCACCGATTCATTCTCTGTCTAGAGCCGCCCATGAGTACTGCTGCAATAAATAATTTCATCGAAGGTCGCACACAATCGCTGCGCTGTGAAACTCATGTTTAATAACGTGCTTTAACTCCTATCATCATGAAAATTATATTACGTATACATCTCAGTATTTTAGTTATTCAGAGAGCTGTAATATCATGAATGTAATGGATTCTGTGTCCAGTCGGAGGAAGAGAGCCGGTTTAAGAAGCAAGTAGTGATTCACACACATAGAGCACATAGAAGATCACATGCAAAACAAAGCATTTAACGAGCTATACTTTAATTACGATGTGATTTGAGAAACTGGTTAATTAAACAATTTTAAAATGAAGTTTATGATGTTCTACTTTAATGACAAAATAAACTACGTGATTAAAGTGGAAATTTCAAGATTGAAGTTGACATTTCATGCTTTTTCCCCACTGTGTGCCTTTTTTTTTCTCTGTACCCTAATAAGCTTTCATATGACACTCAGACAGTGGGCTACAACTCGCCTTTTCACTTTGATATGTGATTTCTTTTTTATTTCCAGCACTGTGCGACTTTGTGAACGTTAGCTTTCAAGTTTCTCCAACACACTGTCAGTCGATCAACTTCCTTTTGTTGATTATACGACGGTTTAATTAAACAAATAGTATGTTTTTCCTTTGCCTCCTCTTGGTTTTCGCTGAAATTCTTATATTTTCCCCCGTGCTTTTCCCATTGTCTTTTCACAGAAGGCTGAGCTTAAGGGCGATTTATGTTGATTTGCATATTCAAAGAGGTGTAATTCTGGGCGTTACATGAAGCGCATGCACGAGCGTTACTTTTCACGCTGACCGGGATTTATGTAGCGGAAGAACGTGGAAGTTGAGTAAGCACAGATTCTTGCATCTGGATTTTTCTGTGCGTAAGCACATTTCGGCTTTTGTGCTTACACCATGTTATAGTGCAAATTCACATAGCGTTATACATGAGTCCCCAGGTTACTTGGTGCTATTTCTAAAATTATGAAGTTGTGGACAATTGCAATTTTGCCTTTACAATCAATTACATTTTTAGAACTGTACAATAAATATTGTATTTAAATATTCCACAAGGCTCATTATTATGTTTTACTTTGGTTAAGATCAATATTCCCCAGTTACATAACATAATGTTTTAAGAGTGCTATGTATCAATTTTCAAATTGTTGCTGTGTATCAAAGCATATGCTTTCTTTATGAAGCGTTTTATATTCTTAGATTGCATAAAATAGTCTTCTTGCTAACCTCTTACTATCAGAATAATTTATATGATAAGTATAAATCTATCTTTGTTGTTTAAAATGTTCTGTAGTCTATTGAGTAGTACATATAATGCAAATTTAAATAATATATACTGTCATCTTGAAAAGGAAAACCCCCAGAGCTTACAATCAGTGATCTGGTAAGTACTTATAAATGCTAGTTTTAAAGGTATTGTTTATGTGCATATTAAAAAAAACTGCACTGAGCATGTCAGAATACCAAGGTAGTATTGAATGAGCACAATGACAATGTGAGTTTGCTTTAACTGATTTTTAGTTGGTCTGTAAAGCAGATTTTTATATCAGTATATATACTGTAAGCCGCTAGTAAGGCGGTCTCAACCAACTACAGTATTTATTTAGAAATCTGCTTAATTCAGTTCATATGTATGTGGAATCCCAGCAGCAATGAGTGCAATCTGAAAAGTATGGCACTGCACCACAAGGCACATTTACACACACACACATACACACATACATATATGAGGTCAACAATAGACATGTGTCTTTATCAATTGCTGAAGGAAACTAAAGTATGCATTTTGCAGACTCCAAAGAGTCAGTGACCAGATAGGTTCTGAGCCTACTCTAGAGAAGTGCGGCAGTCACTCTCCCAAGCTAAAACAGTACAACACAATACTAAAAATCAAATATGGAGGAGCAGGAGCCTATCACAGCGACAAGGTAGAAAACAGGGACCATTCTTGCACACACCCACACAGGCATGCTAATTTGGATTTGCAAAATAACCTAACCTGTACGACTTTAGAGATATGGGAGGAAACATTGACAACCAAGAAAAAACTAATGCAGGCACAGGAATTGTAAGCAAAGGTGTAGAAAGCCAGAGGAATTTATTCCTTTAATAGAATACTAGGCTTCAAAAAAACTGACTGCTCCTTAGTGAGTCTTCTTGCTTTTCTGGTTGGCTTGTTTTTGTCATGTCCACTTCCTCCTCTTCTTCAGTAGGTAATACAGTAGTTGGGGGCAGGAAGCAAAAGTGTCTCCTGTTCCTGCGAAGAATGCCACTTTCTGTCTGAATCAGGTAAGATCTTGGTGGGGTACACTGTTGGGTTACTTTTCAGGTGTTTGTCCAGTTTCACCAATTGTGGAAGATGAACAACATCATGACGTTGGTCGTAATACCACTTGTAGTTAGCTTTCGTTCTTTTGTCATTAATTTGAACTTGTTTTAGGTCTGACCATTGTGGAAGCAAATTTTTTTCAAGAGTAGGAATGGGTTTCTCCAAGCGACACCTAAGCATTAACTGTGCTGCACTAAAGCCAGTTGCTTGGAAGGGTGTGGCTCTAAAATTCAGGAAAGCAAGAAAAGGGTCTTTTTATTTCAGGATGTTCATATAGCTCTTTCAGCCTCTCTATTAGAGCACATCCTGACATGCTCCCTCGGAAGAGCCGATATGCACGACAAAAGTAAGTTTCTTTCCTCTTGAGAATTCCCTCCTCACACTAATGCATGCATGCATGTTCTTACATAAATGCTTTGCACCTTTCTTTGCTAAAGGCAGGACTAAATGGACACTCACCTTTATGCGAGCAGCATCCTCCAGCAGGCCTGACCTGGAGGCATGCCCAGCCCGTCACCGGTATCCCGCTGCATGAACCTGCCAAAGACAAAGTTAAAATGACTGCGAAAGTGCACCCTGCACTTAATGACTTAAACAGGTAAGTGATTTAACGTTTATTTTGCAAATGTAAAAGTCGACTTTCCCTATTCTTAGGACTTTCTTTCCTTTAAAGTGGTAATGCCTGGTAGGCAGATTACCATACATTCCCATCTTGCAAACATACTACTTGTTTGGCAAGAAATATTACCTCTACATATCTGGAGAAATGCACCACTACTACAAGGTAATTATCTTTATTAACTTCACAGATATCAGCAGCAATTCTCTCTCAATGTCAACTTGGAAGGGGTGTTGTGATGTGTGGTTCTCTCTTTTGTGATGTTCTCACTGCTAGACAGTCTCTAACGGTTACAACATGTGTCTTAATATCTTTGCTTATGCCAGGCCACCAGACACTCTGTTTAGCACGTTCATGGCGAATTCTTTCAATGATTTCAGAACATAGGACTTGTGGAACTGTAATGCGGTCACCATATAGTAGTAATCCATTGGATGTGGTGTGTACGTCCTTAACTGGAAAGTAAGGCTTAATGCTGTCAGGTACTTTAGAAATGTACTTTGGCCATGCTTTGTTAACTAACTGTATAACGGACTGCAATACAGAATCTTCTTTTGTTTGTTCTTTAACCTTGTCAAGCTATGAAATAGAGATAGGCCATGTTGCCTGTGTTTCTTCATCTTGGGCTTCAATGCCATCAGTGAGCTCAATTGTCTCTATTTGGAGAACAGGTGAGGGATGCTGCGAGAGTGTGTCAGCTACAATAAGGAGCTTTCCAGGTACATATTCAGCTCTAGCATTGTACTTTATCATGCGCATCAGTAGACATTGGTATCTCAAAGGCCCGGTCTCAATACCCTTGCTATTAATCAATGGTATTAGACGTTTATGGTCTGTTTGGATTGTGAAGCTTTGTAAGCCATACAACTATTTTGAAAACTTTTCACATGCCCAAACAGCTGCCAGGCATTCTTTTTCGATTTGAGGTATATTGGCAATGGCTTCGACTTTCTTGCTATCAGGTTTGATGCCATGCTCATCCGCACAGTGCCCCAGGAAAAAAAGCTGCTTTTGCCTATGCAGACAATTTTCATTATTGAGTTTTAATCAAGCCTTCTCAACTGTTTACAAAACTCTCCTGAGATTTCTCTCATGTTCCACAGCTGATTCGGCAAAGACAAGGATGTCATCCATGTTTATTTCAACACCTGGGTTATTTTTGAAAAGTTTTATCATCTCCCTTTGAAAAATCTCAGGTGCACCAGTCACCCCAAATGGAAGGCGATGGAAAAGAAACCTTCCAAAGGGAATAATAAATATGAGTTTGGTACTATCCTTGTCTAAAGGGATTTACCAAAATCTGTTTGCTGCATCAAGCAATGAAAACAATTTTGCATTTGCTAGTTTTGGACGCATATCATAGAAAGTTGGCAAGATGTATTTCTTTCTTTGTACGGCCATGATAAGATGTTTAAGGTCCACGCATGTTCTCATTGACCCATTCTTTTTACCAGTGGAACCACTGGTGCATACCACTCTTCAATAACTCCACACTCTACCATACGATCCAGCATTTGCTTTATTTTGGAAATAAAGGGACTGATACTATTCCTGCAGTGGAAACAGAGTATGGTATGGTTCCTTCTTGCACTTTTATCTTTACAGGGATTACCTTTAGTAGCCCAGGGCTATTTTAGTGGTGCCCATATAGCTCTGCCACTTGGTGTACTAGACCCATTTCAACGGCTGCATTGCGACCTAATAGGTTGTTGGCTGATGGTTCTTTAATCACAAATACATTAAATTGATCATTTTTTCCTTTGTATGTTGTTTTAGCAAGGAACTGTCCAAAGCATAGAATCCTCCTACTGGGACTCTCCAAAATTGCTCCAACATTGCTTAACTGTGGCTGAATGTTCAATTTTCTTAATGTTGACTTAGATATTACTGATGTGTCTTTCCCTGTATCTATTTTAAAATTTATTTCTGTGTCCTGAATTATTAGCTGCACTCTCCTCAGCTTACTGATGTCTTGCATATTAGTTATGGCCCCAAGAAAAAATGTTTCTTTGCCACTCTCTGCATTGCTGTCAGCATTTACCGTATATCATTAACTTCTAGAGTGCGACATACGTCTGCAAAGTGACGTCTCTTTCCATATTTGCGGCTGCGTCACTCTGCGTTTCTTTCTGCACAGCGTTCAAATTGCTGGTGTTGCCTGCCACAGTGTGTAAATTTTCTGTTGACTGACATAAATGCATTAAGCTGCCTCCGTGCTTGCTTCATAGCAGTTCCATGTCCTTCTCCTTTTTCGTTCTTAAATGCATTTTTTGATCGACATGACAGCTTGCTTTTCCATCTATGCGTTACTTCACATAACGCTGCGCTTGTGCTCTGCTCTGAGATTTGACCTTTAACTTGTTCAGACTGATGCGTAAATTAACAGGTATTTTCAAGTGTTAGGTCTGATGTCATCTGCATTTTCTGTGACAACTTTTTGGCCTGCCTATCTCTAATAATTTCATTCTTCATGCTATCAAAAGCGCAAGTGTCCACTAGATCATGCAGGCTCCATATATATTAGTTCATGCTCTCTTTCTGTTTCTGTACGGGCTGGTAAAAGCATGCCCTCTCATGTATTACATTAATTTTTGGCATGAAATAGCTACGATACACCCCCAGAATTCGCGGGGGTTACATTCCTACAGCACCTGCAAATTCTGAAAATCCACAAATTATGGATGTGGTTAAAAAAATGCCTGTTTTTATAGTTTAAACCCTAAATATTAGTGATGCTCAGAGAAGGGCGCTACTCGAATGTGCACCACATGTGCTCATGTGTCATGTTCAAGTCTCCGCCCCGCACGTTTCGTGGATTGGAGACAGCCAATCAAGGGGCAGGTAAGTACTGCTCTCACTGTAATGCCAGTAGCCATGTCAGATGCTAGCATTACAGTGATTGGCTGGCCGGAACACGTCATCGGGTGCTATATATGCAGGCACTGTAATTATAATGTTTTAGAGTGTCAGCTCGCCTGCAGGCACTGGCCTATAATGTTTTAGAGCGTCATTTTTCCTGTAAAATTGATTGTTTGGGGGGTTTAGGGCATGTTTTTGTCAGTCTGTAAAAGTGGCGTACAACTCGGACAAACTGGTTCCCAGCAGCAACTTGGGAGTCCAAGATGCATCCAGACATCGTCCCCATGCTGTTCCCGGTCCATTTGGGTGGTGTTTCTGTCACTTTCTGGCCTTTTCCAATGGACCAGGCACCTTCCCCTCTTCAGAGCAGGGGGTGCCTGGTTGTCTCCCATTGACTTACATTATACTCGGGTGCTTGGTAGAGCACACGAACATCGCAATGTGTTCGGACCGAACACCCGAACACTTTGGTGCTTGCTCATCACTACTAAATATGCCCCCAAAACACTTTAATTTAATTTCAACCTTAGCATAATACATTACCTAAAAAAATAATGTAAAGGTATACCCGTATACTGTACAGTACTGTACTGATATGTAATCCGCAGTGCTAGAATGAAAAATGCAGATGTTACTGCTATGATATTTCATTGCCAGAAGCCTTAGAAGGTGCTGGGTGTTTCGACAGCATCTTGGGGCTTTAACCCTTAAACTGTGACATACTTGGGGGTTAATGCATCCCTGAATGCCAAAAACTTTTTTGCTGCACTTTTTAAGTAAAGGTCGCAATTCACAAAGAAAATATGAAATTTTAATGAAACACATATTTTTTTTCATGCAAAGACCATCACAATTACTACAACACTGATCATTTTACACCCTGCCAATGAACTGTAAAAACTATTTAAAAAACTACTGGAACAATATGTACAAGGTGCAACTGATGCCATTGATGAAATTCAGTAAATCACCGAGCCAACTGCACTTGAACTGGCTGCACACAAGCACACAGAGGTAAACACTGATGCTGGCAGGCTAGTCTAGTGCAGCGGCTCAATCCCAGAGACAGTGAGGCTGCAGGGGCCAGCAGTGGTCATGAGCTGACTGTCCAATGAATGTACGGCACTGACTAATCAGCTCTGGTGTGCTGGTAAATTGCACTGGGAACCGACTATATCCGGTTGCGCTGTTCAATGAATGTACGTCGCCAAATATATTCGGTTCCTACGTGCTGTCAAATGGCACTGGGAAACGGCTATAGCCGGTTGCGGCGGTTTCAGGGTTAAGAAGAACAAAATGGAAAACAAGAGAACACTCAGCTGGAGATGTGTCACATGGCAGAAGTCAATCAGCAGCATGGAGAAATGAATAATGCTGTAGCGGTCGGGTGCCGCTAAGATTCACACCGTTGAGAAGATGGTAATTTATTCATTTTTATGGTGTACATTCCAGGGACGCACCCAGCCTTGACACGACTCCCGCTCACTCATAAACAGAGACAAAAACAAAGCAAACCGGTAATCAAACAGCAAATAAAGAATGTAATGAAAACAACGATACCACCCCATTTGCCCTTACGGTGATTATACTGTACATTAAATACAACAAAGCACAGACAAAACACACACAGTAAAATCTATGAAAAATGGCAACAGATGAAATATAATGATGAAAATAGACAGTCCAGAGATCCGCACGTTGAATAGGAATGTAAAGACAGTCCTACCGGTAGTTCCTGAAATGGTGAAGATGGGTGGATGGGTTCACGAGCACTCCTTTCTTCGCAGGATGGTAATGAATCCACTTACATTCCTCATATACATAGGCAGACAGCAGACAATCCAGACCCCAACCACGAAATAATCCAGGACAAAACTAATAAGTACAAGTAACCCAACAGAAGGCAGGCAGAGAGACAGGAACTTGAAACTCAAATTACAAAAACGTTTTTTTTCTTTTGGTCACCGGCCCCCTTTTTAAAGCCGCGCTGACATCTTTTGACCCCAACAGCCTCTGCACCCTCAGCAGAAAACCAATCAGAGCCACTGCAGGGACTGCTGGGAATTTACAATTTCAAATTCTAGTAGAGTACAATGCTCTCGGATTGGCTACTTTCATCATTCCAAGCCACATTTTCCTCTACAGTTGCTTTCTGTTCTCTTTGTGCAGTATTGCCACGAAAAAAGGCATAGAAAATTGTGGAGAATACTGTATGTGCGGTTTATGCTAATAATTATTAGCTAGGTTCTAAGGAAAAATCTGCAAACGACTGAGGCCGCGAACCCTGAACCGCTTCTTCATGGGGGTCTACTGTATTCAGTTTATCAAGCACAATATCATAGTTATTCTTGTCACCATCAACAGTATAAGTGGACATTTTCACTATTTCTTCAGCTTCTCACCCCAAGGAATACAGCAGCGTGGATACTTGGACTTCGCCCAGTTCTATCTAACTTAGTTGCAATGCAATACCTGTGGAATTGCTATCTACATTCAGGCCAGTGCTCAGGTGGTTGAAGTCGAAGTTCTCTGGAGAAGAAATTTTCGCCATTTCAGTACATCTGACACCATGCAATACTCAAAGAATCCAAGGAGTCAGCAGTATGTTTGGTGAGTTTACTAACAAGCAAAAATAATACAATACTAGGCTTTAACAAAACTGACTACTCCATACATTACTGCTCTGCCAAATGACTCCCCTTTTAATACATGCGGCAGCTTTAAGCATAGCATATGTGCTGTACTATCACTACGCACTAAATAGTCCATCACATTACACACTGTTGTTATTAATATTAATAAAATGCAAAACCAAAAAATGTTTGAAAACAGCCTGGGCATAAGGGTAAGCAAAATGTCTTGTCTCACATTACTTGAGCTCTCGTTTGCCTCTCATTGGCCTTTGTAGTATATAAGAATGCTCTAATTCTCTAAATCTATGGCCGCCAATTATTTTGCATTATTAAAGCTCTTTTTTGCTACATGGTGCAGTGTATGGACCTATGGTACTGTATTTCTGTCTCTTCTATCACCAAACCTAATGAGGATTTTACTCTGGGGTCATTTAATGTTGTTATCCTTAATCCTGCTTGTGTAGGCACTTCTGTCCCAAGGCCATGTAATTATGTTAATGTTTGTACCCTTCCCAACTAATGTGCCCTTAAGTATGTCTATTATTTATCAGTGCAGTTCACATTACCTCCTGTTAAAAATATCCAGGTAAGTTTTATCATGCTTTTGACATTTATATTATTCTGCCATTGCACGTTCTGTCTCCCCTGGCAGATGCCAATTTAATTGTATGTAATTGTTGACTTTTCTGTCTGATTAGGAGACTTCCCCCTGTTTTGTCTTGATAGAGTAATATATTGCTCTGCTTTCCCCTTTTGTATTATTAATAAGTAGCCTTTGTCAGAATGCCTCAGATCTCCCAGACTTACCACTGTTTATAAGGTATTATAGTATATAACTTCTCCCCACCTTTCCTTCTACATCTTTAACCTCAGGCAATTAGGTGTAGTAAAACAACAACAAAATTTATTTATATAGCATATTTTCATACAAAAAAATGTAGCTCAAAGTGCTTTACAAAATGAAGAATAGAAAAATAGAAGACACAATAAAAAATAAACATAAGTCAACATTAATTAACATAGAATAAGTAAGGTCCGATGGCCAGGGTGGACAGAAAAAACAAAAAAAAACTCCAAAAGCTGGAGAAAAAAAATCTGTAGGGATTCCAGACCAAGAGACCGCCCAGTCCCCTCTGGGCAATCTACCTAACATAAATCAAACAGTCCTCTTTGTATTTAGGGTTTTCATGGAAGGACTTGATGATGATGGTCACGTAGACTTCTGGCTTTCAGTCCATCAATGTTGGAGCATCATGATGCTTTGAGTAGGTGGTGGTGGCGCCACCACAAAGAAACCGGAAAAAGAAACAGAAGAGAGAGTAGGGGTCAGTACGGATTTTGGAGCCACTATGAATAGTTATTATGATGAATTGAACATACAGAGTGTCAGTATTAAGTTAAAGTGAAGTTATAAAAAGGCCATGTTAAAGTAATGTGTTTTCAGCAGTGTTTTAAAGTGCTCCACCGTATCAGCCCGGTGAATTCCTATTGGCAGGCTATTCCAGATTTTAGGTGCATAACAGCAGAAGGCTGCCTCACCACTTCTTTTAAGTTTAGCTTTTGGAATTATAAGGAGACACTCATTTGAAGATCTAAGGTTACGATTTGGAATATAACGTGTCAGACATTCCGATATATAAGATGGAGCGAGATTATTTAAGGCTTTATAAACCATAAGCAGTATTTTAAAGTCAATCCTGAATGACACAGGCAACCAGTGTAGTGACATCAAAACTGGAGAAATGTGTTCGGATTTTCTTTTCCTATTTAGGATTCTAGCAGCTGCATTCTGCACTCGTTGCAAGTGATTTGTGTCTTTTTTGGGTAGTCCTGAGAGGAGTGCGTTACAGTAATCTATTCTACTGAAAACAAAAGCGTGAATTAATTTCTCAGCATCTTTCAATGATATAAGAGGTCTAACTTTTGCTATGTTTCTTAAGTGAAAAAATGCTGTCCTAGTGGTCTGATGAATATGCGATTTAAAATTCAGATTACAGTCAACAGTTACCCTAAGTTTTTTACTTCCGTATTAACTTTTAATCCTAATGCATCAGGTTTATTTCTGATAACCTCATTGAATCAGGAGTTAAGTTACAATTTAAATAATGTATTATTGGTAATATTCATAAATAATAAACAATATGCAAATTACATTTGAATATAGGCAACCATACAACCTGATAAATGGTGATGTATAGTTTCAAGCAGCACACAGACTTGTTAGTTGCTTAAAATGTCTCTAGTTAAGGCATTATTTGTGGTCAGCTTTCTTCAGAACAGGCCGCATGCCGGTCTCAATATGGCTGCCGAGCTGTGCTCTTCATTCTGTTGTCCTTTTCAGTTCATGGTGTGAGAATGGTCTTCATCAGTTTGGTAAGAGAAACAGAGTGAGGGAGTGAGCAAATTTATAGGTTTTCTGTCCAACCCCTAGAGCCAATAGGACATCATGGTATGTAAAGGCTTCTGATACAAGCCAGTTCCAAACAGCCATACTTCAGACCAATGGGGGGATAGAACATCTTCACACTTGCCCCCCAAACCATATGTTAAGGTAAAGCTTGGCAGTTAGGCAGCCTGGCTTTGTGTGGGGGTTGACTGAGAGACTTTAGCAGAGAAACACTTACCAAACTTGTTTGAGGCACTTCCTCCCCAAAACCTGTCGTAAAATTCAAAGAAACCCATTCCTAAAAGGGGAGTGACAGGGGTAAACATGAATGCTTCTCACTAATGTAATACTAATATTACATTGCTTTGCTAGAGTTACAAATAAAGACATACAAAATATTTATCAAGTTGTATGCACAATTTCACATCACAACACACCTTTCTCATTAGTTTGGTATTTAGTTGTCACAGTGTTTTGAGGATTTCCTTGTTCCTTCAAGACTTCCACCTGAATTTTGTTAAATAATTATAACCTCTGGTTTATTTTGCACATTTTAGAAGACTTTCTCTGCTTGATTATTAATTCCTTGTCTCAAGCTTATAGTTGCAATTTTCAAATATGTTTTTGTTTCACTGCCAGTTTCTTTTTATGATGAAAGCTATTGGACCTGTGTTTGCATTTGAATTTCTCTTGGTCATCCTTGATTCCAATAGCGTTTTCAGCTGACATCAAGAGACCTTCTTTCTTTGTATGCTCACTAATCATTCCACATGGAAGGCCTTGCATCTCTCCCACATTATCCCAACTAACTCTTGTTTATTTGCTCTGTCATCGAGTTACAGTAAAACACTTACTCCAAACTTTCCATTTCATATTCTTTGAAGTGTGATAACATTAGGTTTTTGTATCTCAAAAACCCTTTTCCTATACACACGAAGATTTGTATTTGAAAATTAATGTTATCATTAGACAATAAAGCTACTTTATTGCCAACTTATATAGAGGACATCACACATCAGAATAACAGCTATAAGACAACATAAAAAGAAGGTCAAGAAGATAAGAAGATGAAAAACAGCCACAATCCCTTTCCTGGCCGCCACCAACCCAAAATAACCCCTATACATGCCAATAAAAAATATATACAATTTGAAAAACCACACCCCCAGTCCCCTTCCGAAATTCACTCACAAGTCCAAAATTCCAGCCAAATGTTAACGGCAGCTGAATAAAGTGTAGAATGCCGGCCAACTACAAACAGTTGAAGTCTTAACTGAATAATGTTTTACAGTCAGTCTGCACCATTGTAAAAAAAATAATAATAATAATAAATCTCCCAGTGAGCTCACCCGAATCCACTAGTGATAATGGAATGTAACTTTTGCAGCCCAAGAATGAATCGCTGTCCTGCTTCTAACAGACAGTTAATTTTTTTTAGCTGCAGAACCTTTTCCCATAGCCTGGGCAGATGCTGATCTGTTTAGTTAGATCTTTTCCGTATACATCTCCTTGATAGTTGTCCATCCTCCTTTTTAAAAACAGCATATTTAATGCAAATGCCACCAGGAAAAAGATACCAGATGTCCCACCTTCCAGTGAGCCTCTGTCAACAGCAATCTGTATGGGCTATCCTAATACTCGCACAAGCAAACCAGACAGACGGCAGAAAATACATAACACCTTTTTATGTGGCAGTGCTACATAGTGCTAGGCAACATGCTACACAACTGTGTTGCTTATGACATCAGAACCACTGCAAGTCATAGAATGCTAAGTTTAACCATTCTTTCATTTTGATTAACAACAATATCACAAACATCTCTTTCAAGGTTAAGAGCCTGGGATGATTCTAGTCAGTACCCTCTTTTTTAATTTCCATATAAATAATGTTTCTCTGACTGCCTTCTTCCATCTCCGAAACATTTCTAGATTTCATCCTATTCTTACACAGCACAGTACTGAAGTATTGGTTAATGCCTTAGTCATTTCATGTATAGATTACTGTAATGCTATTCTGTTTGGCATCCCTAAAAAAAAGTATCCATCGCTTACAACTTATACAAAATTCTGCTGCCAGGATAATTACTTGTACTAAATCCACTGAACATATTACACCTATTCTCTCCCAACTTCACGGGGTCCCTGTTTACTACCAAATACAATACAGAATACTGATCTTAACATTTAAACCTCTCCACAATCTTGCTCCTCTCTATTTTACTGATCGCATACAGCTTCTTCTTGCTCACTCAGATCCTCATCTGCAGCTTTACTTTCTGTACCACACATCAAACTCTATTCGATGGGAGCTAGCAAATTCTCTCATATTGCCCCTCAACTCTGAAATTTCCATTCCTCTCATATTTATCACCTAAACTCAAGAACACAATTTAAATCTGCCCTCAAAACATATCTTTTCAAACTGGCATACCAGTTTATGAGTTTATCACTGTTACCACCACTTATCCTTGATGTTTGTTACTACGTCTGCACCTTTATTGCTATTTGATTTTATTGTCCTTCTTGTTTTTATCTTTATTACTGTTGTTTAATTCATTGTAAGGTGACCTTTCAATAGGCGCCATTGACAGGTGACTATTAAATAAAATGTAATTAATAATAATAATATTATTATTAATAGTAGTAGTAATTCTAAATGTATCAGAGGTTTATCCAGTTCCAGAACAGTAATAATATCTAACTGTGGTATCTGTAATGAGTCAAAATACCATTAGATTGTGTCTTATCTTCTTTAGACTGAGTAGAATATAAGGACTTAAAGTACTCTTTTAATGTGTTGGCTATATTTTTATGGTCTATGATTTTATCTCTGTTTGTGTGTGTAATTGCTGTTATTGTGTTGCAGACTTCCTGCTTGTTGATTTGTTGGTCTAAAATCTTATTGGCATTTTCTCCATGTTCATATTGATGATGTTGTAATTTAAAGAGGAGCTGTTTCGTTTCTTTAGTAGTGAAAAAGTTAAATTCTGATTGCAAAACCTGTCTTTTCCTATAAAGTGCCTCATTTGGAGACCTGGCATATTCTAGATCAACTCTGGTACTTTCGCTGATTAACTCAGAAGCCTTCTTGGTTTCCAATTTATTTTTTCTGAAAAGATCTGAAATAATCTGCCCTCTTAAAATGCTGCAAAGATCTCTGGGGATGCATTTGTCTCCAGAAAATAATCAATTTGCTTGGATATGAATTCTGAACAGTTCTCATCACTTAATGACATGGGGTTACGACTCCAGCTATGAGATGAGTGTGTCTTTTTCTTCTTTCAGCTGCTCCCATTAGGGGTTGTCATGGCAGATCATCTTTTTCTATATCTTCCTGTCCTCAGCATCATAACCTTCATGTCCTCTTTCACTACATCCATAAACCTTCTCTTAGGCTTCCTCTTTTCCTCATGCCTGGCACCTCTATTCTTAATATCCTTTTCCCAATATACCCAGCATCTCTCCTCTGTCCAAACCAACACAATCTTGTCTCTCTGACTTTGTCTACCAACTGTCCAACCTGTGCTGATCCTCTAATATACTCATTTCTAATCCTATCCATCCTCGTTGCACCCAATGCAAATCTTAGTCTCCTGTTTTCTGGTCAGTGCCTCCATCTCCAACCCATGTAACATAGTCCTACAACTGTCCTGTAGACCTCTTCTGTTTTACTCTTGCTGATAACAGTCTGTTACAAATTACTCCTCACACTCTTCTCCATCCATTCTACTCTGCCTGCACTCTCTTTTTCACCTCTCTTCCACAATCCTCGTTACTCTGCATTGTTGATCCCAAGTATTTAAACTCATCTACTTTCACCAACTCTACTCCCTGCATTCTCACCATTCCACTGACCTCCCCCTCATTTATACACATGTGCTGTCTTGTTCCTGCTGACATTCATTCCTCTCCAGAGCATATCTGCACCTCTCCTGGGTCTCCTCAACCTGCTCCCTACTCTTACTGCAGATCACAATGTCATCAGCAAATATTATAGTCCATGGGGACTCCTGTCTAGTCTTATCTGTTAACCATTGCAAATAAGAAATGGCTCACAGCTGAACCCTGATGTTATCCCACCTCCACATTGAATGAATCCATCACTCCTTCTGCAGACCTCACCGCTATCACACTTCACCTTGTACATACAGTCATATGAGAAAGATTGGCAACCCCTCTTAATTCTTTGGATTTTTGTTTATCATTGGCTGAGCTTTTGAAGTAGCAACTTCCTTTTAATATATTACATGCCTTATGGAAACAGTAGTATTTCAGCAGTGACATTAAGTTTATTGGATTAACAGAAAATATGCAATATGCATCATAACAAAATAAGACAGGTGCATAAATTTCGGCAGCTCAACAGAGATATTACATCACTTCTTAGTTAAGCCTCCTTTTGCAAATATAACACCCTCTAGACACCTAGACGCTCCTATAGCTTTTGATGAGTGTGTGGATTCTGGATGGAGGTATTTTTGACCATTCTTCCATACGAAATCTCTCCAGTTCAGTTAAATTTAATGGCTGCTGAGCATGGACAGCCTGCGTCAAATCATCCCATTGATTTTCAATGATATTCAAGTCAGGGGACTGTGACGGTCATTCCAGAACATTGTACTTCTCCCTCTGCATGAATGCCTTTGTAGATTATGAACTGTGTTTTGGGTCATTGTCTTGTTGGAATATCCAACCCCTGTGTAACTTCAACGTTTTGACTAATGCTTGAACATTATCCTGAAGAATTTGTTGATATTGGGTTGAATTCATCCGACCCTCGACTCTAACAAGGGCCCCAGTCCCTGAACTAGCCTCACAGCCCCACAGCATGATGGAACCTCCACCAAATTTGACAGTAGGAGCAGGTGTTTTTCTTGGAATGCGGTGTTCTTCTTCCACCATGCAAAGCGCTTTTTGCTATGACCAAATAACTCAATTTTTGTCTCATCAGTTCAAAGCACTTTGTTCCAAAATGAATCTGGCTTGTCTAAATGAGCATTTGCATACAAGAAGCGACTCTGTTTGTGGCATGAGTGCAGAAAGGGCTTCCTTCTCATCACCCTGCCATACAAATGTACTTTGTGCAAATTGTGATGAATTGAAGAACAATGTTCTTGCAGGTCTTTGGAGGTGATCTGTGGGTTGTCTGTAACCATTCTTACAATCTTGTGCATGTGCTGCTCCTGTATTTTTCTTGGCCTGCCAGACCTGGGTTGAACAGCAACTGTGCCCGTGGCCTTCCATTTCCTGATTACATTCCTTACAGTTGAAGCTGACAGTTTAAACCTCTGAGATGGCTTTTTGTAGCCTTGCACTAAACCATGATACTGAACAATCTTTGTTTTCAGATCTTTTGAGAGTTGCTTTGAGAATCCCATGCTGTCACTCTTCAGAGGAGAGTCAAAGAGAAGCACAACTTGCAATTGATCACCTTAAATACCTTTTCTCATGATAGGACACGCCTGTCTATGAAGTTCAAGGCTTAACGAGCTAATCCAACCAATTTGGGGTTGCAAGTAATCAGTTTTGAGCAGTTACATGCATTCAAATCAGCAAAATGACAAGGGTCCCCAACTTTTTCCATAGCCAGTTTTTTGATTTAATTTCAAATAACTAAATACTGCTTCACTAAAAATCTTTGTAAAAACAAAACTTTTGTGAAAACACCTCAGTACTCAGATGTTCTTAGGAAATAAAAGACATACCACTGTTTTTTTTTTTTTAAACTAGAGTAAATTATTATGCAGGCTAAGAGGGGTTCCCAAACTTTTTCATATAACTGTATCCTCTACATCTCTTACATACTTCTCTACCACTCCCAACTTCCTCGACTGATCCTGTATGGAAATTTGTATTGTTGTCCGCATATTGATCTGGCAAAATTTTACACAGGATGCCCTTCCTGACGTAAATCTCCCCATTTATCCGGGCTTGGGACTGGCACAAAGAAAAGCACTGGTTTGTGTATCACCTGTGGCTGGGTTATATAGTGGGTATGGCATAGTTTATTTAAGCTCCACGATAACAGGGTCATGGTCAGAAATAACAAAAGCATCGTCCTTGCAAGATTTGATAATGGGCAAAATATTTTTGTCTGTGATGAAATGGTCAATTCTTGAGTAACAATGAACTTGTGAGAAGAAGGAATATTCTCTTAGTTTAGGATTTAAAAGCCTGCATGGGTCTGATAAGTTCTAATCCATTACAAACTGTACAATTATTTTTACAGTATTAGATATTATCATCACTGTACAGGTCACAACTAAAGTCTCCAGCCATTAGAATTTTATGAGTGTTCACATTAGGTATAGATAAGATATTTCAGATGACATCTCTATCATCAATGTTAGGTACATAAATATTTATCAGAATCACTTTAGTATTAAATAAATTGTCCATCACCATGACATATCGCCCTTCTGGATCACATATTACGTCTCATGCTACAAATTTGATAGTTCTGTGTATTAAGAATCCCACCGACATAGTTTTCTTTGCATAGCTAGAGTGAAAAATTTGGCCAATCCATTCCCTCTGCAAACAAAACAGGTCCTTACTTATTACGTGAGTCTCCTGTAAAAATACTGTCTTGGAATTTAATCCTGTTAAGTGAGCAAATATTTTCTTTCTCTTTAATTCATGATTGAGACCTTTGACATTCCAGTTCACAAAGTTCACTGCTTGGTCATAAAAACATTGCTTCTGAACTTTTGTTGACATTTTGCAGTCTTAAGGTAGTACATGTTTACATATGATATGCTGTTTCTAGTTTCTTTCCCACCATGTCTGTAAGCCTTTGTCCCAAATCATTTTCCAGGTTTAGAACATTAGAACACTCTAGACGAGAACAGGCCATTCAGCCCAACAAAGCTCACCAGTCCTATCCACTTGTTTCCTCCAAGAAAACATCAAGTCGAGTTTTGAAAGTCCCTAACGTCTTACTGTCTACCACACTACTTGGTAGCTTATTCCAAGTGTCTATCATTCTTTGTGTAAAGAAAAACTTCCTAATGTTTGTGCGAAATTTACCCTTAACAAGTTTCCAACTGTGTCCCCGTGTTCTTGATGAACTCATTTTAAAATACGAGTCTCGATCCACTGTACTAATTCCCTTGATAATTTTAAACACTTCAATCATATCACATCTTATTCTTCTTTTGCTTAAACTGTAAAGGCTCAGCTCTTTTAATCTTTCCTCATAATTCAACCCCTGTAGTCCTGGAATCAGCCTAGTCGCTCTTCTCTGGACCTTTTCTAGTACTGCTATGTCCTTTTTGTAGCCTGGAGACCAAAACTGCACACAGTACTCTAGATGAGGCCTCACCAGTGCATTATAAAGGTTGAGCATAACCTCCTTGGACTTGTACTCCACAGATCGTGCTATATAACCTAACATTCTGTTAGCCTTCTTAATGGCTTCTGAACACTGTTTGGAAGTTGATAGCTTAGAGTCCACTATGACTCCTAAATCCTTCTCACAAGGTGTACTCTCGATTTTCCGACCGCCCATTGTGTATTCAAACCTAATATTTTTACTTCCTATGTGTAATACTTTACATTTACTGACATTAAATTTCATCTGCCACAAATCTGCCCAAGCCTGTATGCTATCCAAGTCCTTCTGTAATGATATAACGGATTCCAAATTATCTGCTAATCCACCTATCTTGGTATCATCTGCAAACTTAACCAGCTTGTTACTTATATTCCTATCTAAATCATTTATATATATTAAAAATAGCAGCGCCCTAGCACTGACCCCTGTGGAACACCACTCTTAACATCGCCAGTTCTGATGAGGTTCCTGCACCATCACCCTCTGCTTCCTGTGTCTGAGCCAATTCTGCACCCATCTAAAAACATCACCCTTCTTCTTTTAACTTGATGCCCAACCTCTCATGTGGCACCTTATCAAATGCTTTCTGAAAGTCCAGATAAATAATATCATAAGCTCCACTTTGATCGTATCCTTTTGTTGCCTCCTCATAGAATTCCAACATGTTAGTAAAACACGACCTCCCTCTTCTGAACCCATGCTGACTGTTCAGAATAACTCCTGTCCTTGCCATGTGTTGCTCAATCTTATCCTTAATAATTCCTTCCATTAATTTTCCTGTGATGCTTGTTAAGCTTACTGGCCTATAGTTGCTTGGATCTGCCCTGTCACCCTTTTTATATAATGGGATGATATTTGCCATTTTCCAGTCCTTTGGAATCTCTCCAGTGCACAGTGACTTCCTAAAAATATGTGTCAAGGGTTTATATATGTACTCACTAGCCTCCTTAAGAACACGAGGATAAATATTATCTGGGCCTGGTGATTTGTTTGATTTCATCTTATTTAATCTGAGCAGCACTTCTCCCTCTACAATTTCCAAATCCCTCAGTACCTCCTTAGTAGTTGTTTACCTCTGGAGGTTATCCACTTGCTCACTTGTAAACACCTCAGAAAAATGTAAGTTTAGGGCATCTGCTATTTCATTGTCTGTATCTTTTAATTCCCTTTACTATTCCTGATGAACTTGACCTCCTCCTTAACTGTTCTTTTACTACTAAAATACTGAAAGAATCTCTTGGGGTCTTCTTTCGCCTTATCTGCTATATTCCTCTCCAACTGTCTTTTAGCCTCTCTGATATCCTTCTTAATGGTTGCCCTCATGTTCTCATACGCTACGGTTCTCTTTGCAGTCATTAGTCTTATATGCCTTATACAGCAGTTTTTCCTTTGCAACTTCTTTTTAAATCTTTATTAATCCATCGTGGAGTTTTTTAGTTTCCTATTACTTCCAAATTTAGGTATGTATCTGTCCTGCATTACATGTAAAACATTTTAAACCTGTTCCACTGCTCCTCGACTGTCTCCACATTTAAAAGCTTATCCCAGTCTATCCTACTTAGACTTTGTCGCATCTGCTCAAAATTAGCCCTACTAAAGTTCAACTTAACAATTTTAGTCTTTGCATCTGTACTCTTACAAAATACTGAGAATTGTATTACATTATGGTCACTTGACCCTAGTGGTTCAATCACCTCTACACCCTCAATTCTATCCTGATTATTACAGAATACTAAATCCAGACAGGCTTCACCCCTTGTTGGTGCTTTAACATGCTGTGTTAAAAACAGTGCTGATTACTTCTAAAACTCCTGCTCTTGTGCTCCTCCATCTGTAAGGTTATCCCAGTTAATATTTGGATAATTAAAGTCCCCATGACTATAATATCCCCTGTAAACTTGCCTTTTGATATTACTAAAAGATGTGTGTTGAAATTACTGTCTGAATTGGGTGGTCTATAACACACTCCTAAAATGAGACCTTTTCCCTAATATTTTCCAGGCGAAGCCACATGTCCTCACTAAGATGGGGCTCATCATCCAACTGAAGATGACTTACATTTAAACCCTGTTTGGCATAAACAGCAACCCCACCTCCTTTTCTGTTCTGTCTATCCTTCCTAAAAAATGTGTATCCCTCTATGTTACACTCATCCCCATCTTTGTTATTTAGCCAGGTTTCCGTTATTGCTATAATATCATAATTATGCTCTGCTACATACAACTCCAACTCACTTACCTTATTTTTGATACTTCTAGCATTAAGGCAAGCTATTTTTAATGTGTTAATCCTTCTACTTTACGTGTTTGCTTAGAATTTACATTACTATGCATTTTTATTTCTACACCATTGTTTGTTCTTCCATGTATAGATCTAAATCTGGCCTTTCCTAAACTCCCTGTCCCCCCATTCCCTAATTTAAATAATCCTCGACCAGCCTACACATACGCCTCCCCAATACATTGGTGCCCTCCGGTTCAGATGTAACCTGTCACGGCGGAACAGGTTCCATCTGTTCCAAAAGGAGTCCCAATGCCCCATAAACCTATACCCTTCTACCCTGCACCAAGATTTGAGCCACGCGTTAAGCCTTCTAATCTCCTCAGTCTTACCTGGACTGGCACGTGGCACAGGCAGAACTTCGGAGAAGACTACCTTGTCAGTTCTGCTCCTCTGTTTGGTACCTAACTCTTTGAATTTGGATCGCAGAACTGACAGACTACCCTTATGTATGTCATTTGTTCCAACGTGGACAACGTTTAGATGCTATTGGTTTGACGTATTTACTCCTCCTTCTGGGTTGTTTTTAGTTTTCCAACAAACTAGTGTCCTCAAAGCATCATTCTTTAAATGCTGGAAGCAACATCTACCAATATTCCTCTTTCTTGCAGTATGTAACATGATAGTAACTCTCAGGTTGTTTGCCCTCTAGTGTTCCGAGGGAGTATTACAGATTTATCGAACAATGTCTTAAGAGAGACCTGTAGTACTAGTGTGTTGTACTGTGTTAGCCGTTATGAATGTATTGAGAAGTCAAGCAAAATGACACCTTTTATTAGCTAACTAAAAAGATTACAATATGTAAGCTTTCAAGGCAACTCAGGCCCCTTTTTCAGGCAAGATATAATTTACAAGTTTACATCTTGCCTGAAGAAGGGGCCTGAGTTGCCTCGAAAGCTTGCATATTGTAATCTTTTTAGTTAGCCAATAAAAGGTAGCATTTTGCTTGACTTCCCACTTAAGAGAGACCTGAGTGACTGAGTGTGAGCTGGAGTCAGACAAGTGGTTCTGAAGTGTTGTTTTAAACTTATTATTAATGAAAAAAACGAAACAAAAAATATACAGTAAGGGACCTTTCAATGATGCTTTTTCTGGTGGCAGATGTCCTCTTGAACCAAGACAGATTGGAACTGCTAACTACAGTTGTACATTTTTTTTCTTATATAAAGTTTCTTTCATCACTAGAGCTCACATTTTTCTTTTCCGGTATTTTTTTGTTGTCCTCCATTAAAGAATGCCACTTGTTTTTTTCACACAAAAATACATACTGTATATGGTGTGGTGATGTTTCATTTTTGATTCTTTTTATTTTATATATATATTCCAAATTTGAAAACTGCCTTATATGAAAGAAAATATCCCTCAAATGTATGTGGTATTTAAAATTTGAATAGCTGGAATCATTTTATTAAATGTGACACAGAAAAAAGGGGGCAAGATTGATTTTTTTCTATGAAAAGGAAAAAAGAATCCACTCAGAATAAACATGTATTTTTCAGTACTATTATAAATTGAAAGTACACAAATACTGACAAGGAATTCCTTGGCAGATTTATTTTCAACAGCTTCACTTGCATATCTTACATCTGCCACCACAAGTCAAAAAAAAGCAACGCTGTTAAATTTTTATAAAAGGACAAGAAACTTTCACATTTCCTACAGGCATGTCTAAACTCAGAGCTCTTTGGCACCTGATTATGTAAAAAGTGTCACAGTGGAATACAGTTGTGAGGCCTTTAATTATCTTGAATAAAAATAAATAAATCTGCTTTTCATTTTTGTACAGACTGACATTATTGCTTGATTTCTTTTGTTTTGCTGGTTTCTTTGCTAAAATATATTGGGGATAAATTGCATGCTTTGTAACAGGTGATGTATGACAGCATAAAATGTGAATGCTATTTTAGCAGGATTGTTATTGGAGTAAGGCTTAAGTTATTTGTTTGTTTACTGTGTTTACTACAATTGAAATGTGAAATATTGTTATTTTTAGCATAGGTAAGATCATCCGCTTTGAAAGTTTCACATGGTGTGAAGTGCCCTGTAGTTATTTTTCTAACTCATTTCAGTTAAGGTCTAAAATCCATCAAACACAGCAATGCTTGTAATATTCACTTGTAGTTTGAATATAATGCTAGCTTATGTCTGCAGCGGTCATTTTCATCCTTTAATACATTGACAGCTTCACAAGGCTCTACCTACTATTAAAACAATCTACAGTGGAACCTCAGTTTACGACCATAATTTGTTCCAAAACTCTGGTCATAAACTGATTTGGTCGGTAACCAAAGTAATTTCCACCATAGGATTGTATGTAAATACAATTAATCCATTCCAGACCGTACAAACTGTATGTAAATATATTTTTTTTTTGTTTTTAAGCACAAATATAGTTATTATACCATAGAATGCACAGCATAATAGTAAACTAAATGTAAAAAAATTGAATAACACTGAGAAAACCTTAAACAACAGAGAAAACTAATACTGCAATAGTTCGCACTATAGTGCTAGGAACCGCTCGGTAAAAACACTTTTTTGATGAGTTTTAAGCAAAGGGAAAAAAATGAACATTTGAAAAATCCGTAATTTAATAAACCACCAAGGAAATTAACATTGCCGCAATGCACGCTATCAACCGATCGCTGTAAACAGAACTGAAAACAAAAACAAGCCTTTTCTACCTTATGCGTCCAGCCCTCCCTCTCTCGCTCGCTCTCTCTTTCGTGTGTACGTGTGTCTGTTTTTCGTGAGCCTGGAGCGCCTATGTGTGTCTGTCTCTACCGCGCGCCTGTATGTGTGTGTCGCTCTCTCTCTTGCTCGCTTGCTGCACAGGAAGTGCACAGGGAGAGACTGAACATGTACAAACCGAAAGGGAAACTGGCTTGTTCATATACCGAGTGTGTGGTCGTGAAACAAGGCAAAAGTTTGGTCGTAAACCGATTTGTACGTGTACCGAGACGTTCGTGAACCATGGTTCCACTGTATTTCTAGAGTGTATAAAATGCATTTTTATTTTTCAGAAGTAAATTGTAATTCGTGATGCTATAATTTCTTTCACAAAACATACCCTCAGCAGTGGAAAATCATTTTAATTTGTAGGAATCATCTACTTGATTTATTATTTTACAAGACAATTTATATTATTGTCTTTATAGTTTTAGTTTCCATTGAATGCAACAGACGTGTACAGTAATCAAGACATCATGAATGCATACTGAGTCTTTTAACATTATTTTAGCTGACAAGGATTGCTACTACACTTTTTTCTTAGTTTAAGGGTTTAATTAAAATGCTATTGTGTTCATATGAATTACTTAAGAACACTTTAACACTTTTTTTTTTAGTGTGGAGCTTCCTGACTGGTACAAGAAAATCCCCACATATGATATACCATTGAACTTATCCTGACATTTAGTTATTCTAAACATCAAGGTTTTGGGGGTTTCCCCCATATTGCAGATCCTCTAGACTGGAAAGAACCTTAATTTTTAGGCCATTTTTGGACCATATTTTGCACAGAAAATTAGACCCTAATGATAAAGAGTAAAACAATAGGTGTTTTCAACAAAAGTAATCAGAAGGACTTGAGGTTGTGCATGATACATCAAATGACCCACAGGGGTACACTCCCTAATAGGACACGAGGGGTCAAAGTTACTCCTTTTCACAAAAATATGGGGATAATAATATAGGCATGTGGAGAGTCATTCTTTGCTATTTTCATGAGTATGATGTAGTACTATAATGTTGTACCATGTTAGTCATAAGTGTAGTGAGAAGTCAAGCAAAATTACACCTTTTATTGGCTAACTAAAAAATTACAATATGCAAGCTTTCAAGGCAACTCAGGCCCCTTCTTCAGGCAAGATGTTTGATTTATTACTAGTGGTCCAAGCCCTCTACATGCCACTCCCAGAAGTTTAATAATTACAAACATAAGCATGTGGGGTATCCTTTTAGACTATTTTTGCTTTTTAATCCTTCACTCGGGACCTAGCCATCTATGAACCATTGAAACTCAAGCACACTTTTTAACATTACAGACATCTGATGCAATTATACTTATTTATTATGTACAGTGCATCTACCTCATGAAGTAAATTATTAAATTCCTTATGGACATCCCCAATTAGGGCAGCTTATGCTAATTCAGACTTTTTATATTTAGATAGTATACTCACATCAGATACTAGCCAAAGTATCTAGAGTTGTCTGGGTATATTTCTATAGTGGGTTAAGGTAAGAAAGCAAATATTTAAGCTTTTTTAAAATGTTGACCAATACTTAAAGGGAACAAGGTGTGGCCAGAGGGAGCCGTTTTGATCACAGGATTGTTTTGATCACATGGACTGGCTCATGTTTAAAGCAGTTTCCATCTATGATCATCAGATCAATACAGAGAAGTATGCATCATCAGTCACTGGCTATATTAAAAAGTGCACAGATGATATGACTGTCTCAAAGACCAGCAGAATGAGATGCAGACCAGGAACCTTGACATTGTAGGTACATGCACTGTGAAAAGGCCTTAATGCTGCCTTTAGATCATGTGACAAGGTAGCCCTAAGAACATGAGAGCAAACCTGTCTCAGAGCAACAAAGCAGCTAAATGAAATTATAGCAAGAAAATCCACAGCCACTTACTGGACACTAGAAACAAGTGGTACATGTGGCAAGGAATCCAAGCAATCACAGACTGCAACCCCAATTCCAGAAAAGTTGGGACGCTGTGTAAAATGTAAATAAAAATAAAATGCAATGATTTGCAAATCTCATAAGCCCATATTTTATTTACAACAGAACACAGAAAATATATCAAGCATTGAAAGTGAGACAATTTACTATTTCATGAAGAATATTAGGTCATTTTGAATTTGATGAAATTAACATGTCTCAAAACGTTGGGACAGGGGCACCAAAAAGATGGAAAAGTAAGTGGTTCTAAAAAGAAACAGCTGGAGGAACATTTTGCAACTAATTAGGTTAATTGGCAAGAGATTAGTAACATGATTGGGTATAAAAAAGAGCATCTTAAAGAGACAGAGTCTCTCACAAATAAAGATAGACAGCTGTTCACCAGCCTGCAAAAAAACAAACTGCATCTACAAATTGTGGAACAATTTCAGAATAATATTCCTCAACACACTGCATTAAAAACAGGCCTGATTCTGTCATGGAAATCACTGCCTGGGCTCTGGAGCACTTCCAGAAATCATTGTATGTGAACAAAGTTCACAGCACCATCCACAAATGCAGGTTAAAGCTCTAACATGCAAAGAAGAAGCCATATATGAACATGATTCAGAAAGACCACCATCTTCTCTTGGCAAAAGCTCATTTAAAATGGACTGAGCAAAGAGGAAAACTGTTCTGTGGTCAGACGAATTGAAATTTGAAATTGTTTTTGAGAAACATGGACACCGTATACCTCCGGACTAAAGAGGAGTGGGACCATCTGGCTTGTTATCAGCACTCATTTCAAAAGCCGGCACCTGTGATGGTACAGGGGTGCATTAGTGCCTATAGAATTGGCAGCTTAAACATCTGGAAAGGCACCACCACTGCTGAAAAGTATATACGGGTTTTAGACCAACATATGCTCCTATCCAGAAAACATCTTTTGCAGGGAAGGCCTTGCATATTTCAGTATGAGAATGTTAAACTGCATACTGCATCTATTACAACAGCATGGCTGCATAGTAGAAGAGTCTGGGTGTTGAACTGGCCTGTTTGCAGTCCAGACCTTTCACCAATTGAAACCATATGACAATGAAGAACCAGGACTGTTCAGCAGCTAGAATCCTATATTAGACAAGGGTGGGACAACATTCTCTTCCAAAAGTCCAGCAACTGTTCTCCTCAGTTTCCAGACGTTTACAGACTGTTGTTAAAAGAAGAGGGGATGTTACACAGTGGTAAACATGGCCTTGTCCTAACATTTTTGAGACACAATCTAACATCAAACTCAAAACGGACATATTATTTTCTTTAAAAGAGTATATTTCCTTGCTTTTCTGGAATTGAGGTTGTATAAGACCACACTATATGTCTGCAGTGGTGATACATCCCTTCCAGATGTTCTAAATAATTTCTACGTGCAGTTTGATGCCCTGAATGACATACCTGCAGGGAAGTCCATTCCTTCTCAGGAGAAACCGGTACTGTGTTTGTACACTGCTAATGTTAAAAAAAATTTTTGTTGAATATAAACCCATACAAAGCTACTTTTATGACAACATACCTGGCCTAGTGCTTAGGGAACCAGCTGACAGATGTCTTTAAAGACATCTTCAGCATTTCCCTGAGTCTTGCAGTTTTCCTCAAATCCTTCAAAACAAACCAACATCTTACTCATGACGAAGAAGTACTCAGTCTCTTGCTTCAATAACTATTGTCTATAGCACTCACACCTTTTATCATGAAGTGCTTTGAAAGGTTAGTCTTAGGCAACTTGAAAATCAGACTTCCCAGATCACATGACCCTTACTAGTTTGCCTGCCACTAGAACAGTTCCACTGAAGATGCCATATCATCAAGTCTTCATCTTCCTGACAGAAAAACTCCATATAGTCCATGTCAAAAACAGTATCTCCAGTACCATCACACTAAGCACCGGTGCCCACAATGTGCTGTGTGCTTACCTCACTTCTGTTCACTCTGCTGACTCACAATTGTATAGCTGCATACACCTCTGACACCATCATTAACTTTGTAGGTGACACAACAGTGGTGGGTCTCATCAGCAATGGGGATGAGTCAATATACCGAATAAAGACACAGCAATTGGAAGACTAGTGCAAGTGCAACAATCTGTCTGTTAGTGTAGACAAAATGAGAGAGATGACTGTTGACTTCAGGAAGGCTCATGCTGTCACATCCCACAGCACTTCAAGGGCTCTGCAGTGGAACTATTCAAAAGCCCCAAATTCCTTGGTGTGCACCTGACAGCTGACCTTACTTGGTCAATTAACACTACTTCCATAGCCATAAAGGAACAGCAGCATTTCCATTTCCTGCTGAAGAAGGCAAGCCAACCTTTCCACATTCTCACCATATTCTACAAGGTCACAATTGAAAGCAACAGTTTCTAACACTCCTACCCACATATCTGCTCCTAGTAGGTAATTTATATGCTTTACATTTCTTACACTTGCTAATAATGTTACATTTTATTATTAGTTATTGATTTATTACAGCACTGCTGCCTCGCAGTTAGGAGACCCGGGTTCGCTTCCTGGGTCCTCCCTGCGTGGAGTTTGCATGTTCTCCCCGTGTCTGAGTGGGTTTCCTCTGGGCGCTCCGGTTTCCTCCCAGAGTCCTGACATGCTGGTTAGGTGGATTGGTGATTCTAAATTGGCCCTAGTGTGTGCTTGGTGTGTGGGTGTGTTTGTGTGTGTGTCCTGCGGTGGGTTGGCACCCTACCCAGGATTGGTTCCTGCCTTGTGCCCTGTGTTGGCTGGGATTGGCACCAGCAGACCCCCGTGACCCTGTGTTCGGATTCAGCGGGTTAGAAAATGGATGGATGGATGGATGATTTATTACTATTTAAATTTAATACTATTACTTTCTACCCGTCTTGCAATTGTCCTCTGTTTATGTATAATCTGTACTATGTTCCTGAGGAATGATGTTTCATGCAACTTACTGCTGCTATAGTGTGTACAAATGGTATGACAATAAAGCCACTTGACTTGACTTGACATGACTTTGTCATCAATGGCTGAAATACATGTCTCCCATCTATAATCTACACTATTAATTTCTCTGCTCTCATAATTTGAAAATGTGTTCCTTTTGTATATGATTGGATTCCATAATTACAAAAATTACAGAAATCCTGTGCGGTTTCCCTTTCTTGTTTAGATTCACATCCCTGATGCGGCTTTACCAAATACTGGAAATATTTTACCAAACACTTTTAAACTGGAATACCCAAAAGAAATCCCACACAAATAATGACCAGGGCCCACACGCCTTGGGCAGAATTCACACTAAAACATCACTTACAGACAAAAGTGGAAATGTGCTTACAAACAAAACCATGCGTAAGCCAATTTCCATGCACTTCAGCTCCATAAATCCAGGTCAATGTGAAAAGTAACACACATACCTGCCATCACACCCCGATTCCTCCCATAATTTTGCATATTTTAATATCCAAATCAATATAAATATCACCTTCCATTTGGCTTTTGGTTAAATGACAAAAGCACATGAAAAAAAGAATTTCAGCAAATGTGAAGGCAAGGAAAAATATACTATTTGGTGGCTTAAGCAGTGGTATAAGCAACAAAAGAAAATGAATGAAGTGGCACATTGTAACGAAAGCAGTCCAAAGTTCAAGTTCAGAAAGTCACACTGTGTCTGAAATAAAAAGAAGTGGTCAGATATCAAAGTCACCTTGAAAAGGCAAGTCGCAGCTCACCATCTAAGTGTCATATGGAAGCACATTAGGGGCACAGAGAAGAAAAACATAGGGACAAAAAGGTCTATATCAAGATTAAAGTAGAAATGTTGACTTTAATCTCAAAATTTCCACTGTAGTCTCAAAAACATAAATGTCTTTGTGGCAGTAAAACTAGCTATAAACTTATAACTCTGAGTGTTTAGAAATGTTAAGGAACGATGTTAAGGAAAAATCTTTATTATTTATGTTTAACTGGGTCACGACAGTCCCAGCAAGCCTCAAGCATGAGCCAGGAACAATACCTGGAAGGGGTGCCAGCTCATCGTAGGGTGAATATGAGCACACACATACACAAGTAGTGCCAATTTAGCTTAACCAAATCCACTAACCTGCATGCCTTTGGAAGGAACCAAAGCACGTGAGGAAACCCACCAGGAAAACATATAAACTCCAGGCAATTTATCTGTAAAATGTAATATACATGCATTTGATCATGAAAATTATATCAAGTATACATCCTAGTATTCTAACAGCACACATCTCCAAGAGAATAGTTCTTGGAAATCTAATTCAACTTAGAAACCACTCATCATCATCGCTAAATAAGTGCTCTCTTCTAATTTGTGATAACTTCTAACAACGCTAAAGCAGCTATGGTAGTTGGAATAGTTTGGCCATTCTGTGCACCATCATACTGTTACAGAATGCTTACAATCAAGTGAATTAAATTTGTAAATGATGTGCAATTAATTTTAGTATATTTGATAAATCCAGCGTCATGGATGCAAATATAAAAAAGAAGGGGAAACGACACAGAAACAGAGATACTGCTTTGATGCTAGGTGCCGGCAGTTTGCTAAAACGAACAAAAAAATGCGTACACAAGGCGTGAGTCTTCCGTGAAAATGTACGTGGCTTTACACAAAGTTTAGTTTTTATACTTGGAAATAATTGTACACAACATTTATATGCGTACACACTGTTTGAACATGAGGTCAAAAGTCAAAGTCTGAAAACACTAAGTACTATATTTTAATTAAATCTAAATTTCTTAAAAACAGGAATACAAAGCCAAATGGTCAGGTCAGAAAGCATGCACTAGTACTGTATGTTGCTGAAACCACCACACAACAAAACAATTCGGGTTGACAACCTCCCACGTGTTCCAGTTCCTCTCTCTGGAAATGACCATCTGCTGATGAATGAAGAGAATGTGAGAGATAGAGAGAGAGAAAATTTTGTATGATGTGGAGATAGTGAATCAGTAAGTGCAGTGGATTAGCAAGGATGAAGTAAGGATAGATATGAAGAGGATGAAGAATGGAAAGGCTGTTGACCCAGATAAAACACCTGTGGAAGCATGGAGGTGTTCGGGAGAGACTAGCCGAAGACCACCGTAGCATACGGCGGTGTAAGAATAGGAACGGAAAATGGTGAGAAAGGAATTCAGAAATCAAGAAGAAGTAAATACTTCTTGAAAAAAGCAGTTGTGAATAGGTGTTTTGGTGGTGATGACAGATAATGAGTAGAAAGATCTAACCCTAGAAAAAGCCACGTACAACTGACCATGGCTGAAGACCAGTTGTTAGAATTATTGTGAATAGTAAACAGCATGTGGGTATGAGGAAGGCTGAAATTCTGAAATTCGATAACGTAAATTTAATTAATAACAACCTCAAAAAGATGTTGTTGTAGAATGTCTCTAATTCCTGCAGCTTAATCCAAAAGACTCGTACTACAATATCAGGTCTGTGCTCCGGTCTTTGGGTATCCAACAGTGCTTGTAGTATTTCCGGTCAAGCAGGATTACATGTGAAAGTAATAAATAAATGAGGCTGTCCGAATTTACGTACTATGGCCATGGCATCCTGATAGTTTTGTTGCATTTATCTTGGACCTCCTGGAAATGTGGATGGTAATATGATTATTTTGTCTACACTACGTTGTTAATTTTCAGCGTTTGCTTGCAGTGCGTCTGACAGTCCTTTGTATTGTTCCACGCACAAGTTTTGATCTAATCTGAGATAGTTGAGCATCCTCTGTTTTAACATACGCATCTACGATGTACTGTTGGACCAGTTCGACGCTGGAGTGAAAAATACTAAATGTATTCCTCATTGCTAATCTGTACGCGTAAAATTGGCATTGAGTAAGTCTTCTTCGCTTGGTGGTTCTTTTATCGGGAACATGTTGTAAATCTTTGTGCCAGCCAATGTCTCCGTAAGGGAATAAAAGTGGGTAAACCATAGGATCGCAATTCATATTGAGCATGGAAATCTGTTTACAGGAGTTGCTTATGGGACAGATGCAAATGTCCCTTTCGGCAGGTGGTTCGCCATCTTCTCTGGCGAAAATCGCTGCAACATTGGTGTGACATGTCGGGGCATTGAATCGTTGTAAATCCTGCCTAGGGTTTTCTTCAGCATCGTACAGATGCTGTTGGATTGGACTGAGTGATTTCATGCACATGTTTGTATGATTTATCGAAGGGTTGTGGACGCGGAAGGAGGATTAGAGATGGCGGGCGGGGCTCTGTCGTGTGTTCCCCATGATGCGGGAGGAGGGTTAGAGTGGGCGGGCGGGGCTCTGTTGTGCATACCCCATAGTCAGGCAACTTGGTGAATTATATATATAGATGGCAGCATGAAGTTATGGGAAAGAGTAGTGGAAGCTAGGTTAAGAAGGGAGGTGATGATTAGTGAGCAGCTGTATGGTTTCATGGTGGGAAAGAGCACCACAGATGCAATGTTTACTCTGAGGAAGTTGATAGAGAAGTATAGAGAAGGACAGAAGGAATTGCATTGTGTTTTTGTGGACCTGGATAAAGCATATGACAGGGTGCCTCGGGAGGAGTTGTGTTATTGTATGAAGAAGTCAGGAGTGGCAGAGAAGCATGTAAGAGTTGCACAGAATATGTATGAGGGAAGTGTGACAGTGTTGAGGTCTGTGGTAGGAGTGATGGATGCATTCAAGGTGGAGATGGGATTACATCAGGGATCAGTTCTGAGCACTTTCTTATTTACAATGGTGTTGGACAGGTTGACAGACAAGATTAGACAGGAGCCCCCGTAGAGTATTATATTTGTGGATGACACTGTGATATGTAGTGAGAGTAGGGAGTAGGTCAAGGATATCCTGTAAAGGTGCAGATATGCTCTAGAGAGGAGAGGAATTAAGGTCAGTAGATATAAGACAGAATGCATGTGTGCGAATGAGAGGGAGGTCAGAGCAATGGTGAGGATGCAGGGAATAGAGTTGGTGAAGGTGGATGAGTTTAAATACCTGGGAGCAATAGTACAGAATAATATGGAGCGTGACAGAGAGGTGAAGACGACAGGCAGGGTGGAGTGTGTGGAAAAGAGTGTCAGGAGTCATATGTGACAGATGGGTACCAGCAAGAGTAAAAGGGTAGGTCTACATGACAGTAGTGAGACCAGCTGTGTAATATGAGTTGGAGACGGTGGCATTGACCAAAACCTGGAGGTGGCAGAGTTAAAGATGTTAAGATTTGTATTGGGTGAGATGAGGATGGATAGGATTAGAAATGAATACATTAGAGGGTCAGCTCAGGTTGGATGTTTGGGAGACAAAGTCAGAGAGGTGAGATTGTGTTGGTTTGCACATGTGCAGAGGAGAGATGCTGGGTGTATTGGGAGAAGGATGTTAAGGATGGAGCTGCCAGGTAAGAGGAAGGCCAAAGAGAAGGTTTATGGATGTAGTGAGAAAGGACATGAATGTGGTGGTTATAATGGAGCAAGATGCAGAAGACAGGAAGATATTTAAAAAAAGATGATCATCTGTGGAGACCAAAAAAAGAAGATGAAAAAAATTCATGCTATGTTGGCCAAATACGAGTGTGGGTGTGTACATGAGACGGGCGTCTACTCCTGGGTTGCCTTGCACTTAGTGTTATATAGATAAACACGATCCACCTCATGACCCTCGACTGCGTACCTGCGTTAGAAAATGGACCAGAAAATAAAACATGCTGTATGAGTAAGGATATTTAGTATCAGTTAATGTATCAGAATACAATTTTTCAACATAAATACATATGCATACATATACATTTATTCTTTTAAAATATATTTCTAAACATAAGCATCTCTAACAGTTTCTGTGTATTGCCATGATCACGTAAATCAGTTCAGGATTGCAGAAACTGCTTTTAGTAAAATATAGGATTAATTTTAACCAAGAATCGTAAATGTGTTACCTTTTCAAAAATAATTAAATAATACAAAGCTGAAAAGAAGAGAACAATACAAAGAGAAATAAAAGAATACTTCTTTTTATAATATATGGCCAGAGGAGCTTACTGAGACCACAGAGACTTTTCATGTACAGTTAAAAAAGTTCTGGCAAAATGTCCAATGGCTAAGGAAGGTTAGGCAGAACATCACCTAAATTGATCTAAATAAGCATGGGGAAACACTGACTTTGATGGCGATATTGTTGAGAAGAGGAAAAGACACAGTTATGTGCTGTCCTTGGAGAAGGCAGTGCTGGTCTATTTTTGAGGTCACTGTGGTACTTGAGAAGTTTGACAGTAGCAAGGCTGTGAATTATTATCCAGCCATTATTTTTTAAAGCACTGGATATTGTAGGTATGATTAATGTGTGATATGATTTTTCAACATTGAGTGGGAGAGGGTACAAAATTTCAAGCACAGTAAACTAGGATTATTTTGTCTGTTTTTTTGTTTAGGTTATTAATAATGTCATATTACTCAGGATATGTAAAGTAGATAGAAATCCACTTGTTAATTCACGTTGAATCCAGGAGGAGTTTTTGGAACATTTTGTCTTTTTTTTGTCCTTAGGCAACTATTTTAGAGGTCATTTGAGTCATTATTCCAACACATTTTGTTCATTTGGAGCAAAATATGTGTTTACATTCTATGTACTAACCCCAAAAATGTAAAGTTCAATGGCATCTTAACTCCGCTTCTGTTCTTTGATTTCATGAATATGATATATAAAGGGTACTATTTGTTGATGATTTCCTCCTCTCTGCCTCAAGTGACAACTTTTCTTAACAGCTGTTATAGTGGTTAATTCCTAATATGGATGTGGAGTTAGAAGCAGCACACCAGAATCAGAGTTTATAGACCTTTCACTGAAAATAGTAATTTCCTCTACAAGATAAGTACTTTTAGAGTTGTAACAGGATGTGATGGTGAGGTACAGTAGCAGCTAAATCCTTGAAAAAGATCCATGAGTTTTTCAGCGGTGATGATCATAACCTTTGGGCTGTGTACCAAAAAATGTGATTGTGGTTATTAACTACAAAAATTAGGTTTTTGGCCAAATTGCTGGACTGCCCGCCTGTGCGCTTAGTAGTTTGTGTGAACACTGGATTAGAGGCACTATTCCCTCAGATCAGGAAGATTCATTTGAGTTTATTTAGCATTGAGTAAGAATATCATCTAGGTTCCTCCGTTAAGAGCAGTATTGGACATAAGGCAATACAAAGTGTCAGAGCAAGGATATATTGGAGGGATTATATATTTTTTTTATTTTTTGGTGAAGAATGGAAGAACTGAAGATTCCAAGTGGAACATAAGCAAAATAATTAAAACTGAATAAGAGCGGAACTTCTTTCTCAAACTGTACATAACTCTAACAGATTAAGCTGTCATTATGTTTTCCACCAGTACTTATTGGAATCTCACGTTTATGAGTAAATATAGTATTAAAAAAAATAATGCACAGGATCTTGCTTTACGTTTGTATGAACGCTTGCAGCAATGTCTATGTTGCACTTAAGAGGTTTTATTTAGTTTTCTTTGGTAGGCCAAGAAATAAAAATTAGTAAGGACTTTTTAGAACAAATGCTGGGCGCTTTTAAAAATTTAAAATAGTTAAACACAAAACTATGAGAAATTATTTATCCACATCAGATTTTCTACATTAGTGTATATTTTTCATGATAAAAGTTACCATTTTTTTACATCTTGCATGAATCATTCAAAATTTTCAAAAGTGTTCCATTTATTTGTTAAATAGTTCACCTTAACAAAAGTATAAGTGTCTGTGTGCCTTTCTGTAAGTCTGTGTGGCTACTATGTCACTCCAAATGATGGAACATCACCAACATTTTTAGTAATTAAATACATTGTATTTGTCATTCCTGTAAATGGCACATCACAAACAATAACACTGCTTTTGTGAGTCCCATACCAAATGGCATACAGTATAATAGAGACATGCATTCTATTGTGCACTGTATATGTTAATACTTAGGTCTACGTTAATTACTTGGATTTCAAACCATCTTAGGCAAGTGTAAGGTGCTAGTTTTATATTTAAAATGTAATGCCATGTGTGAAAATTGCTCCATTCAAATTAGATAAGTGGTCAGTTTATTAGCAATAATTGGAAGCTGACCTTTTCTGTAATTTCTGAGGGCCATGGTAAAAGATTTTTTCCCACTCCTTAAAGTTTAAGCCTGTGGGTATCTATAGACTTCTTAAACATTTTAAAGGATTTTTCCGATAAGCTTTTCCAAAACTTTTAGAAGACACTTTTCTGTCTTCAAAATTTTGATACAGCTACTTTTGTGCATTTTGGATCAAATTCTACTGAGTGAATCGACTACATTTTACCAACAGATCTTGAATAAATTGCCTGGCATTCTTCAAAAGAGTCTATAAATACAGAACAGGATTCATGGGTCCTTGTAGGATCACAAATCATCCAGGTCCTGTTGCTGCAAAGCAGTACATGTCAAATACTGGGTAAAAATTTAACTTGAAAAAGATGCTAATTATTGCTAGAATTTGACTGTGAGAAAACAAATCTGCATGCCACTATGAGAAGATGTGGGTTATTACAGGGTGACAGGCTTTTTCACTGTGATTTGTGCACTATAAGTTAAATCTCTAAGTACACTAGGGTAAGAAAATCATCTTGGCAATTTGAAAAGAAGCTATAGAAAATCTGGTATGATGTTAGAGAATAGCAAGTTGACTGTAATGGTACTGATACCAGGGGGCAAGTGATTACATTGGGGGAGCTTAACAATAATTTGTAATGAAAAAGGGATCATAGACGTCTTACCACTAGAAGACAATATATATCCACAAACTAGGGAAGCAGAGACCATGTGTCCAATGGCCTGCTTGACAGATTACTGTACATGGCTCCTGATATATATACAATACTGGGCTGGTAAAAAAGATAATGGATACAATCACTTTAAGCACAGAGAGCAGAATTCACTTAAGAGAGTTCTTCTGATGTTGATATAATCAAAAAGAGCAATTATGATCTTCAGAAGTAATTCTAAAATTTGCCACAAAAGCAACCTTAAAGTGGGATATAAAATCAGAATAAAGTGAGTTGAAAAAATGTGTCTGGAGTTGGGATGAGTGATTAGGATGAAAGCTTACCAGTTGGAAAAAAAGTCCCATGTTATCAAAGAAGGAAAGATAAGTATAAAGTAAGTAAAGAGATACAAAATGCAAACTGAGATATGAGTGGAAATACAAACGAAAATCAACAAAAATTTAAAAACAAAGGCAATTTGAAAATTGAGCAGTAATTGCAGTGGATAGAAGCTAACACAATACATCAAGTTCATGGTGGCTTATGGGTAGTTAAACTATGTTTTGTGACCGATGTCTAAATTTGGGTCACGCAAACTCATGATTCACAATTGTATTCAATGTGAAGGGTCACATTTAAATAAAGTTAGAAACTGTAGTCCACTTGAAGCCAATGTTGAATGAATATGGATGCTCCACTATAGGATTGCACTGTGGTTGAACAATGAGCATATGTGAGATTTCTTTGAACAGAGGGAGTGAAACCTGCCGCAACTCAACAAAGGAATGTTGGCTCACTGCAGAAGCGACAACTGCATCTGGAAACAAAACATTTTTCAATGGGTAGAAAGGTTTAAAGCAAGAAAACCATGTGTAACTGATAAAGCTCAATTTGGTCAACTATCAACATCGCTCCCAAAAACCCACATGGTGAAGGCCTTCATCAGATAAGAGCGGTGGATTACGCTGCACAATTGGCTATCAGCCATGGATCTGGACATGTTATAGTGCATGGTGACCACAAAGTTTGCACAAGATGGGTGCCGAAACAGCTTACTAATTTACACAAGTCAACATTTTTGGGTAATTTCAGGAGGTTTCATTCCTTCTCCCCAAGTAAATCTCACTAAGGTGTGTTGTTTAACAACAGAGTAATCCCACTGTGGTTTCTCCATGTTCATTTGACCTTGGCTTCAACTAGACTAATGATAGAGTACCATACTGTGCATTTTGTAACTATCCATAGGCCATCATGAACATGTTTGTATTGCATCAGCTTCTATCCCTTGCGGTTTAAAATTTTCAAATTGCCTTTACTTTTGATAAACCCTCATACTTCAGGTTGTTACTTTGGAAGTGAGCAAGGAGGGGGGTAAATCTGTATTAACTAGGAGGGCAAATAAGATTTTCCTTCTGCTTCACTATTTTTTTTCTTACTTTGAGTTCTCCCTTGTGAATGATTTATTTACAATATTAAAAGAAACATTTTGAGAGACAGATGTCCTTGGCATTTTTACTGGGTGTAGAGAGACACTAGTTTATATTTTCAAGTTCTGACATTGACGATTTAACTGAACTCAGCTGGGAACAATCCTAAGACTATAATATGCTGAAGGCAGACATGCACCACAGTCAGATAAGAGAATAGATTAACTTTAACAAATAATTGAAGCTTTGTGCAAAGCACAAATATAAATAAAAATTCACACTATACAATTGGAAAGTATGCTAACATATTATAGCAAGGGAGACAAAGGATTCTTGTGGGATTCCATAAGCAACTTCAGAAGCCAGTGTTGTGTTTGATAACATGTCAGCAGTACCTAATTGAATATCCATCATGTCTTAGGAATTCTGTCTAAAAGACCAGCAAAAATATACTTCATATATTAAAAAAATACATTGAAGGAAAACAAATCTGATTTGGTTGTAAGCATAGTTTTGAATACTGATGCAGAAATGGTTTCGTAGCTCCTAGCAATAATAGGATTGATGCATCCTGTAACATTGTCATGGCTGGGGTTATTTTCCATTTACTTTTTATTGTGTCCAATTCTATGAGTGATGTAATGGCGCTGCGGACCTATGCTCATTCGTTCCCCAGTAGGACATTGCTTTTTTATATACTCATATATATATATTATATATGGGTTTATATATATAATTATTAGGCTTTGCCTAATAAATTATAAATGCTGAAACAATTTTTAAATGTGTTCATTAAAGACAATCCTTTATTAAAAAGAAAATCAGCTTATAAATATTTCTTAAAAACAAACCTAAAAAATAAAAAAATAAAAAAAAAAAACACCAGCTAGAATATGCATGTGAAGCTGATACATAATCATGCATTCAGAGGAAACATACATGGTTAAAATGATTGTAAACGTGACGGTTAAAAAAAAAAAAAACAGACTGAAATGTATTCACTTTAGAAATGATGTTTGTGTGGATGACATGTATTATCCTTTAATCTCAGACTCAGCTTGTTGAGCATCAAATTGAAATATCCTGAACAGATGTAAAAACACATGTGAGCCACTGCTCACAAGCTGTGCAAAGCTTTGTTTCATCTGCTGATGATGTGAGCCTAAAGGAGATCTTTTTAAAATTTCATCACTATTCAAAAGGATAATTAATACGTACCCCCAGGCTTTGATTATGCTATACCCAGTGTGTACCGCTGATACAGAAATAATGAGGCACTCATCAGGCAGAATGGATGCTTGCAACAAACACACAGTTTGCATAAGATACTTAAGATTCAGCAAAGGTACAGTGTAGGTGGTGTAATCCAATTTTAATTTGTAGCACAATACAATATATAAGATCATTCAGTTGTAAGCATTGGAGGCATTTTGTTTACAAGAAACCCCTTGTCAGATTTCAGCAGATGGTCCTTTTAAATACTTTATTGGAGTTTTATAACAATAATTTCAGTCACTGGAAAGGAAGAAAAAATAATCCTGCTGCATCCATAAAAATGTTATTAGCTGCGTAGAAATGGAAGATTTTTGGACACCAGACTGTCAGACTCTGTCGAAAATAATAAGGTATGACAGTTATTAGGGACTAAAATGCAAGGCTGGCATTGTAGCAGTTTCAGTTTTTAAGGAAGACCTTCACCTTTGACCCTCACATTCCCTAAACAGGTCTGTTACCAGTAATTACACTATTCTCCACAACAGATAGTTAGCACTACTCTCACCCTGTCATTGCAAAATAACCCATGTGTAAGATGCACTTAAAGTCTAAAAATGACAAGTGATAGAAGCACACCTCACTGTGGGCTATATATAATATTTACAAGTTAATGATCTAAGCATCTTGCTGAAAATGCTGTGTCTTTGGCTGGGTTAATGTACACAGACAGTGGGAGGTAATAGGGAGCTTCTGGCAGAACATTTTTTATGAAAACCAAGGTATGTAAGTAAAATGCAAATCAATGCAATTGTCCTAAAATGCATGCCAGAAAGAATAAAATATATGAGAATCTAAAAAATATTGCTGACTTAATAATTTAGTTATGCTTATGAATTTTTAAAAACATTAACCTTTCTGCACTTCATTAGTCTACAGAGATTCTGGCTGCAATGAGTAACAAGTTTAAAAAGTAGATACTTGCACCATTTATTAATTTATATCAGTACACAAGACTACTTTATATGGTAAACCATGTCTATGTCAAATACCACATACAACCCCATATAAATTTGCACCAGGTGTCCGATCATCACCAAACTGGGCATGGGGCTCCTTTGTGACCAGGAGGAGGTCATGGGGCATGTTTGGCTGGGAAAAATGTCTGATACAAGAGCGGATGAAACATCTCAAGAAAGGGAAACCAGGCTGTCTGCCAACAGGAGAAGGGCTGCTGATGCAACACGTGGACAAATGCAGCACGATTTTAAAAATATGGCTTTCGCATATAACTGACAGGTTGCATATCATGAACATCCTGTAGCTGTTATTGGCTGAATGGATCATATCTGAGTTCATTGTAGAGCTCTAAAATGGAAAGGAGAGTCACTGGAATTGTGTTGCTCAAATGGGAAGGTGAAACTGCCATCTCTACTTTGTCCACTTGAACCTCAGGATCAACACCAATTTCAAAGTATTTCTTGAACAACATCAGGAAGTAAAATTCCTGTTTTCAAATGACTTCTTTTGCTGCAACTAAACAAATACAAGTGGATGGGTTCATGCCCACATTCAAAGTGCAAGGTCAAGTTTACCATACAATGGGATCATTACTTCCATTAACTGATGGGACAATTGAGTTCCTTAAGATCTACTTCATGGGAGATATTTCCACAACAGCGCATCATAGACACAACAGAATACCGAGCGTGAGACTGGACATTGTGATGGATTTAGAACGATTCCTTCATGAGAACAATGCATATGTCACCCTTTTCAAGACTGCACTTCAACATATGTCAAGCAGATGATTATAAAGTTGTCATAAGAAGTGACAAAATGCCACAGGGAGAGCATCACCAATGATTCAATGCTCCAACACTTGATCAGGTTGCCATTGTAATGGTAGGCAATGACTTTGGAAAGCGGGACATTATCATTAAGGAAAGGATCAGAAGTCTTCAGCATGTGGCAGACACACACAGGTTGTATGATGCCCTTCAGTATCCACTAATCTTTTGGCAAGGCTAAGATGGGTATTACTTTGGAATTCCACAAACAGATCCATCTACGGGCAACTCTGTTGCTGGCAAGAAACTCTTTGACTTTTATGCTTACCGACTAATGAGTAGAGTTTCTGAAGAGAATCACACCTTGAAATGCTGGTAACTTTTCTATCAATACATATTATTGAAGCAATTATCATAATAGGTTGCACAAGACGTGAAAATGTTTTCATACCAAGAATACAGCTGGTTCAAAATGATTTATCCTTTGATTTCAAACAGCTGCAATTTCCTGTTCGTTTGGCTTTTGCTATGTCAATTAACAAGACTCAAGGGCAATCACTGCAAGTTGCAGGCATAAATTTGGAAAATCCATGCTTTTCACATGGACAACTCTACGCAGTATGTTCTAGAGTGGGCAATCCTCAGAATTTGTTCATTTTCGTACCACAAGGAAAAAAATATATAGTGTATCCAAAGGTTCTGGAATCAGCACTTCTATTACCTCTTACAATAAAATGTGAATCAGAAAAATGTTTGTTCTATTTCTATGTTGTGTTTCTTTCATTTGGGAAATTCCTTCATCCTCCAGGAACTGCCTGCATACTCTGACCACATGAGGTTGGGCATTGTCATGCACCAGGAGGAACCCAAGACCCACTGCATCAGCATAGGGTCTGACAATGGGTCCAAGGATTTCTTCCTGATACCTATTGGCAGTCAAGGTGCCGTTGTCTAGCCTGTAGAGGTTTGTGCGTCCCTCCATGCTGAACGATGTTACAGGTAGCATAACGTTCTCCACAGCTTCTCCAGACCCTTTCATGTCTGTCACACATGCTCAGGGTGAACCTGCTCTCATCTGTGAAAAGCTCAGGGCGCCAGTGTTGGACCTGACAATTCTGGCATTCTATGGCAAACGCCATTTGAGCTCCATGGTGCCAGGTAGTGAGTACAGGGTCCACTATAGGATGTCGGGCTCTCAGGCCACCCTCATAAAGTCTGTTTCTGATTGTTTGGTCAGAGACATTCACAGCAGTGGCCTGCTTAAGGTGTAGGGCTCTGGCAGTGCTCATCCTGTTCCTCCTTGCCCAAAGTAGCAGATACCAGTCCTTCCGATGGGTTAAGGACATTGTATGGCCCAGTTCAGCTCTCCTAGAGTAATTGCCTGTCTCCTGGAATTTCCTCCGTGGCACGTATTAATGTACGACCTGTGCAACCTCTGTAGAGTCTAGGTATTGCCTCATGCTACAAGTAGTGACACTGACTGTAGCCAAATGCAAAACTAGTGACAAAACAGTCAAAAAAGATGAGGGCAGAGAAATGTCAGTGGCCTCCACCTATTAAACCACTCCTGTTTTGTGTATCATCTCATTGTTGACCCTCTAGTACACCTGTTGTTAATTTCATTAACTCCAAAGCATCTGAAACAGATTAATAACTCCCTCTGCTACTTAACTGACCAGATCAATATCCCAGATGTTTCACTGACTTGATGTTATACTCTGATTAAAAAGTGTTCCTTTAATTTTTTCGAGCAGTGTATATTAATAGGAGAGCCAGACAGTAAGATGTTTTGGGGCACCCATAGGCAAACCCTGTAACAAAAAAGACAAAATAAAATATGGGTAAAGCAATGCATTGTGTCTGTTCAGATCGGAGTCTGGTTATGAATACCAAAGATGGTAGTTCTTCCAGTTAAGATCGTTTCCAGTAGGAATTGATGAGTCGAGGTGGACAGACACCAGAGTTTACATAAGTGGTGGAAAAGCCATCAATCTTCCGGACCGAGAAAGAAAAAGAAGACGTTATAGAGTGCCAGCCCCTGGAGCAGTGGAGAATTACCTTCACCAGTGTGGAACAATAACCCTTTCTATATATATATATATACAGTATATTCATCCATTATCCAACCCGCTATATCCTAACTACAGGGTTTATGGGGGTCTGCTATATATATACATATATTGTAATAGATAAGCACAGACACACATAAAGGTTTGAGGTTTTTAGCCCCGTATACTGTAACGTAAATAGGTCAGTGATTTCAAATCAAAATCAACAGACACATTAGGTGGGTAGACAGAGAATATATATGGTCAGACCGGAAATTAAACAGTGGGATGCTGGGAAAGGCGTGGAGATGGACGGGCGGCTGACGTCATCAGACAGGGACCAGAGGGAAGAAAGGGACCCGGAAGCGCTACGGCTGTTTTAGTCGCCCGGGCGTTATTATGCCAGTGGCGGTGCTTCATTCTTTCTAAGGAAATAAGAGAGAAAGGTTAGTACGCTGCTGTTGTCCCCTGGCACGACTTGTTGCGGTGTGCTTCGGGTCCTTAAGCTGCTCCCCTTGCGCTCGTGCGTGACATGACTCCCCCCATCAGCCCAGACCCATCGGGTCGGGTGCTCCGAACCGAGAGGTCGTGAACCCGTGAAAAGGCATTAGCATTGGCTTGGAGGTTACCCCGGTGATAAGTGACAGTGAACTTGTACGGCTGCAAGTCCAGAAACCATCTGGTAACCCAAGGATTCGAGTCCCTGTGAAGGGCCATCCATTGAAGGGCGGCATGATCCATCACCAGGGTGAACTCCCTGTCCAGCAGGTAGTACTGCAGTTGAGCTAATGCCCACATGATGGCCAAGGCTTCCCGTTCCACTGCTGCATACCTTGTCTCCCAGTCCAACAGTTTCCGGCTTAGGTATATTACGGGGTTCTCAACACCGTCTATGCTTTGGCTCAGCATGGCACTGAGACCTGTGTCCAAAGCATCGGTCTGGAGGAGAAAAGAAAGAGAAAAATTAGGAGTTCTCAAAACAGGTGCCGTTGTGAAGGCCATTTTTAAGTCACTGAATGATCATTCCGTCACATTGTTCCATACCACATGCAAAGAGGCCCTTTTCTTTGTCAAGTCTGTCAAGGGAGCGGCCCTCTCAGAAAACCAAGGTACAAACCGGCGGTAGTAGCTCTCTAGTCCTAAGAAGGCTTGCACTTGTTTCTTGACTTTCGGATGGGGCCATTCCAAGATGTCTTTTATCATGTCGCACTGTGGTTTCACCAACCTTTCTCCTACCAAATAGCCCAAATATTTGGCTTTGTTCATCCTGACGTAACACTTCCAGGGATTGATACACAGACCAGCTTTTGCTTTCGCCAGTAGTACAGCGTAACCCTGCAGTATATGTTCCTCCCGGGTGCCGGAAAAGATGATAACGTCATCGAGGTAGGTGGCACAATAGGACTGGTGGGGCCGTAGCACTCTGTCTACCAGATGCTGGAAAGTTGCTGGTGCCCCGTGCAGCCCAAATGGAAGGACCTTGTATTGCCAGTGTCCGCTAGGGGTGCTAAATGCTGTTTTTTTCTCTTGCAGATGATGTTAAGGGAATTTGCCAAGTAACCCTTCGCCATGTCAAGAGTAGTCAAATGCCGGGCTGTCCCAAGCCTCTCAACGAGCTCGTCCACGCAGGGCATTGGATTAACATCAAATTTGGAGATCTGATTAAGACGTCTAAAGTCATTACAGAATCTCCATGACCCATTTGATTTAGACATGAGGACGATTGGACTGGACTAAGGGCTGAGGCTTTCCTCGATGATGTCCATGTCCAACATCCATTGAACCTCCAGCTCCACCTCAGCACGTTTCGCCTCCGGGAGACGATAGGGCTGTTCCCTGACTACCACCCCCAAGTCCGTCACAATGATGTGCTGAATCAGCGAGGTCTGACCTGGTGCTTCACTGACCGCTTCCGGGACAGACAGGATCACACCTTTGAGCTCCCGTGGCTGGTGGGGAGTCAAATTGTGGCCGAGGTTAAGTTTAGCCTTTTCTGAGAAAAGGGAGAGGGTGGGGCTGGAGAGAGGGCGTTCCTCCCTGTCCTTCCACAGCTTCAATAAGTGAATATGATACACTGATACACTGTCAATGATTTGGCTGGCTCACCAAATAGTCAACGTACCCTTTACTCTCTTTAACCTTGTATGGGCCTTGCTAATGGGCCAGCAATTTTGAGTAGGAAGTGGGTACAAGCACCATCACACGATCCCCCAACTGAAATTCCCGCAGGGAGGAGTTTTGGTTATAGTTCTGGGCCTGTGCTGCTTGAGCCTGGGACATGTGTTCTTTAAGCAGAGGCTGAATTTTTCCCAATCTATCGTGTAACTGTGCGGTATACTCTAAGATGTTAGTGGATGGAAGTGCCTCCTCTTCCCAGCCTTCTTTCAGCACGTCCAAAATGCCCCGGGGTTGGTGCCCATACAGTAACTCAAAAGGGGGAAACCCAGTGGAAGCTTGTGGCACCTCCCAGTAGGCGAAAAGCACCAGGGGTAAAAGTTGGTCCCAGTTCCTACCATCTGTGCTGACTACCTTGTGGAGAATCTGTTTGAGGGTCTGGTTAAACCTTTCGACCAGTCCATCCGTCTGTGAATGATAGACGGACGTTTTGAGATGCTTGATTCGGAGCCACTGAATGTATCCAATGTAAAGGGCGTACCCTGGTCCGTAAGGACTTCTTTAGGTATGTCCACTGGGGGAAAAAAGCCCTACTAATTCCCATGCGATGTTCTTTGTATTGGCAGCTCACAGGGAACCACTTCTGGATATCGAGTTGCATAATCCACCATAACCAATATGTATTTATGGCCTCATGTCAAAGGTTCTAGGGGTCCTACTAGATCAACAGTGATCCTTTCAAAGGGAATATCTATAAGGGGAATCGGGACTAGAGGAGCATGGTCCCTCCGGGGTATCTGACGTATCTGACAGACTGGGCAAGACTGACAGAAACGTCGGACCTCCTCATTGATCCCGGGCCAATAGAACCGGTGCTTTACTCTCTCCAATGTTTTCTCTGCCCAGAGATGGGTGCCTAAGAGTTGGGCATGAGCTAGTTCGCATACCTCCCACCGGTAGGTCTGCAGAACTAACAGCAACTTCCGTACCTCGCCCTTGTGCTCCACAACTCGATATAACAGGTCATTTTCCAAAGCAAAGTAGGGTCCCAGGGGGTATGGAATCTACTGACAATATGTCGTCTATGGATACGATGGCATTCTGGGCAAACTTCAGGGAATCATCATTCCACTGTTCTCTTTTAAATGACGCTGGTGTAGACCGAAACTGATAGTCTATGCTGGCGAGCGGGTCAGGAGTTTGGTCCGAGGTGGCACTCATCCGACCCGGAACTCCACCCGGATGCACTTCCAGATTGAGGTCCGCTGCCAAAGAGGGCTCCCCCTGGCCATCCACATCATCATTAGTTGGCGAGGAGCATGGCGTGGGAGCAGCTTGGATGGCGCCTTGACCCTCCACAATCAAACCCAACCTAGGAGTAGGAGTAGTGACAGTTCTACCACATTTACTTTCCGACCAGTCTTGTCTCAGTATAACCGGAAAGGGGGGCTCGGGCAGTACAGCGACAAGCAGTTGTTTTGGACTAACTATTAAGTATTTTTATTTCCTAATGAGACTGTTTAACATCATCCCTTAGGTTTATCATATTTGGAGTGTACTATTTTAAGATGTCTCAATTTATTTTTCATACAGGGACTGTTTAACCTCTCACTCTAGGTTTATTGCATCTGGACTGTACTATTATAAGATACTAGCAAAATACCCGTGCTTTGCAGCAGAAAGGTAGTGTGTTAAAGAAGTTATGAAAAAGAAAAGGAAACATTTTAAAAATAACATAACCTGATTGTCAATGTAATTGTTTTGTCACTGTTATGAGTGTGGCTGTCATCAAGGATTTGATTATCATTATTTCTTTGAATCATGTTCACATTTGGTGGACATGTTATTTTGAAGTTACATTCCGTGTTTGACAACTGTTGTAAAGATAATAGGTTTCATTCATCGAAGTGTTCACTACCCAGATTGCTACTCGTGAATGTAAGATGTTTAACAGGCATTCCCGGTATTAACTTGTGCTAAACGTACCATGGTGTGACGTAAATGGAACTGACTGTAAAAAGGCAAGGAGGCGCGTATGTTGAACGAAAAGGGAGAAGACAGCGAATGAGCGGAAAAGTGAGAAGGAAAACTGTTTAAATAATGAGCTAGGAAGGTGAATGGAAAGAAGCAGCCAGCGGTAAAGCAAGGAAGACTCCGTAATAAGGATGGTTGGGTGCACGTAGAAGGTGTAACAATAAGATTGTTAAGCCTTATGATAATGTTCCCGCACGGAGGGTTTAGAGAGACGCACTGGGAGAAGTATAGAATGGAGAAGCCCGTGTGACTATTCTGCTGTTCTCCTTCGACAGTTCTGTGGCTCTGCATATTTGTATGCACCTCTCTAAAGTCAGTTAGTCCTCTCTGAATAATCTTTGTTGCAAACTTGCAACACTGGTTCCGCACACAATTCGGTCACGTATAAGGGAACTTTTAATCTCCCCGAAATTGCATGTGCCTGCTAACACTCTTAGATCTGTGACGTAGTTGTCTAGATTTTCTCCCCTTGCCTGATTTCTTGAAAAAATTCTGAACCTCTCTACAGTTTCGTTTATTTTCAGGTTGTAATGTTCATCAAATTTACATATCATCAAGCTCATGGTTAACTCATCAGGTCTTACATCACCGGTCAGCGCCTGACACAATTCTCTGCCGCTCTCTCCAATAAAATAACAGAATAATCTGACCTTAGTATTTTCCTCTGCCTCCAGCATTGCAAGTTCTGTGTATAATCTGAACTCGTCCTTCCATGTTCTCCATGACCAGGTCTTTAGCATCGAGGCTTTATACCCTGCGTCTTCTCATTAAACTTGTATCTCGCGAATATCTTGTGCGATCTTAAAAGCACTTAAAAGTTTCACTCGCACTTTCGCTGAGTTTGTGCTAAACACTATTCTATCCCTGACCATCTCATCTTCGTTTGCATAAGCACAGCCCTTCACCAGCATTTTTAACTTCTTTAGAAAGTGATTAAAAGTCTTGTTTATACCCTGCGTCCTCTCAATAAACTTGTATCTCGCGAATATCGTATTCGTCTTAGGCATGACAATCGCCAGTGGCAGAGTGTCTATGAACTTATTTAAAGTTAAGCTTTACACCTTGCTTTCCTATTCGTTTGCATAAGCACAGTCCTTCACCAGCAATTTTAACTCCATTACAGCAATTTTAACTCCCTTACAAAGTGATCAAAAGTCTCGTTTACACCCTGCGTCTTCTCATTAAACTTGTATCTTGCGAATATCGTATTCGACGTAGGCATGACAAACGCCAGCGGCAGCGTGTCTATGAACTTAATTTAAACTTAAGGTTTCTTTCTGCAGTAGCTGCACTTATGAATATGCTTGTATGCGTCACTCGCTTCATATTCTTTTGCTGCCTTCTCAATGGTGTAATGCTTTTTTTGAACAGGTTTCATTCATCGAAGTGATCACTACCCAAATCGGTACTCGTGAATCTAAGATGTTTAATAGGCATTCCCGGTATTAAGTTGTGGATTTGCCTGCAAATATTTAGCAGTAGCGTGGCTATGAACGTAATTTAAACTTAAGCTTTACACCTTGCTTTCCTATTTTTATGTGTACAAAGGCTTGTTCAGCGTCAGATGGTTTCTGCAGTAGCTGAACTTATGAATATGCTAAGCACAGTCCTTCACCCGCGAATATTTACCTTATATGGGCAGGCACTTAATTATGTGGGAGGCGTGATGATGCAGGACACAACTCCGCCTCACACGGTGACCAAGCAGCTGGCTATGGCGTATACTGTATATGGACGAAAGTAGGTTCCAGTTATGACCGTTACGCGTAAAATTTCGAAATGAAACCTGCATACCTATTGTAAGTAAGCTGTAAGGAATGACCCTGCCAAATTTCAGCCTTCCACCTACACGGAAGGTCTCATGTGGGGAGGCAAATTGGAGGAATGCTGGGGGGAAAGAAACAGAGAAAGTTACTTCTTATTTATTTTTTAACCCCAACAACTGTAAGCACTAACACAATAACAGGCTCCTTAGCCATAATACATGGCATTAATATGATACTTAGGTTACAGCAATTGTAGGAAACAGCATACTACCTTTACAAAATGTCCCCAAAAGTTCAGAAGTAGTGTCTCTCTGACCAAACAATGGACTTCATGAGCTAAAGCTAAAGAAAACTAGAAAAAGAACAGAAGAGAAAGTACGGGTTAGTTCAGATTTTGGAGCCACCATGAATAAGAATGATAATTAATTGAATATACAGAGCATCAAGATTAAAATAAGATGAAGCTATGAGAAAGCCATTTTAAAGTAATGTATTTTCAGCAGTGTTTTAAAGTTCTCCACTATATTAGCCTGGCAAATTCCTATTGGCAAGCTATTCCAGATTTTAGGTGCATAACAGCAGAATGCCGCATCACCACTTCTTTTAAGTTTAGCTCTTGGAATTCTAAGTAGACACTAATTTGAAGATCTAAGGATATCATTTGGAGTGTAGGGTGTAAGACATTCCGAAATATAAGATGGAGCGAGATTATTTAAGGCTTTGTAAACCAAACGCAGTATTTTAAAGTCAATTCTAAATGACACAGGTAACAAGTGTAGTGACATCAAAACTAGAGAAATGTGCTCAGATTTTCTTTTCCGAGTAATGATTCTATCAGCCACATCCTGCACTAGTTGCAATCAATTGATATCTTTTTTGGGTAGTCCTTAGAGGAGTGCGTTACAGTAATCTAGCCGATTGAAAATAAACTAATGAACTAATTTTCCAGCATCTTGCAATGTTATAAGACGTCTAACTTTTGCTATATTTCTTAAGTGAAAAAATGCTATCCTAGTAGTTTGATTAATATGTGATTTAAAATTCAGGTCAAGTCAATAGTTACCCCTAAATTCTTTACCTCCATCTTGACTTTTAATCCTAAGGCATCAAGTTTATTTATAATGACCTCATTATATCCATTATTGCCAATCACTAAAATTTCTGTTTTCTCTTTATTTATTTTGAGAAAATTACTACTCATCCATTCAAAAAAACAAGTGAGACATTGTGTCAGGAATCAAGAGTGTTGGTGTCATCAGGTGCTATTGATAAATACAGCTGTGTGTCATCATGTGACGATGCAGGTTCTGGCTCCACACTCCCATCTGATTTTGGGAACCCTTGAACCCAACATCGTCGGTAATGTTACCGATTGAGCTAGTCAGTGAAGGCAACAATTAAGCAAGGGGAATGGTAAAAATGTGCAAAAGTGCTTTTATTAAAAACAGTCAACAAAAACAGTGTTCAAATAAATAGTGCAGTTCATTCAAAAGTTCTTCATTAAATAAATAATCCATTAAAAGAACGTGGATATTAAAATAGAAAAAAAACAATTCCTTTAAAACGAGAGGTTTAAAATGTTCTTTAGGAAGCAGTTTTTTTTTTAAAAACAACAACAACAAGCTCTGTGCCTTCTTTTGTGCTAGCGTCTCACCTGCTTCTCCCGGTTGGGCTTTGCAGCAGGCGAGACGCTCTCTGCAGCTGCCCTCTACATCTCACTCTCTAGACTGGAGACCTCCCGAACCCTGGCTTCAGGCGGCACTCATCCCAGCCTCAGAGACTTGGATTCCCACCACGGCCAGGTCGCCCATGTTGAGGATTCCAGCACCAAGTCTCCCGACTTCCGCTGCCTTTCCGTGGCTTCTCTGCGGCCAGTCGCCTTCCTTTGGTCACTCTCGCTACCTGATCGTTCAGCGGGAGCGACATCTAACTCCAACGCCTGGGTGTAGGCCCAACACCCCAGGCCCTCACAGCTGCCCGTGAGCGCTCGTTCGCTCGCTCGCTCTATCTCTTTCTCACACACCGACCTGCTTCCTCATTTGCTCCCGGTAACCTCCGTCCTCTTTCGTTTCCTCTCCCTTTTCCTTTCTCTCTGATCTCAATCTTTTTTTCATCCTCCCAAAACCGACTCGCACTTCTTTTTTTATAACGCGAGGGGCCATCGCAGCTGCAGCAATAGCCACGGGAGCAATCACGGATGTGGGCAGTTCCTCACCAGTGCACTTGGTGAGAAACGCCCACATCGCCAACTGACCCGCAGCTTGCTACAACAACGCCCCCCTCACGAAGCCGCCTCGGGTGCGGTGATTATTTATTTAAAATGGCCTTTGCTCAATGAGCTGTGGACCCATAACACCACATTCCACCCCCCATAAAACTCCAGTTGCATAGGAAGGCTCCACACCACTGCCAACCCAATGCAACTGGAGCTCAGGTCCACAGCTCGGCCACTCTACACTGCACTAAACCAATAAAAGCACTGTTTCACTTTTAACCACCCACTTGCTCAGATGCTCAATTATTGCCTTCACTGACTAGCTCACTCGGTTTCATTATCGACGGTTTTGGGTTCAAGGGTTCCCAAAATCAGATGGGAATGTGGAGCCAGAACCTGCATCGTCACACATCAGCATAGCTCTGGTAGGTCACGTTACGCCCAGAGATAATCTAACCTAATGGAAGCATGTAAATCGAAAAGAGCAGTGGACCCAGGATAGAGCCTTGTGGAACACCATATAGAATATTGTGTGTCTTTGAAGTATAATTACCACAACTAACAAAGAATTTTCTACCTGCCAGGTAGGATTCAAACCAATTTAAGACACTGCCAGAGAGGCCCACCCATTGACAAAAGTGATTTCTAAGAATACTGTGATCTATGGTATCAAAAGTGGCAATTAGATCTAAGAGGATGAGAACAGATAAATGGCCTCTGTCTGCATTTACCCACAAGTCATTTACTACTTTAAAAAGTGCAGTTTTGTTCTGAAACTTATCAAGAATGGCATTTTTATTGAGGTGATTATTAAGCTGCATAATGACTGACTTCTCTAGAATTTTACTTAAGAAAGGCAGGTTAGAAATAGGTCTAAAGTTTTCAAAAGCAGCAGAGTCAAGATTTTTTTTCTTGAGCAGGGGTTTATCTACAGCAGTCTTAAGACAGTCTGGGAAGTAATACTAAGTAAGGACCACTTTTGGTTGCATAGAAATTGGAATGGACAAATCTTTCACTCCAGCTATACAAAGAAAACTAGAGGAATAGGAATCTAAATATATAAAATAATTTAATTTATCGTAACACAGGTAGTATCTGATCCTGAAGGGCTATATGTCATGGTGAAATTTTCATCCAAAATGTATTTGCATATATTCCACATATGGACACTCATAATATCATAATGGCTGGACACTTTAATTGTGTTTTAAATCCAGACCTGGAAAGGTCTTCAACTACAGTGGCAAAAAAATCCAACACTACAAGAATAATCACACAGTTTGTAATGAATCAAAACATATCAGACTCATGGAGATTTTTAAATCTAAACTCAAGAGCATATTTCTTGCAATCAGAATCTAATCTCTTGATAACAAATGAAACAGAACAGCTCATCTTTAAATCATGACATCATTACTATGGACCTGGAGTGAAGGCTAATATGATCTTAGCTCAATAAATCCACAAATGGAAGTTGACAGCACAACAACTGAAATTAGCAGCACAGATGAAAATGAAATTATTGGCCATAAAAGTAAAACCCACACATTTAGGGATTCCTGCAAGTCCTTATATTCTATCTAGTCTGTAGATACTCTTAGTGCAGAGAAACTGAACAAACCTCTGACACTCTCCAATATTACTGGCTGCTATAAACTCACTCCAAAGTGGGAAAGAAACAGGCCCTGATGGATATTCAGTGGAATTTTATATAAAAAAAGTTCAAATAATTTAGTTACACTATTATTAGCAACAATTATAGAAGCTAGACAACAAAATTCTACCTCAAACTTTTTGCCAAGCATTAATTACCATCTTTATAAAGAAAAAGAAGGACTTACTATAATGTGCATCATACAGACCAATTTCAATTTTCAATAATGATGTTAAGATACTCTTCAAAGTTCTAGCTAGAAGGATTGAGAAAGTGCTTCCCTCTATAGCATCAAAAGGCCAAACCAGATCTATTAAAGGCAGACACTCAGCTTCTAATCTTTGTTGTTTGTTTAATGTAATATACTCACACATAAAACCTAACACACCGGAGATCCTATTATCTTTGGATGCCGAAAAAACATTTGACACGGTTGAATGGGACTACCTATTCACCACATTGCATAAACATCCACACACCCAAAGGGCGACTCTTCAATGCAAAGCAGAAGGGGAAATGGCACTACCTTTCAATTTTAGTACTGGCTGGGAAATATACAAACTATAAAGACCTGGCAATTGACACAAGTTGATGAATATATACAAACCTGGTCTGCAATAGAAATAAAATCTTGCTGTACTTCTGTATGTGTCCTGTTTTGTGCCCTAGTAAATACAAATCATCAATAAACTAATAATTCAATTGTCCATCAATCACAGAACATGGAACCAATGCAGGAAGCATGTTAAGGTAGAGAAGCTTTTATCTGTTGTCTATTCAGACCTACACAGTATTTAATGTTTGTAATTAAAACACTTTGAGAATTGTGTATAGATGATGTATTTGCATGTTCTGAACAATTACACTTCAAATTTAATTTCCCATCAACACAATTTTTCCACTATTTGTAAATGAGAAACTTTTTTAAGGGAACCTGCCCAATTTTCCTCACCTTCCACCCCTTTCTTTTCCAGAAGAAATTCTAATCAATCTTGAAGACTCAGACAGCATCTGAATAATAAATAAAAACATTTTCAAGTCCCTTTCTTTCAAAGATCCCAGGGAACGTTGGGGAAAGGACCTTCATTTAACATGTATCACCATCTACAAGAAAGGAACCAAAATTCCTGGGGACTGCATGGGACTTGAAGATGCAGGTTGATCATCCTACATTCCTGTGAAGGAATAAGGAAGGTGGCATAGAAGAAGTACACCATCCCAAAGGATTGGCAGAAGGCTGTGTGTGTGTGTGTTTCAGGGTCAAATAATCCCAAATATAAAGGATACTATGTACATTAACATATTCTGACAAATCAGTCTTTTGAATGTTAAAGGTAAGATATTCTTTAGCATTGTTGCTCAAAGGATAACAACCCAGAACCCAGAACAATCTGATTGACACATCAGTATAGTAAGCTAGTATACCAGGTATCTTAGGATGCTTAGAACACTCAATCGTGATATGGCATCAGCTCCAGTCTGAAAGATGGGAAGAAAGAGGTCTACAGTACATGTCTTATTCCTTGACCTAGCCAATGCTTTTGGATTGGTCCCCCATTCTCTCCTCCATTCAGACTTGGACTTCTTTCATGTGCCAAAGACCATCACAAAGTTGGTTAGGAACTACTTCCAAGATTTGCAATTCTGTATTACAACCACAGAGTACACAAAATCATGTCAACAACTGAAAGCGGGAATAATGTCTCGATTAGTTTTCACTATGGTAATGGAAGTGATCATCCAATCCTCAAAATGGGTTGTCGGAGGAGAGCATCTGCAGTCTGGATAGCTATTACCTTCCATTCATGCCTACATGGATGTCATCATCACACTTAAGTCAACCATCGTATGTACCAAGTATTTGATGGAAAAGCTCTATACCAATATAACATGGGCAACAATGAAGTTGAAACACAGCAAATCCAGGAGCATATCCATTGTTTGAGGTAAAACTCTTGGACAAGAGATTTCACATCAACGAAACACCAATTCCAATTGTGTCCAAGATGCCAGTCAAGGGCTGTGGTAAAACACAAGTCTCAAAGATTCAAACCAGAGTGACCAACTAAGTGAACAAACCAACAAAGGCCTTGCTATTATAGACAAGACCTTGCTTTCTGACAAACTGAAACTGTGTTGTCTGCAGATCAGATTGCTTGCTATGAGTTCAAAGACATGCAGGTTAGGTGCATTGGCGAACTGAAATTGTCCCTAGTGTGTGCTTGGTGTGTGCACATGTGTGTGTGCCCTGTGGTGGGCTGGCACCCTGCCTGGGGTTTGTTTCCTGCCTAGCGCCCTGTGTTGGCTGGGATTGGCTCCAGCAGACTGGATGGTTGGATAATGGATGGATGGATATTGTCATTAAGTTTGCAATACTAATCAACAATTAGTGATTTATGAGATTAAGAAAACAGAGAAAATAAAAAGTAGCAAAAAAAATACACCATAAATTAAACAATGAATCCAAGCCATAATTGAACAGAATAAAACATCATTTTTCTGTTGCTGATAGAGATGCTATTTTTCAGAATGTAATAAGAAGAGAACAGAACAGTGCTTTTAAGTGAGTAAAAGTAATAAGTAACTTTTGTTTTTGTGTTTTTTTTGGTAAGCATGTATTCAAATCCACTGCATACTGAGACAGCACAAATTTTAGACTTTAACGGTAATGGAGATTTTTTGCAGTTTTTTTAAATAACCTTTTTAACATTACAAAATACCCTAATTTGGTGATGTCTTTTAACACAAACTTCTATTGCAATCTTTTTCACACCCACCATCAAGTACTATATGTAACATGTTCAACAGTAAGAAGCTTAAAAAGAACTAATTATAGTAGACCCTGGTAAAAAATTATATATATTGTACAGAGAAAAGTATTTAGTTAGTTACATAGTACTTCTGATACATTCAATTAACCCACATCACTATGATGCCCATTGCTTTAGAACATTTACTGGACAAAGCCAAGTAACACAGGTAGTACATAATAAACCACCAGTCATAGAAATTTATAATTTTCATATCTTAGTCCAAACCCTTAACTTTAGAATACTGTATGTGATTCATTCTCAAAACCTTCTGATATATGGTTACAGTTTAAACCACCATTTTTTGGATACTCTGCAGCCACAGGTGAAACTATAGAATGTCATATCCCTCAGAGCCTGATCTGTCCTTTCAGCAGGAAACAACTGACTCCTCATCCATGACATCCTGATGTGTCACTGGAAATCTCTGGAATCTCATTACAACTAAGATAAGTAAGAAGACTTGAAGGGTGATACTGTATTTCTCTAGGTTAAAACCCATTCAAGGAACCTGTAATTGCAAGAACATCCAGAAGAGCAGCAATTCTTTATAATCTTCTAAAGAGACAGAAACTAAACAGTCCATGAAGCAGGGTCATCAGTTAACTCAGAAAAGTCTTTATTAACTCCATGTAAATGAAAGTTTGTTGATGGAGTCAAAGATTTGCTATTGCGTTAAGTTCAGATTCTGATTCTATGATGTTCAAAATGCTGGAAAAAGTTGATTTTAGAATGGTGTCTGTATATATGTGTGTGTGTGTCTATGTGGAAAGTCAAAATTGATTTTCATGTCTTAAAATTACAATTTTTGTCAGAACATTATACATTTTTGTGTTGTGTAGAGCTCCATCCTGACAAAGACAGATCATTATACTTTGCCGTGTCGAATGCCATTGAATAGTGCATTTGTCAACTTGAAGAGCAGGAGAGGGGCTCCCTTTTGGAGTGTAGTGCTTGATCGAAGAGCAGGATGCCTAATCCGTAGGTTGGTTAGCGTGCTCCAAATACACATTGACTCCAGAGGCTATTCATCATTTGGTAACTCCATATTTCCTATTTTCTGTGATGGGCTGAGTAGATGACGGGGGCCGCTATTGGCCATTAGGCCTTATATTGTTGCTTAGTTTGTTTATGCCTTGGGCCAGCTCTGCATAACTGCAATAATATATTCAGAAAAAATGTACCTACAGTGTTTTCTTCAAATAACTTGCATTGTGTATGTCTTATCAAAGGCTTTTAGCCTATTGTTTTTGGCCCAGTACTTATTACCATATCGTTTAAAAACACTTTGAACCAAGTCCAATGACAACTACTATAGAATTTGTTTAACTTAACTGGGATTTTTGCAGTCTGTTACATTTAGTCATAAGACCATATCTATTGATTTAACAAATTTTGCATGAGCAAATATCAATGTATGCATAAACAGAGTCACACACATGTTCAGTTATGCATGCACACACATTCAAAAATATTTATAAATAAAGGTAGTTGACAGTTTGTTTCTCCTCCGAGAGCATATGCTGAATGAACAACAGAAAGAAATGAACATACAAACACAAACACACACACCTGAATGAAGCTGTAATGGTTGGCATGAACAGAGGCACTACACCACCCCTGTGCCAGTCTATCTATCTATCTATCTATCTATCTATCTATCTATCTATCTATCTATCTATCTATCTATCTATCTATCTATCTATCTATCTATGTGCCTGCTCACTTCATTTGACAAAATGTCTTTAGTGTTAAATTAAATATTATTTAAGTTGTTCATTTGACTCATTTCCTTTTCATTTTACTGTACATTTATTTGTGCACATAATCAATGCATTTTATATGAGTTCATGTATTGATTATATATTATTGTACATGACAATTTGTTGTATTGTAAAATCTTCCATTAAATGATTTCCTGCCAAATTGTAATTTAGTACTGTATAGACCATTTCATACCAGTTTTTACATTATGTGATTGTTAAGCGCTTGAAACATCAAAATGTTGGATTATACGGAGTATTGTCGACTACAAAGAATATCTAATTAATAAAAATATAAAATTAATGAACATGTTGAGGTTATTCATATTTATCTATTAAAGAAAATATTGCAGGTGTCTACAATCATGAAATACCAGATTTTGCTTGCTTATATTTTTCAGGCAAGTAATTTATTGGGGGCAAAAGATTCCTCTGTGTCAAATCTTAATAATGTTATTGCAGGATTTTATTAATAATTGAATGAACACTACCTTCTTTTATTGAATATCCCCATCACACACTACAATTCCCAAGTGTACTAAATAAACAATAGTGGTTATAAACTATACTTATACTGTATATGTGTTAATAAAGTGTGCCATATATACTATACATAGATTTTTCTTCTGCATTTTGACAGTCTATTGGGATGAAAGACAATCTAAAATATTACATATTTAAGACTAAAATGGATTTTCATCAGCCTCAAGATAAATAAGCAGTAACAATACAAGATGTAAATAGATACAGGGTTTAAACAGAATACACCACAGAATTGATATCTGCCTTTATATGAGTATTTTAACAATTGAGACACTGAGGTGACACTCTTTATTATTTACTATTAATCTACAAAGTACTTAGGCATATGTAATTCTGAGCAATAGCACTGTTGACAAGCCTGCAAATAAAGAGTTATGCGTATACAAGGATAGGTGTGTGCAGATATGTTGGAAAATGATTAAATTATAATGCATATGACTGGAACAGATTATCTGTAGTGTTCTACCACAGGTAACTTACTATTCTGTAGTTAACAACATTATGTTTGCAATATTTTTTAGTCAAAACATAATCCTTTTCCATTTTTCATTAAATTAAAAAAGTCAATTATGTAAAATGGGTTATGGATATTATAAATGATACAATATCCTGCCCATGATGAGTTCTTGAACGCAGAAGCTCAATGTTCTTCAGGAAGAGAAAGTGACACTGCAAAATTGAGTCAAGTAATGTATCAGCACATTAGAGCATTGAAATGTGAAGATCTTTGGTGAGTGTTGTTGCATCCAGAGGGTACTAAACATCTGCTGTGTAATTAATTCCCCAGAAGAACATTTTCACTTGGACAATGTGTTATGAAACAGAATAGATATTTTTAACACAAGGCAAGAGTACACATACTCAAATAGTTTTGTATATTATCGAGGTTTAACTAAATTATTCAGAATATTAGAAGGTTTCTTCTCACTTTCATCTATTTGATGCTATACATTGTATAAGATCTACTGTAACTCTGAAGGCTTAAAAATATCTGTTTCCTGCTAGTATAGATTAAGCCTGCAGCTGAAAGAAGACAAAAGCTCTTTGACAAGATGAAGAGTGGCCTGATGATGTTGATGAGAGAATGATAACAACACTGGGGAGAAAGTTGGGAAGTTTGAGCAAAAGCAGACCAGGCATCTTTTTTATGAGATACAGTGGATTCAAAAAGCATTCAGATACCTTTGCTTTCTGCACAGTTCAATTTTAAGTTGGATAAATTTGCCATTTTTGCCTATTAATCTACACCCAATAACCCACAATGACAAAGTAAAAACATGTTTTAGGAATGTTTGAAAATTGATTAAAAAAGAAAAAAAGAATTTCTCTTTCATATAAGTATTTAGATTCTTAATCTATTCATTTGTAGAGTCCCCCTTTGGCAGCATTTACAGCTTCAAGACATCTGAGGAAAGACTCTACAAGCACATGGATTTGGCCAGTTTATCTTATTTTTCCTGGCAGATCGTCTAAATCTTCATTAGAACGGTTGGTAAGCATCTGTAAACTGTCATCTGCAGGTCTCTCCACAGATGCTCTATGGGGTTTAAGTCAGGCCTTTGGCTAGGCCATTCAAGGGCAGCCAGAATCTTGTCCCAAAGCCACTCCAACATTGTTTCGGGTGTATGCTTTGAGTCATTGTCATTCTGAAAGGTGTGCTGTCACCCCAATCTGAAGTCATGCGCAATCTGAAGGAGGGTTTCTTCAAGGATCTCTCTGTATTTGGCTGTATTCATCCTTCCCTCAATTACGACTAGTTTCCTTGTCCCTGCTGGTGAGAAGCACCATAAAGCCTGATGCTGCCACCAGTATGCTTTACTTTATGGATTCCTGAAGCACAATTAGAGTGCCCATTGGACTCTTGGTCACCTCCCTGACCATTTTGGCCTGGTTACTCAGTTTGGCCAGACCCCAACTCTACTAAGGGTCCTGGTGGTTCCAGACTTCTTTCATTTCATATTTACTGAGACCATTCTGCCCCTGGAAACACTCAAAGCTTTACAGATGTTATATACATATATGATTTTAAATTTTTGTGCTGATCATCATAATTTGATCACAGAGGTGGACTTTATGGCTTGGCTTTTGCACTGACATGCAGCATGGATTGTGGAACCCTATATACAATGGTGTGTGCCTTACTAAACGATGCTCAATCAATTCAGTTTGCCAAAGATGGACTCCAGTCAAGTTCTAAACACATCTCAAGAATAATTTAAGCAAACAGAATGCACCTGACCACAATCTGGAGTGTCACAGTAAAGGATCTGAATACTTGCATGAATGGGAGATTTAGTTTTTTATTTTTGATAAATTAGCGAACCTTTCTGAAAACATGTTTTCACTTTGTCCTTATAAGTTATTGAATGCAGCTTGATGGTCAAAAATAGCAAATGTATCCACTTTAAAAATAATGTACAACGCAATCAAGTGGGCAGAAAGCCTTCTCTTGCCTCAGAATAGATCAATGATCACGACTCCACAATCAGAAATACACTGGATAAAGATGGACTTCACTGGAAAGGAGCAAAGATGAAATGTTGACTAACCAAGAATATAAACGCTTTTCTCTCATTAGTCAGGAAGCACCTGAGTAACCCTTAGACCTTCATGAAGAATGTTCTATGGGCAAATGAAACAAAAGTGGAATATTTTAGATGACATTGGTCCCATTATATGTGGTGTTAAGTACAACGTAAACACAGCAATCCACAGTGAGAACATCATAGCCTTAGTCAAACATTGTGGTGGTAAGGTGATGATGTAGAAATGCTCAAGACCTGAAGAGTTTTCCATAACTGAAGAAATCATGAACTCTGCTCTTCATCAGAAAAGACTTGAAGAGAATGTTCACTCATCAGTGCCTGAGGAGAAGCTGAAGAATAGAATGACTGTGAAGTCAAAGTCCAGTCCTAAACCCAAAGGCAATCTGTGGCAGGACCTGAATCAAGTGTTCATACTTTGAAACAAATCAATAGTTTTGAATTAAAGAAGGTCTGCCATAAAAAGTGTGAAAAAAATGTCTACAGTGAGCCTGCTACTGAGTTTTAGGAAATGTTTAAGAGGAATGTATAACTGAAGCAATTTGCTTTGGTACACGGCTGAATATATTTTTAATTATGTTATGGTAAATTCATCCAAATCTTCTTTTAGAACATTAGAACAATCTGGACGAGAACAGGCCATTCAGCCCAACAAAGCTCGCCAGTCCTATCTACTTATTTTTTCCAAAAAAACATCAAGTCGAGTTTTGAAAGTCCCTAACGTCTTACTGTCAACCACACTACTTGGTAGCTTATTCCAAGTGTCTATCGTTCCTTCCTTCCTACTGTTTGTGCGAAATTTACCCTTAACAGGTTTCCAACTGTGTCCCTGTGTTCTTGAAGAACTCATTTTAAAATAGTCTCAATCCACAATACTAATTCATTTCTTAATTTTAAACACTTCAATCATGTCACCCCTTAATCTTCTTTTGCTTAAACTGTATAAGCTCAGGTCTTTTAATCTTTCCTCATAATTCAACCCCTGTAGTCCTGGAATCAGCCTAGTCACTCTTCTCTGGACCTTTTCTAGCGCTGCTATGCCCTCTTTGTAGCCTGGAGACCAAAACTGCACACAGTACTCAAGATGAGGCCTCACCAGTGCATTATAAAGGTTGAGCATAACCTCCTTGGACTTGTACTCCACACATCGTGCAATATAACCTAACATTCTGTTAAGCTTCTTAATGGCTTCTGAACACTGTCTGGAAGTCAATAGCTTAGAGTCCACTATGACTCCTAAATTCTTCTCATAAGGTGTACTCTTGATGTCCCAAACGCCCATTGTGTATTCAAACGTAACATTTTTACTTCCTATGTGTAATACTTTACATTTACTGATGTTAAATTTCATCTGCCAAAAATCTGCCCAAGCCTGCATGCTGTCCAAGTCCTTCTGTAAAGATATAATGGATTCCAAATTATCTGCAAATCCTTCTATCTTGGTATCATCTGCAAACTTAACCAGCTTGTTACTTATATTCCTATCTAAATCATTTATATATTTTAAAAATAGCAGCGGCCCTAGCACTGACCCCTGTACAACACCACTCTTAACATCAGCCAATTCTGATAAAGTTCCTTGCACCATCACCCTCTGCTTACTGTGTCTGATCCAATTATACACCCATCTAAAAACATCACCCTGAACTCCCACTTCTTTTAACTTGATGCCCAACCTCTCATGTGGCACTTTATCAAATGCTTTCTAAAAGTCCAGATAAATAATATCATAAGCTCCACTTTGATCATATCCTTTTGTTGCCTCCTCATGGAATTCCAACATGTTAGTAAAACATGACCTCCCTCTTCTGAACCCATGCTGACTGTTCAGAATAACTTCTGTCCTTGCCATGTGTTGCTCAATCTTATCCTTAATAGTTCCTTCCATTAATTTTCCTGTGATGCATGTTAAGCTTACTGGCCTATAGTTGCTTGGATCTGCCCTGTCACCCTTTTTATATAATGGGATGATATTTGCCATTTTCCAATCCTTCAGAATCTCTCCAGTGCACAGTGACTTCCCAAAAATATGTCAATGTAGACATCACGTAGTATACAGTATGTGTACCAAATTTCAGGTCAATATGTCAAACAGTCTGCCAGCTACAGGTGATTTAAAATCCTGGACAGACAAACGGACAGCCACGGTAGTGTATTATACAGTATATAAAGATGTCGGGGGTCCATCTGCCTGGGTGCGTGTTCGCTAGCAACTCCCAAAGAGGCAAGGGCTAGTGGGTAAATGAGTTGCTTCTGACTAGACAGTAGAGTAGGCAGAGAGAGGGCCGCCTATATGAAAAGGCAACAGGATGAAGCAGCTGGGAAATGTGTCCAAAGTGCTCACTAAGTAATGTGTCTGAAAATTTTAGGGCAGAAAGCTCTATAAGTTATCTGGCAGACTGGCAAGTTAAATGTAGAAGTACTAGAGCAGGGGCATTGAATTCAAATTTAAACAGGTCTGACCAACAAAATTTTCTCCTATCAAAGGTCTGAACCTCACGTTTAGGCTATGATTCAGATCCCTATATATTTAGTCATTGAATATAGGGAAATGTAGTCTGACAACAAAGCCCTGCTGGGGTCCCTGGGTGCCAAAAGAGGGTGTTTCAGGCAGTGTAGCTAAATTTTGCTACTGGTACCTTCCGTTTGACCCAGAAGAACTTTAAATGCACAAAAACCCTGACACGGGAAGGTCCTCAATAAAAGGGATAATAAGGATAGTCCTAAATCATATAAGTTATCATTTGAGGTTTGCGTGTAATCTTTTTTGAGAATAAAGTAAAAGAGAAATGTATTACCATTTCAATAGTTTAGAGTCCAAAACAGCTAACAGTCACTTATTGAATGTATACCTGGGATTTTTTATTGTGAAGAGGAGGAGCATTCTCTGATTACAGTGCATTGCTGCCCACACCACACAATGAACCACCCAGATTGGGATGCAAGTGCAGCCTCAGCACCACACTGGAACTGTGTGAGGTTCAACAGGTTGGAGGAACTGCTTGCAGGGCTGGATGCAGGTTAACGTTATACCCAGGACAAAGCAATTGTAGTTTAAAGGCCTCCTCTCAATGGCCACAATAAAGTAATGTCACTTCTGGAATTTACGGGATTCGAACTGGCAACCTTTCAAATGCTGGCACAGAGCTCTAGCCTCAGAGCCACCACTATGCCCTAAATTATTTGTTACTATTTGTTAAATTATTGTGAAGACTGTTTAAAAACTAAAGTAGCACACAGTAATGTTAAGGATCTTGAGATGTTTTCTTAACACTCATCCGGGCAGTTCATGCCTGTTACTGTACTCCATGTTTATTTGAAGACCATATAATGTCGGTGGATTCCCTTATGATCAAAGACCGACAGGCTATCTTGCCCAGTTTTTGAGTCTAGAAAGCTGCTGCACAGGCAGGGACTTATCTGTGAATCATTGACATTGGCTTCAATAGTAACTTAGTGATTTGGTAGATTCCATGTCCTTAAATTATATTCAAAGAGATTAAAGGGGATTTAACTGTAATACTTTATTTGGAAGAAAATATTTTAAATGTGATATTTTGACCTGTATCAAGTGCTTTAAGTAATGCTTTATGGATCTTATATTTGCAAACCATATGACAATAAACATGAATTTGAAGGTGAAATTAATAAACACCTTGAAATACAGACAGGCAGTCAGGAACTGTAATGATTCAAAACAAGTAGAAAGAACATACTAAAATATTCATTTAAATGATCAAAAATATGTCAGTCATAAAGGGTTAAGGTGAAAATGTAAAAAACTCTACACACATACACATAAAAACAAAACAACTTATGCCCTTGTCTTTTTGTACTAAATTTGGCAACCAGCAATTACATTAGAAACAGGTTACTTACAAAAATACACAAGTCACTTACTGTAAGCAGTGTTCAGCTGTTCACTTGCCCCTCTTTGAGTTCCTGTCATTTTCACATTCCTTTACCCATATAACTGTCTGGCCATGTTTCCGCATTAAAGCAAACTTCTTACTTACAGTAGATTAAATTGCCATGATTTCAGATTTTCCAGTTTACATTTTAAGTACCCTTGGAATGGGTTCTCTGTGTTCTCTAAGACAGTGCACGAATAAAATTGATTAAATAATTATGTGACAATTTGCTAAATTGCTGGTATCCTTACATGAGTGGCATACTACAATGATGAGTGCCAATTATGACTAGAAAATGCAATCACAGAATTCACATTTGACAAGGCACTAAATTCCACCTCTGCCTGTCTCAGGAAAATACAATTATGTGTAATTAGACTTGTGTATTAATTGTGGTACATTATATGATTCATATTTATAGTTGTATATATTCGACAGTACTTGTCTCCATTTTAATTGTGAATGAAACTGTATTTTTACAATTTTAAAAATAGTATCAAACAGCATTAATTAAGGAAAGCACTATTTGTAGGGTGTTTTAGTCATCTAATTACAGGCCATTTTATAAAAAGTTATTATGTTTAGGACCAGAACCAGTTCTGCACAGGATTCCAGTGCAATACAGGATACACTCTCAAACCCATCCCACAAAGCATATCATGAATGTCTTTGAGATTAAATCCAGACTAAATGGAGAAAGACACCTAAACAGAGAGAATGTGAAAATACAAAAAGCAACCAGTCAAGTGTAGATCAACATCACTGGAACTATGAGGCAGCCTTACTAATCCTATCGCCCTTCACAAATTTATACACACTGTGGATGATCACCTCTACGCTGGAAGGAGCAGGGAAGGGAGCATATCCAGAGCATCACCTCCCCTGGAGCGCTAGATGACAGCTCCCCTGGGTTGCAGAGGTACCTCAGACTCCCACAGGGCTCCATGGGAGTTGGAGTTTGGTGCAACCCTGTGCTGGGTGCTGTATAAAAGGAGCCAACAGCCACTACTCCAGGAGCCAGAGTTGAGAGGAGGTGGACGAAGCTCACTGGGAGAGGAGTGGAGGTGGAGGAAAGAGAGAGAAAGAGAAGATGGAGCAGGAAATAACCGTTTGCTGTGCCCTGGACTTATGTCTCTCCCTGTCTGTGTTGGGTTGGGGTGGCTTTACGACTCCTAGTGGTTCATCATACATATTTTGGCTGGGCGAGGGAATGACAAGTATTCCAAACAGCAAAAGAAAGTTTGGGGTGCCAACCAGTTTGTCCCCTTTATTGTCTGTGGACAAAAAAAAAAGAAATAATGCTCTGTGGCATATGTCCCATATGCAGGGAATAACAAAAAAGGATTCTGCAATATCAGTTGTCGCCAGCAGAGCTCCATCTGGTGATTGCTAAGGCCATTAAATAACACCTTCTTCTGGAATACCCAAGACTTTATGGTAACTGGACTGGACGGGGCAGGCTTACTCGCTTTCTCCAGGCAGCTTCTTGGTGCTGTGGGGAAAGAAGGAGAAGAAAGGGTTAGTGGCAGCACCCCTTCTCATCTCTGTGGGTTACTGCATACGGCAAATGAGCCTGTGAGGAGGCTCTCTGAAGCGCATGTGTGACATGGCCTTCCCCCCTCAGCTCGAACTAAGCAGGGTGAGCAGACCTGTTTGTTAGAACGTGAACCCGGGAAAGGGCATCGCCATTGGCATGGAGGGCCCCACGTCAGTGCAGCACCTTGAATTTGTATGGCTGGAGACCAGTTGGTGATCCAAGGGTTCTAATCCCAGTGGGGACAGAACCACTGCAGGGGGGCTTGGTCTGTAATAAGGGTGAATTCCTGGCCAAGAAAGTGGTATTGGAGCCCAGTTGGCCCAGGTACTGGCAAGGGCCTTCCAGCTCAATTGCCACACCTTGTCTCCCGGTCCAGCAGTTTCTGGCTGAGGTAAATGATGGAGTGTTCTGCTCCATCAACGACTTGGCTGTTAGTTTTGGAGGAGAAAAAGAAGAGAGAAATCAGGAGATATCAAAATCGAAGCAGAGATGAGGGCTATCTTTGAGTCACAGCATGTGGTTTCTGTCACAGTGTCAATGTCACCGTTTTGGGGCGCCTTCTTCCTTGTCAGTTTGATGAGAGGCACAGCTCCCTCAGAGAAATGGGATACATACGGAAGTAACCCGCTAACCCTAGGAAAGCCTGTACCTGCCTCTTTGTTTGGGGCCGGGACCAGTCCATTATGGTGACAACTTTGGACCACTGTGGTTTGATCTGTCTTCCATATAGCTGAGCTATATACAACAACAACAACAACAACAACAACATTTATTTATATAGCAAATTTTCATACAAAAAATGTAGCTCAAAGTGCTTTACATAATGAAAAACAGAAAAATAAAAGATACAGTAAGAAAAGAAAATAAGTCAACATTAATTAACATAGAATAAGAGTAAGATCCAATGGCCAGGGAGGACAGAAAAAACAAAAAAAAACTCCAGACGGATGGAGAAAAAAATAAAATCTGCTGGGATTCCAGACCGTCCCCTCTGGGCATTCTTCCTCACATAAATGAAGCAGTCCTCTTTGTATTTTGGGTTCTCACAGAAGGACTTGATGATGATGGTCACGTAGACTTCTGGCTTTTAGTCCATCAATGTTGGAGCATCATGATGATTTGAGTAGGTGGTGGTGACGCAGACCGCCACCACAAAGAAACCAGAAAAAGAAACAGAAGAGAGAGCAGGGGTAAGTACGGAATTTAGAGCCACCATGAATAGTTATAATAATGAATTGAACATACAGAGTATCAGGATTAAATTAAAATGAAGTTATGAGAAGGCCATGTTAAAGTAATGTATTTTCAGCAGTTTTTTAAAGTGCTCCATTGTATTGGCCTGGCAAATTCCTATTGGCAGGCTATTCCAGATTTTAGGTGCATAACAGCAAAAGGCCGCCTCACCACTTCTTTTAAGTTTTGCTTTTGGAATTCTAAGGAGACACTCATTTGAGGATCTAAGGTTACGATTTGGAATATAAGGTATCAGACATTCCGATATATAAAATGGAGCGAGATTATTTAAGGCTTTATAAACTATAAGCAGAATTTTAAAGTCAATTCTGAATGACACAGGTAACCAGTGTAGTGACATCAAAACTGAGGAAATGTGTTCGGATTTTCTTTTCCTAGTTAGGATTCTAGAAGCTGCATTCTGCACTAGTTACAAATGATTTATGTCTTTTTTGGGTAGTCCTGAGAGGAGTGTGTTACAGTAAACTAGTCGACTGAAAACAAAAGCGTGAATTAATTTCTCAGCATCTTTCAATGATATAAGAGGTCTAACTTTTGCTATGTTTCTTAAGTGAAAAAATGCTGTCCTAGAGGTCTGATGAATATGCGATTTAAAATTCAGGTTACAGTTAACAGTGACCCCTAAGTTTTTTACTTCCGTCTTAACTTTTAATCCTAATGCATCAAGTTTATTTCTGATAACCTCATTGAAATCATTATTGCCAATCATTAAAATTTCAGTTTTCTCTTTATTTAGCTTGAGAAAATTACTATTCATCCATTCAGAAATACAAGTAAGACATTGTGTTAGTGAATCGAGAGAGTCATCAGGTGCTAGTGATAAGTACAGCTGTGTGTCATCAGCATAGCTGTGGTAGCTCACGTTGAGCCCTGAGATAATCTGACCTAATGGAAGCATGTAGATTGAGAAAAGCAGCGGACCCAGGATAGAGCCTTGTGGAACACCATATAGAATATCATGCGTCTTTGAGTTATAATTACCACAACTAACAAAGAATTTTCTACCTGTCAGGTAGGATTCAAATCAATTTAGGACCCTGCCAGAGAGGCCCACCCATTGACTAAGGTGATTTCTAAGAATATTGTGATCAATGGTGTCAAATGAGGCACTCAGATCTAGGAGGATGAGAACAGATAAATGACCTTTGTCTGCATTTACCTGATAGTCATTTAGCCTCAGTCAACCGAAAATAGCACTTTTGGGAGTTGATCCACAGGCCGGTGATAGTGCAGAAGACATTCGTCACATGCAACAGGTATTCTTTCAGGTGCTGGAATAGATTATGATGATGTCTTTGAGGTAGGTAGCATTATAAGCATTGTAGAGTTGGAGCGGTATGTCCACCCGACGCTGGAAGGTCACTGGGGCCCCATGCAGCCCAAAGGGTAAGATGCAATACTGTCAGTGGTCGCTAGAAGTGCTAAATATGGCCTTTTCTTTTACCGCATTCATCAAGGGAAGCTGCCAGGAGCCTTTCATCATGTCAAGAGTGGACAGATACTGAGCGTTTCCTAGTGTTCTAGGAGGTTGTCCAACATTGACATGGTATAGGCATTGAACCAACATACTTGATTCAGCCGATGGAAGTCATTGCAGAAACACCAACTGCTGTCAGGCCTTGGAATGAATACGGTCATGCTGGACCATGGGCTGTGGCTAGGCATTGAGGTCTGCAGTACCTCCTGGAACACAAACAAGACGAGAGGTAGGAGCTGGTCCCACTCCTTCCCATCTGTCCATACCACCTTCCTCAGCATCTGCTTGAAGGTCTGACTGAAGCGTTCAACAAGGCTGTCTACCTGTGGATGGTAGATGTCTTGAGGTGGTTGATTTGGAGTTGCCTGGTGACATCATTAAAGGTACGTGAAGAATAAGGTATCCCCTCATCCATGAGGAACTCGTTGGAAATACCAAATTGTGAGAAGACTCCTACAGGTTCCTGAACTATGGTTTTAGAATTAGCCACCCAGAGGATTACAGCCTCTGAGTATCAGGTGGCATAGTCTACCAAGACAAGAATGTATTTTTATCCAGTGGCAGAAGGTTGCAGCAGTCTGACTATGTCCATAGTGGGCCACCCGAAAGGGGTGTCAGTGCTTGCCAGGGGAACAAGAGGAGGACAGTCTCAATAAAGTATTTGGGCCAGTTGGAATTCCATACAAGATCTACAAAAGCAGCACCTAAATGTGTCACAGATCTCAGGGTCATAAGGCCAGGGGACCAGGAGTTGGATCCAGACCTCGCACTGATGGTTCACCTGCTAGTACGACAGATTGTGGAGGAGGACAAGTGAGGGGCAGATGGGGTGGACTTCTCGGTGGGCTGCCCATCTATTACAGCAACCACATTTCTTGCATGCTTCAGGGAATTGTTGTTCCCCTGCTAATTTGTACAGTAATGGCTCGCAAGAATAGAAGTGTCACTAGAGAGTCTAACTGTCTAACCACAGCCAGTCCTTGTATATCAGTGGCCTCCTGCCTTGCCTCTTTGTCAAGTAACTCAGCATGCTGGACCTGGAGTTGCGTCACCTGATCTGCCAGCTGCTGGACTAGTTTTGCCAGGTTGGCTGGGTATGCCATTATTCCAGCTTTGATCCTACCGACTATGCCACTTTTGGCTTGATGTAAGAATGACAGGTCTCTGAAACAGCAAAAGAAAGTCTGGAACCCCAGCCAGGTATCCCTTTTATTGTCTCCGGACAAACGGAAATTAAAGAATAAGAAATAGCTCTCTATGGCATACTGTATATACAATATGTGAGAAATAATAATCAAGGATTTTGCAATGTTGTTGTCTCTAGCAGAGCTCTATCTGGCAGTTGCTCAGTCCAGAAAATGACTCCTCATTCCGGGACGCCCAAGACTTTATGGTGATTGGACTGGAAAGGACAAGCTTATTCGCTGTCTCTGGTTAGCTTATCAGCACTCTGGGGAAAGAAGGAGAAAATAGGGTTAGCAGCAGCATTGCTACATACCTCAGCAGAGCCTGTGAGAAGGTCCTTCAATGCACATGTGTAGCAATACAGTATATACATTTTCAAACTCACTTTATCAGCCTTAGAGTTGGAGGCATAATCTATTGTACTGTAGAAGGACTCGGCTTAAAGCAGGAAGCTGTCCCAGGCAGGGTACCAGTCTATGACATGAGCTATTGATGTACACATCAGCTCTCACATCTTTAATAAATTATGTGTAAAATGAGTTAATAACTGTAATACTTAAACCATATATAAGCAAAAAAAACCTGCTTGTATTTTAATGTTATTAGACCAATACGGTATCTATGTAGAGGTCAATTAAAATCTAGAGTGGGTTCATACTATTTAGAATACTGAATATCCAGAGAATTCTTATATTTATTGCATGGTCATTAAAAATAAATAAATAAATAAAGCATAACAAAAATGAGCTTTTAAGTTTTTTTTTAATCTTTTGAACAGAAATTCAATATATTGATTGGGATGACTGTGTAATAATGAACGTTCCTGAGTTTAATTCCAAGCCTGTCTCCCTCTGCTGGAATTTGCTTATTACCATCATTTGCAAAAGAAGACATCACGTCACAAAGACATGCCAGATAGGCTGCTGATTCTTAGCAGGCCCAGTTGAGTTGCACATCTTAGTATACATTGTCTAAGGTTGTTTCATTACTTGTGCACAATACTGCTGATATAGGTTCAAGGTTTTCAGCATGGGCACTGTTTAACATCATTCCCTGGGTTTATTCTTTTGGGACTGTTTAAGATTATATTCTATGTTTATAGTATTTGGTCTGTTTTACCAATAGATATATCCACTTTAATCCTTCTACACCGCTGCTGGGGGCCTTGTTTTGTTTTGGACGTGCTTTACCTTTAGGTATGTCAGATCACTGGGACTTCATGAAGGGTGGTCTAGCCTCACGTGAGGAGGCAAATGAAGGGGAGGGGAGGCAAAATGGTGAGTTGGAAAGGCAAAATTTGTATTGGAAAGAAAGAGAGAAGGCTATTTCTAATCTATCCTTTTAACCCTTACAATTGTAAGTGCCAAAATAAAAATGGGCTTCAAAACAATAAATCCTGGCAAAATTGTAAATTAAGGTTAAAGCTATCTTAATTTAAGACTACAAAAGTTCAGAAGCAATGTCTCTATGACCAAACAGTGAACTTTGTGGGCTGGAATGTCAAAGGTCTGAATCACGAATTAAAGAGAAATACAGTATGCTCTCACCTAACAGGTCTAAACGCCAAGATAGTATTTTTACAGTAGCAAGAATGAAGCTCAAATCATTATGCCCCACATACAAATCTTGCTTGCTGTTGGCCTTCCTCTCTTTCTCTTAGGTGAGGGTTGAATTGAATTTAAGTTTGACTTGTTTGTATGGAATGTTACTTTCTTTTAATAAATTCAATAAAATATAATAAAAGTGGTCACCAGCTCTTTGTATTGTAAAAAGAGTAATTGAGAAACTAATAATTTTTTATGTACAGTATATATGAAATGTTTCTGAAATCTTAAACAATCATGGATGGTATTTTAAAACATAGGTTGCATATGGGTCAGACACTGGCAGAGAAATTGCTTTTATGAATCTGCTCTTCTATAACTAGCCTGCATTACCCCACCCCACATACAGTATGTGTCTTGTCTCTGTGTAACTGAGTTGAAAAAGGATGTGTATCATCTGCAAATGAAGGGAACCCTCCGGTTGCTTGTTCAATCTTAGCATAGCAAAAGATTGCTTAGTATAACTGCAAGATACAAGTAAAGTCTGTTCTTTCTGATCATGATCTTCCAGATGTTCCTTTGTTTTAATTTTTAATTACATTTATTCTTATTCATGCTTATAATTTCACTTACCCTGGACCCACCAAAAGGTTAGTTTCTCCAGTGTTATACTAATAACTTTCAGGTTTTTTTTTTTTCTCCTTTTGTTACTTAGCTAATATCTACTATAATCATAGTTTATGGAAGGAGAAACTTTTTCTTCTCAGCTGGAGATACTAAGATTCCCCTTGTCTGTATAAGATTCTTATTTTACACTTGAAGCATGGTTTTAGTCTGTCTTAGGTCTGAATTATTCACTTCTTTGAAAGTCCATGCTCTGCTGATGTTAGCTGACTTTCCAGCATTTCTATTGACAAGCAGTGTGCATAGGATGTTCGATCACAGGACTTCTGATTGATCAGATCTTGTGTCTTTTTGATATAAAAATGTATATACTTGCACACAGTGTAACATTTGAATAAGTCACTTAAATGAAAAATTAGTCATATCTAAAACAATATAAGTCTGGGCATCTAAATTGAACTGTCCTGGATTTCAGCATTCTTTAGACTGTAGGCCCTGTCAGAGAAGTTGATTTTGTACAGAAGGCAAAGGTAACAACCAATGCTGGATATGAAACTAGTCCCTAAGGTCTGTTTAGTCACATCAATTGACCAGGCACTGTGGCATAAAAGATGGCGCATTTTACAGTATTTTTAACCTCAAGGGTTCCAGTTAGGTTTGAAATTTAAGTTGGCAGGTAAGACTCCAAGTCAGTAAACCTATTTGTACTTCAATTCTACACTTCTGTAATATATCCCAATATTCTTATTCACTTTACATAAAAGTGCCAAATACACAGTGATGTTAACAAACAGGGATTACCCAAGGGTTTCTAAACTGGTAATATGCAAGACAGGAACTAAAGGTAAACAGGGAACCACTCCTTTGCAGAATCTACTAACACCTATTTCTCACAAGCTGCCAATACACAATATTCAATCAAAATCTAATTTCATGTTTTTAGGGATTAGAGAAGGAAATTGAATTCCAGGGAGAACAGCTCATGCAAAATGGGGGAGAATGTGCAAAATACTCAAAGACAACAACTGAGTACAGCACCAATATTTGTTCCAAATGCAGAAAGAGTATGTTTAAATAACAGTATAATACAAATGCTCTGATTAGTAGGGCGGCACGGTGGCACAGTGGTGGTGCTGCTGCCTCGCAGTAAGGAGACTTGGGTTCACTTCCCGGGTCCTCCCTGTGTGGAGTTTGTATGTTCTCCCCGTTTCTGCGTGGGTTTCCTCTGAGAGCTCCTGTTTCCTCCCCAAAGACATGCAGGTTAGGCGCATTGGCAATCTTAAATTGTCCCTAGTGTGTGCCCTGTGGTGGGCTGGTGCCCTGCCCGGGGTTTGTTCTTGCTTTGAGCCCTGTGTTGGCTGGGATTGGCTCCAGAAGACCCCTGTATTAGGATACAGCGGGTTGGACAATGACTGACTGACTCTGATTAGTCACAACATTAAAACCACCAGCCTAATATTGTGTAGGCCCCCTCAAGTCACCAACATAGCTCCGACATGTCGAGGCATGGATTCCAAAAGAACTCTAAAGTTGTCCTGTGCTATCTTGAACTGTGATGTTAACAGCAGATCCTTTAAATCCTGTAAATTAGAAGGACAGGCCTACATGACTCAGTCTTATTTTTCCAGCACTACCCACAGATGCTTGATCGGACTGACAACTGGGGATTTTGTTGTGTTCTTCAAACCACTTCTGAACTATTGTTGCAGTGTGGCAGGGCACATTATCTCATTATCCTGGTGAGAGAGGTCTGCAACAATCTTAACGTGGGTGGTATGTGTTTATAAAACATCCACATGAATGTCGGGACCCATAGTTTCCCAGCAGAACACTGCCTAGTGCATCACACTGCCTCCGCTAGCTTGTCTTCTTGCCATAGTGCACCCTGATGCCAAATATTACCCAGATGAATGAAACGTATTGTACAAACCCAGCAGTCCGCCTGAACTAAATGAAAATGTAATTGACCAGACCAGTCCACCTTCTTCCATTGCTCTATAGTCCAGTTTTGACGCTAACATATCCACTATAGGTGCTTTTGGTGGTGGACAGGGGTCAGCTTGGGTACTCTGAGCAGTCTGATGCTACGCAGCCCCATACATAATAGGCTGTGATGCCATATTTTTTCAGATATCTTTCTCTCATAGCCAGCCTTAAGCTTTTCAGCAATTTGTGCTACAGCGGCTCTTCTGTGGGACTAGACCGGATCAGCTAGCCTTCACTCATCATGCACATCAGTGACCCTTGGAAACTCATGACCTCCTCTCTGGTTCACCAGTTTTGCTTTCTTGGACCACTTTTGGTAGGTACTAACCACTGCACACTGTGAACATCCCACAAAACTTGACAGTTTGAATGTGCTCTGACCCAGTTGTCTAGCCATCACAATTTGGCTCTTGTCAAAGTCACTTAGATTCTTACATTTGTCCATTTTTCCTGCTTCAAAGACATTACCTTCAAGACCTGATTGTTCACTTGCTACCTAATATATCAAATCCCTTGATATGTTCCATTATAGAGACTCAAGTTTCTGATACTGATGTAAGCGAATTTAGAGCATCACAGAGAACAGTCCAGCCTCCTTTCTCTCTTCACTTTGTACACTTCTGACTACAAATACAGTATAATACCAGGTCATGTCACTTACAGAAATTCTGGACTTATGGGGTGGATTGATTTGTTTCTTGGTACAAAGAGACTTGTTTGCTTCTTAACATAAACCAAACCAAGGAACTGGTTATTGACTTTCACTGCATCAAACAGCCTCATTGTCCAGGCACTATTCAAGGAGTGGATGTAGAGGTGGTCCACCCCTACGAGTACTTGGGGGTCCACATTATTAATGGCAGCTTGGACTGGTCTTGGAACACAGAGGAACAATGTATATTCTTAGGAGACTGAGATCTTAATCTTCAATAACCCTATGATGACCAGTGCAGTTTTCTGCGCTGTGGTGTGCTGGGCTGATAACATCACTTCAAGAAAAGCCCACTGAATCAGCAAGCTAATTAAAAGGGCAAGCTTAGTTATATGATGCACTCTAAACTCTCTGGAGGCAGTGGCAAATAAAAGAATTAAAACAAAACTGAGTGTCCTTATGAACAATGCTGCACATCCTTTCTCTGACACACTAACACAGAGGACTGTCAGTCAACAAATCATTCAGCAGAAGTGTCAAGAAACACTGCTGGGGCTTCGTTATGCCCAATAGCAATATGTCTGCATGACGGCTTACTGTGACTGTGACAGCCAATTCAGAAGTTTTCTTTTTAGTCTTCTTGCTTTTGTTCTGGTGTGTGTTCAGGCCAAAGTGTTTGTGTATATTTATGTATTTATTTACTTAATGTTGTGGCTGATCAGTGTATAACAAATCAGAAAACGTTTTGAAGGTCTAGTAAAAATTTGTACCCCTCCCCTCCGACACTAAATTGAATTAAAAGGGAACATCCATCCATCCATTATCCAACCCGCTATATCCTAACTACTGGGTCACGGGGGTCTGCTAGAGCCAATCCCAGCCAACACAGAGCGCAAGGCAGGAAACAAACCCCGGGCAGGGCACCAGCCCACTGCAGTAAAAGGGAACAGTCACATGTTTTTATCTTTCAATAGTAAAATAATTTTTTCATATGAGCACTGTGAATAAAACGCTGTGAGACATGAAGCAGACAACTCCTATAAATCAGCATTAATGAGAAAATCATTGATGTCACTTGTTGAGTATTGACCTTTTGGAAGAATTCAAAATCCCAAAAATCAATGTGGCAGCACAAGCCTTTGTCAGGGTGTCCTCTAATAGAATACTGCTCGCTATTAAAAAATAGTTCACTTGAGAATGTTATGTTATGCAGTGTTTTAAATTATATAGTTTTAGGTGCATTCATATATTGAATCAAGTGCTGAAAGGTGTACTGGCTTAAAAAAGTTTGAAATCTTACACAGCACTGTAACCAGTAGTGAATAACAATAGTCAAAGATCTGCTTTCATTGCTATTTTGAAAAACAATATGTGCAAGAGTGGTCTGTGTTGCAGTATTCTTCTTTTTTTTGATACCAGTATACAACTTAGGTTAATATGTTATTACTTATATTTTTAATCACTGTTGTAAGGTGTACAGTATTCTACTTCAGAAATCATCACTAAGCTCCTTTGCTGCTAAGTTTTCCTTAATCAATACCATCAAATCTTTCAACAGTGGCTTCCCTGACAGTGACAATGTAAAACTTCACAAGAAGTTAACATAAAGATAATTTGAGTCCAGCCATCTGCCCATCATTCCTAAATACATATGTATGGACATGTATTACTGACAACATAATACTTAGCTTCACCCAGAAAAATAATCGCATGTCACTGTCAGCAGCAAAAAGTGCCAAACAAAAGCATCACCTTAAAGAGACCTTGCTCTTGATTCAGTGTGCTTTTTACAAACAGTCTGGATTATTTTATATTTGTGCACTTGCAAATATTGTTGGCAGAGGTTATTTCAAAACATCCACTGCAGAGCACTTGAGAGTGATGTCAGCTATGTAGCAGCTAGTAACTCTTTGAAAAAACATAAAACAGACAGCTGGAAAAATTCTTCAAACTGCAGATGCTAATCTTGGAAATGTCCGATTTTGAATTTATGTAACAAATATAAAAGCAAACCAAATGAAAAAATGCAGGGCTCATATACTGCACATGTATTATTTTCTTTCTGATTATTTAACCCATTATTAAAGTCATAAATCTCAGCGTTTTTGGTAATAATTGTTCATACTGCTAGACATTTGAAACATATGTAAATAGTTGCAAAATACTTTGGTTTACAAATGTTGAAATATATTAAATATCAACCATGTTGATACTACAATGAAACCCTGGTTCATATTTTTTCATTTTCTTGCTTTCATAAAGATTGTACAAATATATGTGTCTCTAAGAAACAACCATATTCCTATCTCAAATGAAAAATATATTTTTGCAGCACTAATTCTTGGGTCAAAGAATGCCAATCATGACTTGGCCTATGTTCAGATTGGCAACAAATTCTTGATCCTCGGAAAACAATTATGATTCGGTTGTTCTGAAAATTGATTCTCGGGTTGACGAGAGTATTGTTCTCTTGCTGGTGGGGTCCTGCCATGGGAAGCAATTATTTCAAGATGCCAGCTGACAGACTCATTCCACAGAAAGTCAGGCTGTCTTGATCCTCAGGCACTCTCCAGGCAAATAGAATCCTCACTCTCATCTCAAACCTTTTACCAACTGCTGGCTCCTATCAAGGAAATAGATTGCTCCTTTTGTTTCTTAGGTGTATTAGAGAACAAAATGCACACCCTACTTAAAAAATAATCATTTGACATTTTAACCATTAGCTTTTATGTAAAGAAAAGAACTTTTAAGAATAAAAATGGCATGTTAAATCTAATCAGTTATGGAAATAGCACAGATTCAATTATGCACAGGTAATTAACTCAAGATTTATTGTACCCCATTACACTCTACAACTATACAGAATACCATGAGAAAATAAACACTTGTCCTTGATCCTACTATAGCTGACGCGTTCCATGAAAAATGTTATATTTCTCATTTGAATGTTTTAATCCCCCTTTTTCATAATCACTAATCTGCTGTGTTGGAACAAGCCATTTTTAATTCAACATAAACTAAATTAAGGAATGTTTTAATTTTGCTTTTCCTTTGCAGTGAATGTGGTTTGAATAAATCACCTCTTGTTAACACTTTGTGAAAAACAACTAATGGTCCATAAAATTCTATACATTTTAAGTTATGTATATTAAAACCAGATGAATTTGTGGGAAACACTCCATAGTAGTTGCAATGAATGTAGTCATACTAGTATGGTAAGGGTCCTGGAATCCCTAGCAGTGAAATAGTAGGGGGAATCAGCGATGGAGAAAAAGAAAGAGAGTTATGAAACCTGGAAGCAATCAGGTTTCCCAGATATACTAAAGAGTATGCAAGCAAGAAAGAGGCATAAAAACCTTGTCATGATTGTGAAATACCACTTGGTCAATAAAATTCTGCATGTGGTCCCAGTTTGAGAGTATTGAGATCATGTTTTCTTATGAAGGATAAATGTCAAATGCTTGTGTAAAAACTTCCAGCCCTTTACGGGGCAGCACTCTGCCCCAGAATAGAGGTATGGGACCACATTGCTATTTAATGGTAATAGAAGGCTCAGGGGTGAAGGGACAGAAGGAACAACTTACTGTATAAGGAGCACTGTAGTGTGTTGTGTGCATGATTATATTGCAGTGTTATCACTGTGATACTGTACCTATTTATTTTTCTGACAATTTTGTTTGTATACAGATTTCATTATTTTTTTCATGTAAATTTAATTCTGATATTTATATTTGCTTTCTGTATTGTTTTAATAACATGAATTTGCGTGATGCTGTCTAAGATGTCACAAGACTGTGTCGCTGACATAATGGTACTTTCCATATAAATATGGAGTTGTTAAAAGAATACTTGCGTTTTCCAATACTTCAGCTTCACAACTAATTAGTAGTTTGGTTACTGACTTTGGATGCATTTTTTAAGACTTCTCTTTTTGGTTTCTCCTTTAACATGGTGCTTGGCTATCTTTTGTTATTTTAGTTATGACTTCTGCCTGTCTGGTTACATTTTGGCTTTTGTGCATCCATCATCTTCCAGTCAGTTGTACTCTCACAATAATTCTTGGGAACCTGCATGTGCTCAGAACATGTAGCCTTTATGGATACTAATTTTATTGAGGTGCAGGGTAGGGAATTAGGTGGACACACAGGGAATCATGTGCCTGTCTTCTTCCTCTTTAGTGAGGAAGGTAATGATTCAGTAGGAGAACCTCAACCCTGACGCTCCTATTTAAGTACCAAAACAATATTATCTTAAAGTTAGAAAATTTTATTACCACACAATTGCCTTTGAGTCCCCATATCCACTGGACTCCAAACACCCTGGAGCCCTATCTGCTTAACTCTAGAATCTTCGAATTTTAGCCCTCTCTTAATTTACACTCTCCAAACTTCTGCATGCTTGGCAGTATAGGAAGATGATTACAGATGAAACACTGTGAGCATTTCAGCAAACTTTGTGTCCATCTCTGCCGACTTTTATCTTAGATCTTCTAGATGAGGCTGATTATGCTGATTTTTTCTTTAACTCAAGCTAAGTATAAAATTTGTTGTATCATGGTTGGTTTATTATTGTCCTGGTTACACTTTTATTATTATGGCTTTGAACTGTGGGACTGTAAAGCAGAATAACCTTTCCAAAGTGCATTTTCCAGCACTTGCGCTCCCCACTTGCCTCTGAATTCATTTGTTTCTTACTAGCTGTGATACCCGTCTAAGATGGGTTGAACTGCAAGTAAACAATGTAGGACTCAGCACTAACGTTTGCAGTGCAGCATGCAATGCATGTTTTCCCATTATATACCATTTGGATTTGTAAAAACAGTGTTAATGTTTGTGATGCACAATCTATTGGAATAAGAAATGCGTTGAATTTATTACTAAAAATTTTTGTGATGTGCCATATTATAGAATGACAGAGACATAGCAACCCAGATTGACATACAGAGAGACATATAGTCATTTGTCCTTTTATTACAATGGATTTTCACTGCTATTTAATCATCACATTACCACATTTCTTGTTATTTCCCACTTTATAAAAACATGTTTTTTTTTTACATTATCCATGTTTCATATACTGTATGTAGAAAATACAGGGTTTTATTTAAATTGAGTTTGAATTTTCAATGGAAAAAAAAATTTATTTCCTAGAATATGTTTAAATTTTTTTGGAAAGACCTTTTTGTGTGTTTGTGAGAGTGTCTGTACATTTGACAAAATGCACTGCAGCCCAATGTCCTTAGCCAGCAGTCTGAATCTCATAGCACATAAAAAGTTACATAAAATATAACATAACAAAAATGTAGTAGGTAGTGATGAGCCAAATATCCTTCATAAACAGTTTTATGAAACTGACAATAAAATTAATTTTATATGCAATTTTGAATTGTTAAAGTTTTTTGGGGGGGGGAATGAAGAGAAAGGAACATACTACTATTTAATAGTTTACGAACACTGTACACTCCTTTTGAACCCTTAGTTTTCCAGAAAAGGGTCCAAATAAAAATAAATGGGGCACAAGTGTCTTTTGGAAATTCAACATGGCTACACACAACCCACGATGCACCCAAAAACACTTAACTCCTTGACAACAGATATAATTCAACTTGGAAGAAAAGAAAATGCTGCAGTTACAGTGAAATTCTGCTTTTGCAAGTGATTTTTAACATTTTTGTGTGATGATAAAATTGTCCTTCAATCCGCCCCAGCACACTCCTGCTGCCTGATAGGAATTGTAGTCCTTGCATTGCCATAAGGTCACTGATGAAAAGAAAATATTATGACTACTGTGCTAAACACCTTTCTTTCTGGGTCAATGCCAAGAATTTCAGTGATTATGAAATGACAGTTTCGCATTTTTTCTTTTTTGTTCCAAATTGAAACAAGTTTGCAGAAAATTCAGTTTTGTTCAAATCCCTGGCTTATTCACTCATAACAGGCTAAAAGTAGCTTTGGCCCAGGCTCCGTGGTTTATGGCCAGGATGTCTTTTTGTTTGTGGTAGATACTTTTTTTTTTGTTTATCAAACTTTCTTACTTTGAGTTTTGAAGCAGGTGCCATTAGTTGTTAAGTTTGAATTGTTTCATTAACTGATTCATTAATTAATTGTTTAAATTTAAATCAAACCAATTTGAGTGCATATTTCAGTTTTTTAGTTGCATAAAAAATGTTTTAAAATGGATTTGACTATAAAGTAGGCTAACATTGAAAAATAAACTTCATTGGTATTAAAACGTTTATGTGTTTTGGTAAAATAACACCATATAATTTAGTTATGTTGTAAATATGGAAAAAGTCATGTCCTGCCACATCAGATTTTGTTACGTTTCCACACTTCACCTGCAATCTTGTACTTCCATTACATGTGTACTGTTGACTCACAGCAGTAATTTAATGTTTTCGCATTATCTTTTTAAAACATTGATATATATGTATTATATACTTCTTGAGTGCCTGAAGATCACTTATCTTTATTAATTTTGCATCTCATTATTGGCTTCTTGACTTCAAAGTTGTTTTGGTTATGCGTTCACTATATTTTTTTTTTAAAATATCAATGTGGCACTCTCTAATTATTTTTTTTATTTTGGAAAGGCATTTGGGTCACCAGTTGGAGCTTTGTAAAATTGTGTTGCTCTCAAGCGTTTTCTCATCGTATCATTTGCTTTATCTCCGTTATTTAAGTTTTGCATGACTTTTACCTTACTTCTCATTAATGACACTTTTTCAGTTCTTCAGATTGTGATTTCAGCATTGTCACAATTTTTACTTTAGATCTCAGGTCAGGGCAAGGATACTACTTTTAAGTACTGTACACATAGTAAATTGTTATTGAAACTAATGTGTTTTTTAATTTTTTCAGAATCTTCTCTTTGTGCATTTTTATTTTCATAATTAATATCCAATGCCTAAAATAAATATTTGTGCATTTACTTTAACATCAGTGTCTTTACAAAATGTGGCTGTATACAGTATTCTGCTGTTCCTAGTCAATATAGTACCATCATCCATGTAAAAATACTCATACTTGGGCTTTTACCTTAACTTCTTGATATATTAATGCCTTAAATATTTCTCATCTCTAATTCTGTTTTCTAAAGGCTCAATGCGACACATAAACAAATGTACCAAAAGTTGACACCATTGCCTTAGCTCTACTCAGTCTTACTTGTTATTCAATTGTAGATAATTTAACATAATACTCTGAAATGTGCTTAGAGTCAGATGCTTCTAGTGCCTTTACATTTCTTTTTAAAATGTATCCAACTATATATATTTATTAATTTAAAGTCTTACATTATCTTCTCCAGTGTACCTTGGTAATTTTTCTTTACTTATTTTTAATGTTGCTTTTAAACAGTGGCCTTTCCTATTTGTTGAAACTGTGCTATATGTTATATTTTGTCTTTATTTAAATTTTTATGATTAAGGGACTTTATTCTAGACCTCCTTCCTCATATTTCTTATGTGCTTTTAGCAAAGCAATTACTATATTTCAATAACATATAAGAACATGTCACATCTTTTCTTTTTAAAATACTCCAACTTATACAAGAATTGCTCAAAAACCTTTGCAAAACTTTCTAAATGTTAGTCATTTAAAGATTATGTTTATACAGTACTATAAAAAATACCTGTTTTTAAACGTTGTATCATTTATGGTTGCTGTTTAGTAGTATTATTGACATATATGTCTCACGGCATTGGTACAGATTTTTTATTCAATTGAAACTTTCAAGTACATAGTTAATATTTCTTTATATATTTGAGATTTAATTGAGATGAAGATTTTTTTGGAGTGCATATCTGGAAATGAGAACAAGACTTCAATATCATCAAGTACAAACTCAAGCATCTTCTATAAGACTCCCTTTGTGAAAATGTGCTGTTCCATCTGTAGACAGTTCAATACTTTGAATCTCATTGCATTTTATCGATTTCAACAGTATGGATCCTAGTGCGTTTATGGAATATTTTCTTTCTCTAGCTTTACATATTGTGGTTGAGTGAAGAACAGCAAATCCAAATGGAAAATGTTGGGGTTTCAATTCAGTTTTCCCCATTTAATAAAATGAAAATAAATCAAACTAAAGTAGGTGCTAATAATCTGAAATTAAAGAAAGTAGCCATCAGTCTTCATAAAAGGTTTCCTAAAGCTTTGTCAGTCACCAGGTAGGAGCTACTGTATGTCCAGCTGTGTGCTCTTTTCATAGAGTGATGCCTCCTTTTGGGGCCTCTGGGTTTGCTAGGTGGGGGACCAGAAAATGCAGAGTCAAATGCCCTTACTGGGCGTGTCTTCTCTGTACTTTGGAGGGAACAGAAGAGGATAAAGTTACAACAGCAATCCCTCTCGACCCAGGGTGGTAGTATATACCTCAGATGAGCCTGGAGAATAATCACTGACGCACGAGTGACAATATATATTTACATTTATTTGTGTAGCAGACACTTTTATCCAAATCAGGTAAATATCAGTTGGGCACATTTTGGGAAACCAATGTAACAAGGCATGGGTAAAAAATTGACCGTCACAAATGAATAGCTAAGAAAACAAAATACAAGCTAGTTAAAATTCCTAGATTTCAAAACCTAAAAACTAACATCAGTTAGATAGAAATTCACCAAACAAAAGAGTCTTCAAATACTTCTTAAACACAGGGAGGAGTTTAACAGTTCAGATGGAGGTGTACAGCTTGTTGAAAAGATTCTGGACTGAGATTTGATACCAAGCAGAGATGGCATTATCAGATGCCATTCATCAGCAGACGTGAGTGGTTGAGAAGGAGCATAGGAGAAAATGTCTCCAATATATATATGCGCAGACTCACTGACTACTCTGTAGACAAGCATCAAGGATATGAACTTAATATGTGCTGGTACAGAAAGCCAGTTTAGTGATCTCAAGAGAACAGCAATAGGTGCCTGCCTTGGTCGATTGAACACCAGATGTGCCACTGGATTTTAAAACAACTGCAGTGGCTTGGTGACAGAGTTGCAGTAGTTCAGACATTACAAGACCAAAGCCAGGACCACGAGTTCTGTTACATATTCTATCAGATATGGTCTGACCTTGTGGTTATTGCACAGAGTGAGACCTGGTTCCTGATGGACAGCTAGTCATCAATCACCACCCCAGTGTTTGAGTACCGACTTGGTAGGAGTTAGCGATAGTGAGACAAGCTGGACAGAGATTGGGAGCATAATAGAAGGATGAGCTGGGATAGCATATATTATATTCAACCTATCTAATTTTCCCCTTAAGCAAAGAGGGTAGGCTTGCACAAGGGGGAACATAAAGTAATGTTTAAAAATGAAATAACAGGAAATATGCATCCCCACTGGAACTTTTAACAAAAGCTTGAAACCCTTTAGCTATTACTACAAACCACATGAGTTAAGTAACATATAAAATATATCTTTTTTGGTAGGAACATTCATTTAAGGCTGCAGGAATAATACCCTACAAGCTGTCTTTAGTGTTCTTCATCTTCTTGAAATTACGAGCCCAATGTATTTCATAAAAGTCTGGATATCATTTGTAGCATATAAAGCTAACTGTTTTCACTTCAGCAGTATTCCCTCAAACCCAGGAGACATACCCATGCTGATGTTCCATAGGGGGCCAGATGTTTGGACTGGTATACAGTCATTTCTCTGCTCCTCTCTGTAAAAGAGTCCAGAAGTCAATGCCTTTTCTGGTATTTTGGCTATTTTATCACACATAGAGGCTCGGTGAAGTAACACAAACAATGGAATAAAAAGTTATTGAGCAAAAAACAAGTAATAGCTTTACAGATCTGTCTGATATTCTTTCTATATATTTTCCTTGTCTAACACAAGATATTTTTTAGAGTCCAAAACCAAACCTTGGATGTTGATTGCTGTACACCACCATCCTAAATAGAAGCTCTGCACACGTGACCTGCAATTAGTGTTGTTACTATAAACAAACCTTGCTTCAAGATGCCAATCAATCGTATTTACAGTTTACTATAGCTGCATTTGAAAGTAATAAGGAAAAAAACAATCAGGATTTTTAGTATATATCACTCTAATTTTGCCTGTGGAAGTACTGATTGGTTTGGGAAGCTTTCCATATATGTATTTATAATTTGAAGAAAATAAATTCATATCCATAATCTATGTGATTATAGCATCATGAATACATATCTTTAGAAAAGATGCAAAAAAACAACAAAAAATGCAAAAAGCAATGTAAATAAATGTTAATAAGTTAACAAAAAGACAATCTATGTTGTCATTAGTAGACCATCAACATCTGTTGAAGACACTGAAAGACTTAACTGCTTTATTTGTTCACAGTATCATCCAGTCAACACACAGATTAACATCAGCTGTCACAAAAACAATTCAAACAACATTTTTCAGTTCTCAGGTACAATCAATCAATCAATCAACATTTATTTATATAGCACATTTTCATACAAAAAAAATGTAGCTCAAAGTGCTTTACAAAATGAAGAATAGAAAAATAGAAGACACAATAAAAAATAAACATAAGTCAACATTAATTAACATAGAATAAGTATGGTCCGATGGCCAGGGTGGACAGAAAAAACAAAACAAAAAAAAAACTCCAAAAGCTGGAGAAAAAAAAATAAAATCTGTAAGGGTTCCAGACCAAGAGACCGCCCAGTCCCCTCTGGGCAATCTACCTAACATAAATCAAAAAGTCCTCTTTGTATTTAGGGTTTTCATGGAAGGACTTGATGATGATGGTCACGTAGACTTCTTGCTTGCAGTCCATCAATGTTGGTGCCTCATGATGCTTTGAGTAGGTGGTGGTGGCGCAGGCCGCCACCATAAAGAAACCGGAAAAAGAAACAGAAGAGAGAGTAGGGGTTTTGGAGCCACTATGAATAGTTATTATGAAGAATTGAACATACAGAGTATCAGTATTAAGTTAAAGTGAAGTTATAAAAAGGCCATGTTAAAGTAATGTGTTTTCAGCAGTGTTTTAAAGTGCTCTACTGTACTAGCCTGGCGAATTCCTATTCGCAGGCTATTCCAGATTTTAGGTGCATAACAGCAGAAGGCCACCTCACCACTTCTTTTAAGTTTAGCTTTTGGAATTATAAGGAGACACTCATTTGAAGATCTAAGGTTACAATTTGGAATATAACGTGTTAGGCATTCCGATATATAAGATGGAGCGAGATTATTTAAGGCTTTATAAACCATAAACAGTATTTTAAAGTCAATCCTGAATGACACAGGCAACCAGTGTAGTGACAGCAAAACTGGAGAAATGTGTTCGGATTTTCTTTTCCTACACATGATTATGGTGCATTTCTCTCACTATATGTTAAAGAATTTTTAATGCAAATTAGAGATTCTTAGAGTGTAGGTTAAAAGAGTGTAAAAAGTGTTTATATGTCTATTTGTTTAACATTTAAATGTTTAACAGTGCAAATAATTACTTTGAGAAATTAAGGGAAGCTTAATGACTGGAAACCGTGAAACTCAAGCCTCTTTCATTAAAAAATAATTACATTAATCATGCATATATTAATAAATTAAAAAAAAGATTTATGAATAACTTTATAGCACTGGTTGTCATGAAAATGTAGGGGTATATTACTTTTATATGCAGTATTAAATGTTAGTGGAATAGTTGGATTATAACCTTTAGGAACAACAAGATGTATTCAAATAATGAACTGTATCCGACTATCTCTGATGCTAGACAATGTAAGGGATTTGGGTTTGACTGTTGTTATAAGTCTGCACATGCTCCTCATAACACTTTGCGTTTTCTATGGTTCATTCCCAAAAAATAAATGCCATTTCAACTCATGTATAGACTAGTTTGACTGAGTGTGATTTTGTTGTAGATAGTGTCATGAGTGTGCATGGGGGACAGCACAGGTCATGGTAATAACCTGTTGAACCGGGGGTTGGTACTGTGGTTTAATGTCTTTTCTCTTCCTCCCTTTGCAAAACAAAAACCTTACCACCACTCCAATGCTGACGTCTCTTCTGTTGTCCACCCGTTTGGAACCTCCCTTTCCTGTCGAAAACCTACATATTCAAGAGGGCTGCCGACCTAGCCAGTTCAGTCTTAAAATACTGTCTGCAAAGATGTTTCCGGCATTTAATATATGGGGTGCTCCCCAATGCTTTACCTTTGTCTTCTCTTTTACAATGAACAGATAGATAGAATTTGGCTTTTTACAGGAGTTCTTTAAGTAAATAAAAATATAAATACATAGATAAGTAAGTAAGTAAATAAATATACAAACACACTTTGCTCTGAACACACACTGGAATTACAATAAAGAAAGAAAAGTTCAAAAGAAAGAAAAGTTATGACTTGTCAGTCATAGTCATAGACATGTTGCTGTTGGTATAAAGTAGCCCAGGAGCATTTCTTGACACACTTCTGCTGAATAATTTGTTGGTTGAAGGTACTCACTGTTAATGTGTGACAGAGAGAATGTGCAGTATTGTTCATAATAGCACTCAGTTTTGTTAGCATTTTCTCTTTTGCTATGACCAATAGGGGGTCTTGAGTGTGTCTCATAACTGAGCCTAAGCTTTTAATTACCCTGTCGATTTGGTGGGCCTCATTTCAAGTGATGTTACCACCCCAGCACACCACAGCATAGAAGATCACACTGGACATCACAGATTTGTAGAAGACGTGAAGGATGTCATTAACGACATTAAAGGAACAAGACAAAAAAGTCTGCTCTGCCCTTTCTTGTATAGTTCTGCTGTGTTCCAAGACCAGTCCAACTTGTCATTAATGTGGAATCCTAAGTATCTGTAGGCATGGACTACCTCTACATAGTGACGGGACATAGAGACTCTTTGGTGTGACGAAAGTCAATAACCAGTTCCTTGGTTTTGCTGATTTTAAGATACAGACAATTTTCTTTGCACCAAGAAACACACTTTTCCGCCTGACTCCTATACTCTGTCTCATCCCCTTTATCAATACACCACATGTATATATACGTATGTATAGGTGCAAATGTATGTGTACGAATATGCCCTATGATAGAATCCTTTCAAATCCAGGGATGGTTCTTGTCTTGCGATAGACAGTGATGGCATGTGATATAAGCAGCTTTGAGATAGTTACTCAAAGACACCAATCCATTTCATCTCTCAGATTCAAACATGATTACTTTACTTATTATTTCCTGATAAAACAAGTCACATAGAAATTGGTTTAATTTTACATTACTTCATAAACCCAAGCGGGCAGCACGGTGGCGCAGTGGTAGCGGTAGTGGTAGTTAGGAGACCTGGGCTCGCTTCTCGGGTCCTCCCTGCGTGGAGTTTGCATGTTCTCCCCGTGTCTGCGTGCGTTTCCTTTAGGCGCTCCGGTTTCCTCCCACAGTCCAAAGACATGCAGGTTAGGTGGATTAGCGATTCTAAATTGTCCCTAGTGTGTGTGCTTGGTTTGTGGGTGTGTTTGTGTGTGTCCTGCAGTGGGTTGGCACCCTGCCCAGGATTGGTTCCTGCCTTGTGCCCTATGTTGGCTGGGATTGGCTCCAGCAGACCCCTGTGTTCGGATTCAGCGGGTTGGAGAATGGATGGATGGATAAACCCAAGCAAATATGAACCAGTTGTTACAAGGAAGACACCTTTAAGGGCCTTTGAGTATTTTAATGCAGAAACAACCAACATGAATTCAGCAGGTAAGTAAGGAAACTCCATGACTTACATTAGCACTGTACTAAACTAAATTGTATTGAGCTAAAAAGTAGTCCTTCAGCCCATAAAATGAATTTTTAGTGAAAATCTAATTTTAATAATCTATACTAATAAAAGGCAAAGCCCTCACTGACTCACTCACTCATCACTAATTCTCCAACTTCCCGTGAAATTCTACATGTAATGGTCATAACTGGAACCTATTTTTCTCCATATACTGTAATGGACTTTAGCTCGATGGCCGTGGGGGGGGCGGAGCTGTGTGTCACATCATCACGCCTCCCACGTAATCACGTGAGCTGACTGTGAAAGCAGTACGTAGAAAAGAAGGAAGATCTCCCAAAGAGCGCCGAATAAAAACGCATACAAGTGCAGCTACTGTGGAAACAAAGCACGGTGTAAACAGTAAGTTTAAATTAAGTTTATGGACATTCTCCCGCTGCCGTTTCTCATGCCTTCGTCGAATACTTTATTCACGAGATACAAGTTTAATGAGAAGAGACAAGGTATAAATGAGACTTTGGATCACTTTGTAACGGAATTAAAATTGCTGTAGCGAGAAACTTTTAAGTGCCTTAGCTAACATTAAATAAAGCCGTGGACATCGCAACATCACACAAGAGAGCAGCTTACGTGAACTAACTAAACGCAGTACGAGTGATCACTTCCATGCATCAAACCTATTCAAAAAACGCATTACACAATTGACAAGGTAGGAAAAGAATATGCTACGAAATGAGTACACAGCTAACACGGTCTTGCGGAAGCAACTTCGTCACGCTGCCACCAAATACTCACAGAAAAATCCACAAGTTAATACACACGCTGTCTCTAGAGTTTCTCTACACTCAATGTATTCCTCGCATCCCCGTTATACCCTCTGATCTCCCATTTCAATTCAGATGCCTCCAATTTCCAGTAAGGCTCTGTTTCGTGATGACAAGTAATAAGTCTCAGGGACAGACCCTACAAAAGGTTGCCATTGATTTCAGACAAGATTGCTTTTTTTCTGGACAACTATACGTTGCTTTCTCAAGAGTGAGCTTGCGCAGCTTCGTCATATTACAACCGGAGTGCTGAACTGACAACGTGCTATATAAAGAGAACTATAACAATCATAATAAATGAACAATAAAACAGCGTGAATTAAATAAAAAGACAGCTTCCTTGGTGAAGCAAGGAAAAAGGATGGCCTTATATGTCGTTCGTTTATAAAACAGCGGAGAAGCTGTGTAAAGGCTGCTTCACAAAAAACCAGTGGGGTGCCTTATATGAGCAGGCAGTCAGCTAAAGAAGGGAATCAATAAATATCTATAATCATTATAAACGAACATAAAATAGTGTACAAGCCACGGATTAAATAAAGGAAATGGGTACCTGAACAGTAAAGTAAGTCTCAAATAGCTACACAATAACTATAGCAATCGTAATAAACAAACAATAAAACAGTACAGAACCTCGAAGCAAGGAGAAACGACGGCCTTATATGGTGTTCGTTTATAAAGCAGCGGGGAAGCTGTTTGAAGGCAGCTACACAAAAAAACAGCAGAGCGCCACACTCTGAATGTATTCATCGCATCACCGTTATACCCTCTGATCTCCCATTTCAATTGAAATGCCTCAAATTTCCAGTAAGGCTCTGCTTCGCAATGACAATTAATAGGTCTCAGGGACAGACCCTACAAAAGGTTGCCATTATTTTGAGGCAACATTGTTTTTCTCCTGGACAACTATACGTTGCATTCTCAAAAGTAAGCTGAGTGCACAGCTTGGTCATATTACATCCGGAGTGCTGAACTGACAACGTGGTATACAAGGAGATCCTTAACAGATAGTTATTGGTATATTTTCCCTCAGTTTAAAAAGGTTTTCTTTTCTTCTTAATAAAAATTTAAAAGCAGTACTTCGTTGCTGCGAAGCGTGGGGATTTTGCTATATACAGTATACAGGTATATATATGTAGATATGTATATATATATATATATGTATGTATGTGTGTATATATATATATATGTGGATATGTATATATATATATATGTGTGTATATATGTAGATATGTATATATATGTGTCTGTGTATATATATATGTATGTGTATATGTGTATATATATGTATATTTATCTGTATGTATGTATGTATGTATGTATGTGTATATTGTCACACATGTGCGATTAGGAGGCAGTCAAAGAGCCTAAAGGTGAGTGAAACATCGCGAGATAGAGGGTTGTCACGTGGTACTTACCTGAATCTCTTTTGGTCAACAGAAAACTTGAACAAAAATAATTCCTCCACTTCTGGATTCCATAATGGCCGCAACGACGTCACTTCCGGCCAACCATGATGACGTCACTTCCAGCTCCATCAATCCACCTCACTTCCGTCCCATCATGATGATGTTGTTTCCGGTTCCTGTTTCCAACATCACTTCTTGCCAACCATTTCCTGTCCCATAATCCTTTTCTGTATAAAGTCGCCATTTTGACTGGAGAAAACTGTTCACTGTTTTGTTTTTGAGACATTGAATCATTCATTCTTTATTTGTCTGGACGACAATATATGGGGACGGTCCCTAAAACTTTGTTTTGTGTGGTGCAACATTCTTTGGAGAAGAATAATCACCACAATTGGCGTAGCCGGCAGGATTGTTTTTCGTCTGTTTAAAGATGTCGGAGGAACAGGACCTAAACACCGTTCTGAGCACCACCATGGGCGATCTGCAAACCCTAAAAATACAGATGGGCGAGACAAGGACCCAAGTAGCAGAAGCCAACGCTCGTGCTGCTGCTGCTGCAGGTGTACAGACGGAGGTCGCTCGGCCACCACCTATTGCTATCACTACATTAACAGAGTCGGACGACATCGAAACATATTTTTTGATCTTCGAGCGTACCGTTAAGCGGAACGCATGGCCGAGGTCGGAATGGGCGTACCTACTGGCTCCCTACCTGAAGGGAACGGTGCAGAGAGCCTATTATGATCTAACTGAGGAGCAGGCCGCTGATTATGACGCTCTAAAAAAGGAGGTGTTCGTATCTCTGGAACAGCAGGCGAGAGAATGGAGGGAGTGGCAGTTCGATCCCGAGAGACCGATAAGAACCCAGGGCTTTGAAGCCTGGGGAAAAGTATGTCTCTGGCTATGGCCCGACATTAATAATTTGCACAAAATGGCCGAGCTGCTAGCGTGTGAAACTTTTGTGCATGCCCTCCCTGACCATATCACCCAGCAAGTACGGAAACATAATTTCGATGACATGGACACCTTAATCCAAATCACAGAGCGCCACTGGGCGGCTTGCAAATCAGGGAAATCAGAACGGTTCTCACGCCGAACCCAACAGGCACGTGGGGCAGCTCCTGAGCCCACCCGACAAGCTCCTGAGCCTGCCGTCCGTAAACGGGACAGAGGTGCTAGTCTTCCCGGCTGTTTCAAGTGTGGGGAGATTGGACATCTGTCCCCCAACTGTTCCTGCGAGCCCATGGATTGCTCATTAGCAATTAGCTGAATCATCACCTAACGAGCATGGCCATGGCTGTATTACCGGATTCCCCTTTTCCAGTTATATTGGGTAGAGACTGGAATAAAATTACCAGCGGTAATAACGTAACTGTACCTAAGAAACATTTAGGCTTAGTAATGGAGAATACTGCTCCGACTGCCTCCACGCCATGTCCCACAGTAGCACGGACCCATACGGGTACCCAATGTGAAGAAATTGATGTCCCATCGACCTCTGCGGGAACTAGTGCAGTTAACGTAGAAGACGTGGCGACAGAAACCACACCCCTTAAGGTCGCACAAGACCCAATACAAGATTTAACTGCCCAATTTCTATTAACACCATCATCTTTTAAAAGAGAACAATGGAACGATGATTCCTTAAAAATATTAGGAATGCAGTAGTATCTACTGAGGGTTAAACAAACCTGGATCCCATGCCACCGATGCCGTTCTTTGTACTTAAAAACGAATTATTATATAGAGTGGCAGAACACGAGGGAGAAGTGCGAACGTTGTTAATTCCACGCACTTTTCGGCGAAAGGTGTGTGAATTAGCACACGCTCACCTTCTAGGAGCCCACTTAGGCTCCGAAAAAACGTTAGAGAGAATAAAGCTCCGATTCTATTGGCCGGGAATTAACGAGGAGGTCCGGCGATTTTGCACTTCCTGTCCTGAGTGTCAACTTCGCCAGATTCCTAGAAGGACACAAGCTCCTCTCGTTCCCCTTCCCCTTATTGATATCCCTTTTGAACGAGTTGGTATTGATCTCGTAGACCATTGGAACCCTCGTTAAAAGGTTTTAAATATATTTTGGTGCTAGTAGATTATGCCACTCGCTTCCCGGAAGGTGTTCCGTTGCGCTCAGCTAATATGAAAAACATCGCACGGGAATTAGTAGGGATATTCGCTCGTGTTGGGATCCCCAAAGAGGTTTTAACGGACCAAGGGACTCCTTTCACTTCGGAGACGTTCAGGGAAGTAGCCAAATTACTCCGAATAAAACATCTGAAAACGTCTGTCTATCATCCCCAAACTGACGGGTTGGTGGAGCGTTTCAATCAAACTTTGAAACAGATGTTACGCAAGGTAGTTAACGAGGATGGAAGAAACTGGGATCAGTTGCTTCCTCTCGCTTTGTTTGCTTATCGGAAGTCCTCAGACCTCTACTGGTTTCTTTCTCCTTTGAATTATTATATGGAAGACAACCCAGAGGGCTTTTGGATATGTTAAAAGAAGGATGGGAAGAGGAGGTCCTCCCAACTTCAAATATTCTTGAATATATCGCAATTACGCGATAGACTAGAGAAAATCAGACCTATTCTAAAAGAAAATTTGGAAAAGGCACAAGCAGCGCAGTCCGTTATTATAACCAAACACCACCATTCGGAATTTGTGGTGATCGTGTATGGTACTTGTCCCAACTTCTCATTCAAAGTTGTTAGCACATTGGCAAGGCCCTTATGAAATTAAAGAAAGAAAAGGTCTGTTGATTATTTGGTTAAACAACCTAATCGGCGACCTACTGAACGAGTATATCATATTAATTTGCTGAAACCATGGAAGGACAGGGAACCTGATCCCTCGTCCAATCAGCCTCGTTCTCTTTTTATGTCATGTGCCCACCTTAATTTTGGCCCCGATTTGACATTCAAACAACGACAAGATCTCGAGACGGCTATCTTGTCTGTCCCTAAAGTTGTGGACGAGATACCGGACGTACTGCTTGATTGTTCACGATATTATTACTAACCCTGGAGTGATTGTCAGAGAGAGACCTTATAGGCTCCGGAGGCAAAGAAAGCGGAAGTAGAGTTGGAAATTAGACGAATGCTAGAATTAGGGGTTATTGAGGAGAGTCATAGCCCTTGGTCTAGTCCAATTGTCTTAGTTTCTAAACCTGATGGGTCGTGGAGGTTTTGTAATGACTTTCGCGACTTAATCAGGTCTCTAAATTTGATGCGTATCCCATGCCGCGGGTGGATGATTTACTTGATCGGTTGTGGAACGCTCAATTCCTAACTACTCTTGACATGATGAAAGGGTATTGGCAAATTCCCTTAGCGGACTCCGCCAAAGAAAAAAACGCTTTTAGTACACCCAGTGGACATTGGCAATACAGGGTCCTTCCTTTTGGCTTGCACGGGGCACCAGCTACCTTCCAACGTCTGGTAGACACACTGCTAAGGCCCCACAATTCATATAGTGCTGCCTACCTAGATGATGTGGTCATTTATTCCAGCACGTGGAAGGATCATGTATGGCAGGTTCAAACAATACTCTCCAAGCTAGCGTCTGCTGGTCTTCGAATTAATCCGAAGAAATGTTTTTTTGGATTAAGAGAAGCCAAATATTTAGGCTACCTAGTAGGAGGGGGTGTTGTTAAACCACAATGTTCTAAAATTGATGCCATTTTGAATTGGCCCTGTGCGATGAATAAGCGGCAGGTACAAGCATTTTTGGAATTGGCAGGTTACTATCGTCGTTTTGTACCACATTTCTCAGTTGCTGCACCCTTATCTAATTTAACAAGGAAACGAGCACCTTTAAAAGTGGTATGGGATATTTCAGTTGAGAAAGCATTCAGTGACTTAAAATTGGCCCTTACTTCAGCCCCTGTTTTAAGATCTCCTGATTTTTCTGTTCCTTTCATCCTCCAGACCGACGCATCGGCCACAGGTTTGGGTGCCGTGCTGAGCCAATGCGTTGATGGTGCTGAACACCCTGTTATGTACCTGAGCCGGAAACTTGCATACCAAGTATGCTGCGGTGGAGCGAGAAGCCTTGGCGATTAAGTGGGCTGTCACGTCTTTGAGGTACTACCTACTGGGGCGTGAGTTTACTCTGGTGACGGATCATGCTGCTTTACAGTGGATGTCCCTTCATCGGGAGTCTAACCCTCGCATCACTAGGTGGTTTTTGAATCTTCAGCCTTATCGTTTCAGTGTAATTTATCGTAAAGGTTCCTTGCAGGCCAACGCAGATGCTCTCTCGTGTCCACGACCTCTCGGTGTAGGTCGCCGACCCGAGGGTCTGGGCTGAGGGGGGGGTCATGTCACACATGTGCAATTAGGAGGCAGTCAAAGAGCCTAAAGGTGAGTGAAACATCGCGAGATAGAGGGTTGTCACGTGGTACTTACCTGAATCTCTTTTGGTCAACAGAAAACTTGAAGAAAAATAATTCCTCCACTTCCGGATTCCAAAATGGCCGCGACAACGTCACTTCCGGCTCCATCAATCCACCTCACTTCCGTCCCATCATGATGACGTTGTTTCCGGTTCCTGTTTCCAACGTCACTTCTTGCCAACCATTTCCTGTCCCATAATCCTTTTCTGTATAAAGTCGCCATTTTGACTGGAGAAACTGTTCACTGTTTTGTTTTTGAGACATTGAATCATTCATTCTTTATTTGTCTGGACGACAATATATGGGGACGGTCCCCAAAACTTTGTTTTGTGTTGTGCAACATTCTTTGGAGAAGAATAATCACCACAATATGTATATATGTATATGTGTGTGTATGTATGTGTGTATATGTATGTGTATATATATGTTGATATGTGTATATATATATGTATATATATGTAGATGTGTATATGTATATATATATATAGATATGTGTATGTGTAGATATGTGTATATGTAGATATGTTTATATGTATATGTATTGTCAGGGATGCCAGGGGCAACGACCGGCCGGGACGCCGTGAGGGACCGGATGTGGGTCTGCCCACCCTGGATCACGTGGGGGCTGCCTTCCTGGTTGCTTTGGGGGCCACGGGTTGAGGGCATGGAAGCCCCACCCTGCAGGGGCCCGTGGTCACCGCCAGGAGACGCCCCAATGCCTTGGGGACCTGCTACCTCAGCACTTCCGCCACACCCGGAAATGCTGGGGGGAAGATTTAGAAGGACACCCGGAGAGCTGCCGGGAGAACAGCCGGCACTTCCGCCATGCTGGGGCGTGGCAAACGGGATAGTGCTGGAAACCACCTGGAGCTCATCCGGGAGCATATAAAAGGGGCCGTCTCTCTTCATTCAAGGCTGGAGTCAGGTGGAAGAAGGACAAGGCACTAGAGAAGAAGAGGCATTTGTGTGGCCAGGACTGTGTGTTGGGGGTTTGTGCACGTGACTAAGTCTGAGTGACTTAATATTTGTAAATATTGTACATAATAAATATGTGTGGTGGTGAAAAACAACATGTCCGCCTGTCTGTGTCCGGGTCGGCTCCACAGTATATATGTTTATATGTGTGTGTGTCTGTGTGTGTGTATATATATATATATATATATACAGTATATATATATGACAGCAACACTCATAACAGTGACAAAACAATTACATTGACAATCATGTTACGTTCGTTATTTTTAAAATGTTTTCTTTTCTTTTTCATAACTTTTTTAACACACTACTTCTCCGCTGCGAAGCGCGGGTATTTTGCTAGTAGTAAACTAAATGTAAAAAACATTGAATAACACCAAGAAAACCTTGAACAGAGAAAACTAACATTGCAGGAGTTCACACTAATAGCCTTACAACCCAATCACTGTACAGTAAACACTTTTTTTTAAAATGAGTTTTAAGCACAGGGAAAAAAAAGAACATTTGTAAAATCTGTAATTTAATAAACCACCAAGAAAAGTAACATTGCAACAAATCACGCTACAAACCACTCCCTGTATACACTTTTTTTTAATGAGTTTTAAGCACAGGGAAAAAAAGTGAACATTTGAAAAAGAGAAAAGTAACATTGCAACAATTCACGCTATGAACTGAAAAATTAACTTTTGAAAAATCCATAATACAAAAACCATAAACCACCAAGAAAACTAACCTTGCATGAGTTGAGTTCTGGCATGAAGTGAGGAGGAACTGGGTGGAGAGGAAGTTACAGTTTTGAGGGAGAGTCTGGCTCTGCGATGGAGGGATGTTTTCCTTCAGGTGTTTTCTCTGTTGTGATTTCTTGGGTTTCTGGTGTTTTTAGCTGTTTAGCTGGTGGATCAGTGTGATCAGTTTTTCACGAATTCTTTCGCAGCTTCAGCATCGGAACTAGCAGCCTCTCCATGCCTTACCACACTATGAATGCCACTTCTTTTGCAAAACTTTTCAAACCATCCTCTACTGGCTTTAAATTCCTCACTTTTGGCACTCGTAGAAGGATAGTTTTGCAGCAAATCGGCATGAATCTTCCTGGCTTTCTCGCATAACATCACCTCGCTTACGCTATCCCCTGCAAGTTGCTTCTCGTTCAGCCACACTAGCAACAGTTTTTCCACCTCTTCCAGCACTTGAAGCCTCTGCCTGGTTAACGCTGTAACTCCTTTTGCAACATCAGCTGCTTTAATAGATTCTTTCTGCTTTAGAATAGTCGAAATTGTAGATTTTGACTTCTTGTACTCGGCGGCAAGATCAGTAACACGAACGCCACACTCAAACTTTTCAATAATTTCTTTCTTTATTTCGATTTCAATTTTCTATAAAACTTTCTTCTCACCATTCTTCACTTGCTTAGAAGCCATGGTTACAGGTAAAGCACGCACGTCTGACTGAGAACAATGAACAGGGAGTGGCTCTACACGTGCTTAAATACAGTAATCGTCGTGTACGAACCGGAAGAGATATGGAATAGAGCAGAAAGAGTTCACAGCGAAAGCACGCATGCACATGCAAGCACACACGTCTGACCGAGAACAATGCAACACATGCGGAAATCATCGGCACGCACAAACCGAAAGGGAAACTGGCTTGTTTGTATACCGAGTGTGTGGTCGTGAACCGAGGCAAAAGTTTGGCGAACTTTTTGGTTGTAAACCGAGTTGTACGTGTACCGAGACATTCGTGAACCGAGGTTCTACTGTATTAGGATGACTGGTAAGTATAAACTGGCTCAGTGTATGTGTATCTTGCAGTGGTCTGACATCCTATATAAGACTGGTTTCTTTATTGTGACTATTCCTGATTGAATAGGTAGTGATTCCCTATAACTCTGAAATGGATAAAACAGACTTCAAAAAAATAAATGAAACTACTTCACAATGAATGATGCACAAATAAAAGTCCTACAAATTTAATTTTAAATAAAAATCCCTGTTTTTGGTCTATAATCATTATAATATTAAATATGAAGATAAGGTTTCTTTTATCAACCACTCTATTTCAAACAGATGTTTGTGGAATTAAAATATGTATTTTATAATGCATAGACTGAAAAACAGGCTATCAAATAGACACATTTAGAGGTTAAATAAATAATGAGGAAATTAACAAAGTGTGTGAGAAAGACAAAAGCTGTAGTCAGAAAATGAGGAGGGTTTGGAACACCAGGACAGCAAAAAATATCATGACCAAAACCATAGCACAGAAATTCCTTTCCAGACTAGAAAAAAACGTGTTTCTACTAAATGCAAATGGTAAGTATTATTTTAATTTTTGGAAGAATTCTTCTTCATTCAAAATATTATGTGCAACAGTATCTTATATAAAATAATGCCCTGCGATATCATGCATAACAACAGCTCCTGGACTCATGATAGCAATGCACATTATAACAAAATACCCGCAACCATGAATACAGATGATGTCTATGGTCTAAGACAATTCTCAAAACAGTGCCAATAACAAATGATAAAAAGGTAAAGCTGTAAATTCCCAAATTCAATTTTCAACATATGTATAGTACTTGTTTAAAATCATTTTTGAAACTCTAATTTTTGAACTATGGAAGAAATCTTTAAATCATCAGTGAGAAAACATACAGTGCTGTGAAAAAGTATTTGACCCCTTCCTGATTTCCTGTTGTTTTTGCGTATTCATAACACTTGTTTGTTTCCAGTCTGTAAGCACAACTCATAATTTTTAAATGATCATTTGATTTATTAAAAAAGTTCACGAACACCTATGTTACCCATGTGAAAAAGTAATAAACCACTAAACTTAATACTTGGTTTTCCCACCTTCAGCAGCAAAAACTACAATCAAACAATGTCCAGTAACAGGGGATGAGTCTTTGGAATTGCTGTGGATAGATTTTGGTTAATTTTTCTCTACAAAATTGTTTTAATTTAGCCACTTTGGGGGGTTTTTGACTATGAATGTCCCATTTAAAGTCCTGCCATTACATCTCAATAGGGTTTGTAGTGGAAAAAAAGTTTCTTTTCAAAGAAGCCATTCTCGGAGACCAAGGGCCTCATGTATAAATGGTGCATATGCACAAAAATGTTGCGTAAGAACGCTTCCACATTGAAATCGCAATGTATAAAACCTAAACTTGGTGTAAAGCCACACACATTTCCATGGTAGCTCATACCTTGTCGTATGCAAACTCTGCGTTCAGTTTTGCAGACTGGCGGCACCCAGTGACAAAGCAGTGGTACTGTTCCTGTGTGGTTACCGCATATTGTTTATTAGTTTAAGGCATCTGATTGTAATTAACCTGTAACAATATAATGGTCCACAGAATGGTCAAACTATTCCAAATACCATAACTGCTTTAGCGTTGTTACTCTCACTGCACCTTCTTCTTCTTCTTTCAGCTGTTTCCGTTAGGAGTTGCCACATCGGATCATCTTTTTCAATATTACTCTCACTGCACCACTCGAAGTATATCACTGTATCTGAGTGTGAATCACAGCTATACAGCAGCTGATTGGAAAGAGAATTATTGGTATACAGCATCAACCACATGCATACTGCCTCAGCCATGCTGTCTATTGAACTGCTCTCATACGGCAAATGCTTCAGAGCCTTTCCTCATGGTTCAGAAACAGTTTCATCTCAAGAACTATAAACACACTCAATCAGTTCATCAAATGCTCCTTGTAGAACTGCTTGTACTTATAAGTACAATTACCTCACTGTAAACTTGTGATACAGTTATAATATTGCACAACCTGAGCCACTTTATAATATATGATATAATTTTAAGATGAAATGCAGCAAAATGTTTATTATATTATACAGATAAAACTTTAACTTAATTTAAATAATCTGTATTGTTAATAATTAAACATGTGAGGATACGATGCAGCAGCGCTTAGCGAGCCGCTGGCGCTCTGTTCACTGATTATTCCTGCCTCGCGCTGTATTGTTGCTGGTGCTGACGCGACACTGGAAGGATAGATTAATTAAACATGTACTACAAAGATATTTCAATGTTCCTTAAAAGTTTTCAAGAATCAGCGTTCTAAGCTTACAGATGGCTTAGCGTTTATTACAGAGCTGATTGTGTAGCGATTGGGTATTTGGAGAAAGAAAAGTAATGACAGGAATTGGAGGTTAGTACGTTTGAAAGAGACAGTACAGCTACAATAAAGTATTTCATCTAAGGTCATGCATGGCGCGGCAAGCATCTTGCGTGAGACATGAAAAATCACTGTGCCACTGTGTTCCCATGTTTAATAACATGCTTTAACTCCTATCATCATGAAAATATATGATAAGATATCAAGTATACATCTCAGTATTTTAATTATTCAAAGAGCTGTAATATTATGAATGTAATAGATTCTGTGTCCTGTCGGAGGAAGAGAAAGCCCGGAAGCACGTAGTGATACACACACATAGAGCACACAGAAGATCAAGTACAAAACAAAGCATTTAATGTGCTACTTTAGTTACGATGGGATTTTAGAAGCTAGTAAATTAATCAATTTTAAGATGAAGTTTGTGTTGTTCTACTTTAATGACAAAATAAACTACGTGATTAAAGTAGAAATTTCAAGATTAAAGTTGACTTTTCGTGCTTTTTCCTCACTGTGTGTCTTTTTTTTTTTTCTCTGTACCCTAATAAGCTTTCATATGACACTCAGACTGTGGGCTACGACTTGCCTTTTCACGGCAACATTGATTTCTTTTTTATTTCGGGCACTGTGTGACTTTGTGAACTTGAGCTTTCGAGTTTCTCCGACACGCTATGTCACTCGATTAACTTCCTTTTGTTGTTTATATCACTGTTTAAACCAACAAATTGTACATTTTTCCTTGCCTCCCCTTAGTATTCACTGAAATTCTATTTTCCCTCGTGCTTTTTCCATTGCCTTTTCACAGATCACTGAGCTTAAGGGCTATTTATATTGATTTACATATTCAAAGAGGCGTAATTCTGGGAGAAGTTGGGGTGTGGCAGCAGGCGCGTGCACATGCATTAATTTTCACGCTGACTGGGATTTTTGTTATGTGGAAATTGGCGTTCGCACAGATTTATGCATCTGGATTTTTTGTGAGTGAGCACATTTCCGCTTGTGTGCTTATGCATGTTATAGTGTGAATTCTACGCAAGCCGTTATACATGAGGCCCCAGATAAAGATGCAGAATGGTTCTTTATTTGCACATAGATACATACAAAATAATTCACTAATACAATCCATTCTCTTTTATAGTTTTCTATTACCATTACCTAGTCTTATACATCGCATCATCTGACTTTTAATATTAGGAATTCTATCATCTTAGCCAATCAATTACAGTCACTAGTAACTTTGTATACATGTCCATTATTCTAAAAATTGCTTTGTTCATAGAGGTGTCCTATGTGTTTTCCCATTGATCTTATCACTCTTATCACTGCTTCATAATAGGGGTTTTTTGGCTTTCTTATCAGTTTGTTCTAGGCTTTTTAGAATGGGTTTCATTACACAGCTACTTCATTTTAACATTAGCAACTATCTTGGTGGCTACTCTAGATGAGGCAAAAGCCTCACATGCCCAAGCTTTAAGCTGAGTTTAGTTAACTCTTTAGTTACTTTCAGTCCTTATCCTTATGCTTTTAATAATCCATTGTTGCAACTTCATTGGAGTAAATGCTTATATTAAATTGTAAAAATGATCATGTATCGATTAAAAACATTTTATTAAAATTCTATAGGCTGAAGTCAGGACTGTGATGAGGCCACTTCGAAACCTTAATTTGTTTTTTTTTTTCTGCCAATCAGTAGTGGAGTTGATTTTGTGCTTCAGATCATTGTCCAATTGCATAACCCAATTGCAGTTGACTGATGACCAGACTAATACTTTCTGGTAGAGAACTAAATGCATGCTTCCCTCAATTGTAGCAAGTCACCCAGACCCTGAAGTAGCAAAGTACAGTAGAGTCTCGCTTATCCGGCATAAACGGGCCAGCCGAACGTCAGATAAGTGAAACTGTTGGATAATGGCAGGTGTTAAGAAAAAACACATTAAACGTCAAACTATGTTAGAATTTTACACATTACGAACCTAATAATCATGCTTTACAACAAAACAACAGAATAAATTAACTGAAAAAACAAACTTACAGTTACAGAATTGTCTGACGTTAAATACAGTATGTACTGTACTTAAAAACTTCAGTCCTGTGATGATTTAAAGACATTTTTGATCGTAGTCTGCTTTCCTGACGAGTGCCGTTTCTTCGCTGTGAAGTCTCGCCATCTTTGCAGCATCATTATGTCAATTCCTGTAGCTTCTTCTTGTTGCTCAATGTAATTAATTGCAGTTTCTATCCTTAACTCGGTCACTAATATAGTCAACATCCTTACAAGCATATACTGTTTACTACAGCATTGTGACTGCGGTTTTGTGTTTGTGCTGTGACGTGCAAGTCCCCGTCTTGCACCCGAAAACTCAAAGCTGAGTCTCAGTACTTTTAGCAACACCAGCTTTATTAAGCTTGAAACAGCAACAGCGAGGTTATTTAATGTAGTGAGATCTTTCATTGAAGTTTACTTCAAAGTTTATATTGTAAAAAAAAACACCTGAACTACACTAATTTTACAAACTCAGAATCACTTCAGATCTTCAGCTGTAGTCTGCACTAACTGTTCATTACAATACTAGCACAAAATTACATACAATTAGAGCAGAAAAATGTGAAAATATGCAGGCTATTACTACTCGTGATGGTCAGTACTGCCCAGTGGCCAGTCTCAGCAGGCCAGCCAGTAATGTAGCCTAGCAGGGGCAGCTCTAGGCTTGTGGTGGCCTTGGGCAGAGAAAGAATTGGTGGCCCCTTCGCCTGCCAATGTCAATATAGTATCTTATGCACGGCGGATGGCCACGTCCGTTGCGAACACTGCATAGCCGCTTCGTGCTCATGACACGCTTCTATATGCGCATGTCTGTAACTTGAAAACCAAGTGGCGGCCCATGATATTCTCATTACGACAAGAATGTTATAATACTATATATAGCTTACTGCTCCGACTCTAATGACATTAGTAAATACAGACTACTAATTAACAAGAAACACACTGTTTTTCGGCCACATTGCCGTCAGCTGTGTCGTTATTTTCTCTTTCTGTTTTATATTCAATATATATTGGCGTGGCGGCCCCTGGGATTTGGCGGCCCTGTGCAGGTGCACAGTTTGCACATGCCTAAACCCGCTCCTGCTGCCGGCTGCTGCAGCCTAGCACTTCAGTTGTGACGTTGCGGCTCATTAACTTTGGTCAAGGCTCGTGGCTATACTAGCAGATGACGTTTCCGGTACCGTAATGCCATGGGAAAACGCTCTTTTGTCAGAAGGCAGAAGTAAGAAAAGTCAATAAGTAACTCCGAAGATGCAGAATGATTCAATCACAAACAATAGTAATCATTTTGTACAAGTTCAGTGCTAACTAGGATCTGTCATGCGGGCTGCACAAATTTCTGTGGCTGGCCGCATGCGGCCCGGGGACTGCATGTTTGACATGCCTGATGTAGAATAAAACCTAACAAAATGTGGTCAGAATTCTAATAACTGTTTCATTTGCATTTAAGTAATTAATTTTTAACTATATTGTTCATAGACTTACATCCTGAAACACAGACAGACAACTTGATCCTCACTAAATACTTGTATACAGGTGAGTCCTGGGTTATGGCTGTTTTGACTTACTGCAGTGAGCAGATACAAAGGAGCACATAAAACTAAATTATTTAAATAACATTTAAACTAGCAACTTCCTTTTAGAAGTATTAATGCAGTAATGGCAGATGAATACAAAGTAGTTGCCACTATCACTTTTTTTGCAATTTTGATGATTTTCCATTAACAGACATTTTGCAATGCAAAAAGTTCCATTTTACAAAATCAGGGTATGAATGTCCACAGGAACAGAACTCGTTTGTAATGATTGAACGGCCCGGTACAGCATATACTGATTGACTATGTACAAAAGCAAGTAAAAGTGATAAAGTACATGTTTAAATTGATCCAGTAATAGCAAATGTATAAACATTTGTTTCATTATTTTGTGTTTAGAAAAAGCATAGAAATGTGTTTACCATAAAGAACTAATTTAAATAAAATGTTTCTGATCCTTGTGGAATAACTGAAAGGATATATTATAGTTCTATCTATAGCTTCAATATTAATGTATTTAATGAAGTAAAATATTCACTTGATTATCTCAAAAAAGACACAACATGACCCATAGCCCACCTGGTTAATGAAGCTGATGTCACATTACATGACTTCTAGGATACTATGTATCAGACTTCTGGAACAGGAATCTGGTAATTCCCTCTGCCCTTGTAAATTCCCATGGCCCTGGAAGTTTTAATCAAATAAACACTGTCTTAGCAAGTCAAATTGGGCAGTATTTATAGATTGAAATCAGGATAGAGAGCCCAGCTGAGGTTTACAATATTCTATATAAGGACATAACCTAGAAATCTTTTTACCAGGAACAAGAAGTTCCATCTTAAAAGGCCGGCAGAATTATATGTCCTCCTGATTCTAATTAATTGGATGGCTGTTTCTGCACAATGAACAATTAATACTTCTATGAAAGGATAACCAACTGACAGAAACAATTGAGCACATCAATACAAATTTAAAAAATCATGTAGCCCTGCTACAGGTAATTGTGATATAGTAACAACAATCATTTAGTCATTGATAAATATGCCTTATCCAGAGATAGATCCTGGCTTTTGTGCTAAATTCCAACGATTCTGACACGAATGAATCAGAGTGATTGGATTCCTAGAGTGCAAGGGCAGGAAACATGGACACAGGCCATGCACAGGACCCCGTTGTGTAGTGATACAGATAAAAATATAGACTGGCAATGGAAGTACATTATGACATGCTAGTGGAGTAAGAAGAGCTAAGCAAGTTAAATAGTCTGAATGACAAGGAAGAACGCCAGGCAGAATGACAGAATCACAGCCTTATGTAAACACATAGAGAGAGACGACACAGAGAACTGGTAGAGAGATTAGATAAACTAGTTGTGAGGCAGGTTTGACAGTAGGAAATATGTTATTATTCTCCTGCCTGTTAGGTAATATCATTCAGTCCATGAGAGGAATGTGTATAACCATCTTGCCCTTTTACATAAAACAACCTAGAAATCATCCAATAGCCCTTGCATTTTAAGGGCAATAGAAGATTAAAGTTGCAATTATTTCAGGTGCCAAAAGAGGGCAGTATAGCCTGGTGACCACAATATTTTAGAGTTCCACCCCAAAACCTAAACTGGTTCTTGGCTTATATGGGAAGGTACCCATAACATTTTTTAGCTTGCCATCAGAAGACAAGCTGAATCAAGGACTTATTGGTGTAAGGAGGAAATGCCAGTATGTTGAGATTGAGTGACGATGGAAGGACTTTGATGGGTAGATGAGTGAGCCACCCCATGAAAAGACATGAGCTCAAAATCCACTTAAGTAGACCTAGAAATGATAAAGATTTAATTTATCTTCTACTTATTTGTACTTTGTTTTCTCTTTTGTCTACCCAACCCTATTTACTAATAAAAGCACTATATTTGTATAAGCTTGGCATCTTTGCAATTATTCTCAGTGTAACAAATGTTGCTAAAAATAGAAACAAGGAATTCCTCGATGGTTTAACAAGAAATTATAAATACAGCCACAATCGGAGCATATTTGTCCAAATAGCAAAGGAAAATATATTGTTTTACAGATTTTTTTAAAATAATGGAGAGGCATCAAGGAAGATTTTTACAACAATGTTATCATCAATTACTCTTACATATAATTAGCAGTAGCTCAATGCTTTAATAATATTTGCAATGAGTTGTGCCAAGCACATTTATTGTTTTTCTTTCCATGTGTAAAATTCTCTACAGTAGTTCATATTGCTGTTTCTATGTATATACTGTATATAAATATATACAGTACATTGAGATATACTATATATATGTGTGTGTGTGTGTGTAAGTGTGTGTTTGAGTTTTTCTCAAACTCATTAAAATAAATGTTCTCTATTGATGGAGCGGACCATGAAAGTTACTCTATATATACTATATATGTGTGTGTGTAATTTCTGCAAATTCATCAAAATAAATAAATAAAACTAAATAAATGGAGGACAAATAAAAATATATAAAACTGATATACTGTGAATTTCTCAGGTGTTGCATTCTAAAAAAATTATTTCACCTTAAAGTGTCTTTTCTGTAAAAAGGTAGAATTATTTTTGTGTGTTTCATTTAACAGGCCAAAAAAAAAAATCCTATAATAACTCACTGAATGGCATAACCAGGAAATGTGAGCTAATGAATGTCGTTAACCTCCTCTGATCAAGAGCTTCAATAGGCAGGAAGTGAACCGAGTCATCAGGGGATTTGTGGTTTTCTTAGTCCGTAACAGTTGGCTTCACTACGGGGTTCCTGAAGACAAGAGAGCAATGGCTAGATTAAGCAGATTGAAAACAAAAATAGAAAGAAGAGGATAGGGATGCCTGCTGCTTGTGTAATTGGTGCATTTAAAATTTTCCTCTCCTCAGCAATAATGGAGTAAATCAGAGAGATTTCCATACTGATCAGTGTGCAGAATGCTTTGAAAATGATAACACGCATACGTACATTTCACTTAATATCAGGGAGCTATATTAATAAAAACACAACAAAAAAGAAGAATGCAGGAATAAAATGTATCTAATGTGAAAAAGTTGTGCAAAATCTTTTTCTGTATTTGTTTCAGTTTGTTGAATTGATCTACATGCTTGTGCAGTGGTTGTGCTTCACGTTGCATTTTTGATCAAATGAACAAAAACAAGCCAGTATACTGTAAAGAACCTCACAAAGCAATTTTGATAAAAGTAGTGCAGAGAATATGCTCTGACGTGAAATGCCCTCCTTTGGTGACTGCTTTGCTGTGCGCTCCACAGACTCATGTGTCAATTTACGCCTTAATTTAATAAACACATTAGGGCAAAGTTCAGTGAACACTTTAATCACTGTAATTAATGCATGTAGCTGTTTTACCCTTATTTTTTCTGTCTTTTTTTTCTTTGTTTAAAGGCATAAAATAAATAAGAATATGTGTATCAACTAATTATCATGCAAATAAAACAGCAAGAAAGCAGAGGGGAGATGCTAATCAGTGGGTCTACTTCTGTGAAAATCCCAGATGTGCTTAAAGCTGTCCACAGAGCAATTAAAGGAAGAAAAAAAAAAAAAAGACGTGCCGTAAAGAGGTAGAAACGGCAGTCGCTTATTCATTGTCAAATTAATTCATCCTTTTTTTCCATTGAGACTCTACAGTGGGAAGAGCACAGTGTCACCCGTTCACGCGGCTTCACTGGGAGTGATGGCGCTTCCTCGCTGTGATGGCTGTGATAATGGGAAAAAAAAGCTAAGCAACTGCAACAGAAACATCATACATTTTCTCATAATTATCTGACCTGTTGCTCTGTGTCATTCGGCCGCCAAACACTTTTTTTTCATGTCAGAAGCTGTATGGGCAATCTTCGCTTTGATCATCCTGTATGCTGCAGATGTCAGCATTACTGTATTTTAATTGACTCTGGGGTAGCATTAAATAGTACCTTCTAGTCATCCTTACTGCAGCCTGATGAGACTGACAACCCAGTGTTTGTTAACACTAGGCCTTCATGATAGGTATGTCACGATTCAGCAGCATCAGTTCTCCAGGTAGTAGCAACAAACTAATAAAAACAAAGTTAGCAAGATTTGTTTGCTAGTCACATTTCAACAAGGAAGAGCTAGGAATGTCTTTTTTTTTAGTTTTGTTTTCTTTTGCACCGCCTCCCCAGTCATGGTAGACATGACAGACTGTATTTGTTGGCAGCTTTTCTTTCAAACAAAAATGACACTCCTCTTAGCAACGTAAAGCTGCTAGTGACTGCTTATTAGTTACAGTTGTAGCATATAAAATTTAACAGTCATAAAATAATAATAGTGGTTTAAACACTTAACATAATATGTTGATTATCAGAAAAAATAGAACCAGTGAAATAATTAACCATATTTACATTGGTAAAGTATCCAGAGGTGCTTATAAATGTAATTAGATTCATGTTTTTTTTCTTACACCATCTCTAAAATAATGCTAATAATATTATTCATATTTACCTTTCAATTAGTTATTAAGCCTCTAGGTTGTGTTCCTACAATTAAAATGTGATAATATCCTAGAAGTTCATTTATTTTGCAATGTTTTTGTTTAAGCAGACATTCTCTACTTTATTTAAATTGTCCTTACAGAAAAAAATTAATTCATAAATTTACCCACTCTTAGCTGAGAATACGCTGAAGTGATATCTCTTTAAAAACTTGATATACCGTATTTTCTTTTAATTGACATAAGAGGGCCATAATGTTTTATTTTTAACACATCACCCTTCTAGGTCATAAATTTATTTGTATGTAATACATATTACATTAATTTTATTTTTGTATTGTTTCAGTATGTTTGAATAGTTAAGATATAGGATATTGTACACCTTATTGGACTGTAACTTCTAGGTGCCATGGTGTAAATAATACATATTAAATTATTTTAGATATTTTAGCTAGTATTTTTTGAGCACTGCTTACAAGTCATACGATTTGTTTTTTCTTTTACACAATGCTTACCATTGGTATTCTATATTGCAAAGAAATGCCTCATTTCAAGAGCTCTATTTGCAAGCCAAATTAATCTTAATTGAGTATATTGGGAAAAGGATGCTAAGGATAGAGCTGCCAGGGAAGAGGAAAAGAGGAAGGCCTAAGAGGAGGTTTATGGATGTGATGAGAGAGGACATGCAGGTGATGGGTGTAACAGAACAAGGTGCAGTGGACAGAAAGATATGGAAGAAGATGATCTGCTGTGGCAGCCGGTAACATTAGCAGCCGAAAGAAAAAGAAGAAAGTCAAGTATTTAAAAGACTTCAGTTATGTCACAGTTTCAGAAGTACCCATAGCAGCCTTTTAGGTCTTTTTTCCTTATTGGCAGCAGAGTTCCAAATCTACCATTGTGTCCACCTTAATAGGTCTCCATTATGGGATGTAATGAGATGCAACCATCGGCGCATATTGGGGATGGCTAAACTTGTGGTCCAGTTTTGTGCAGTTTCTATCTGAGAACAAAGAGAGCGAGAAAACATAACAGGCAGGGTGACATCTGGAGATCTTCAGTGATTCTCTCTGTACTCTAGCAATAATGGATTCATTAAAGGAAGACAAAGTGAACTTTGACAGAATGTATAGTATCTTAGTATTGTAAGCCCCTACTGTTAGCACCATTAGATAGATGTTTACTGCTAATATACCATTAGTGGTTCTGCCAAATCCACCCAATGTTGTTAAATGGCATTAACTATGGCACAATGTGAATTGCCACAAAATAAAAATGGATGTGACTTTAAAATAAACTAAAACAATTTAAAAGATAATAGTATTTAAACATTACTTTTAAAATAACAAATACTAAACATTTTTACAATTAACATTTCACCATATACATATGTTTAACCTTCAACCCCAAAAACATACATTTATAGTTTATGAATATTCAAACTGGTGTCTCATCTGAGGTTATTATTCTCTCATCTGCTTGGTGATGCATAGATAGGTTCTGAAACCCAACTCCATCTCCCATCTCCCTTGTCCAAATTTCTGAAATGTGTAAGGAGGATTAGATAATACCAAATGAAAGAATGAAGGCTTAACCATTGCTTTTCTTAGCAAACTACTGTTTTTCTATGTTATGTTTTTTTTTATCTGTCCATTGATCAAATTGGAAAGCTCTCTCAATCCTATTTAACATGACCACTGCCTATCCCAGTTTCCTGTGGGCACAAGACAAGAACCAGTTTTTCGGATCAACCAACTGCTACTTGAATCAGTTCAGTACAATTTATTTATATCTACCTCATTTATTAATAAATAAATCTCAGAGCACTTTATAATTTATACATGTAACATTCATTAATAATATCCAAAACAAAATCTGACTTTAAGATTTTGCTCAGTATTAAAATGCTAATATTAATAATATACTGTACTATAAGTAAATTGTAATGTAATGTAAAAACCATGGCACAGTGTAACATTTTGTTTGTCGCCATTAAAAAAACTGTCCTCACTGACAATGAGGTTGCATTCCAAGGCAACAAGTGGTTACCTTTGTTAGAAAAACAGTAATATCAAATACTTGAAAATTGAAAAACAGACAATAATGCAAAATACATAGGTGCACAAGATATGGGGCATTTTGAAGTTTTTCCTGTCTTTAATTTCTAGTAATTAAATTAGAAGTACTCCACTTCTAAATCCAAAATGCTCCGTTAGTATATGTTTTTGAAGCGCAAGCTTACCACCTGAATTTAATACAATGTGGTGCTGAGGTGTCACCCGCTACATTCAGGTCCCAATCCAGGTGGTTCATCATGGTGGGTGTAGCAATGTGCTATCAGTGCATGCTCCGAACCTCCTCCTCCTCCTTGGGCTAGAAAATTATTATGTTTAGTATTAAATGTATCTAGAATTATTAACTTTATTGGATGCTGCATTTGAATTTATTATTTGCAGTTATTGGAAATCAATTTAATTATTTTCCTACTTTTTAAGTTAATTAAACTTAAAGGAATAAATTGATTTCCAATGATGATTAATGTCACACATGCATGTGTAAGGGTTATTCTCACGGCTTGTGTACAGATCGCAATACCACTTCGGGTCATGAGAGGCAGCTGTCTGTCCTCTCTTTTATCTGCAGACTGGAGGTTCCAGTCTCTAGATGAAGGCCCACCTACCTCCACAGGAAACCTCTACCCTTTTGGAAAAATCCCAGGTAGAGACCATGACTACATCTAGCCAACAGTGTTGTTGTAGATTTGTATCTGGAAAGATATTTCTTGGTTTTCTGCTTTATAATGGCAGCGTTTTTATCATAATATACAGAGATCACCGACTTGTGCGTCAGGTCTTTTGGTGTGTTGCCTTATCATTTTACAATGGATACAAAGTATTCATCTATTTATTTTGGAAACCTCCTTTAACCATTATGGGGTCATGTGGAACCGTAAGTGCAATGCAGCAATGTACTCTGGGCAGCATGCTAGTGAAATGCTCACAAACATCTACACTCACACACATTAGGCCAATACAGATTCAATATTCAAGCTTAAACGTATTTTTGTTAGGGACCTATGGCTTTCTTTATTAATTCAGTATATATTAAAATTAAGTCAATTTATTATATTATTTGCTGGAAAAATGTTTAAAACAGCCAATTTTTTTTTCTTTTATAATTTCTTAATCCCCATCATGACATTCTACAAACACCAACAAATCTGAATCCAGAGGCAATAAAGCCTTACTGGCAACAATGCTGGATTTTTAAACCACAAAGTTCCCTCTTCTGATTCTCTGTTTATCTCATAGCCTGCCTGTGTTTCAGTTGAAAAAACATTTGACTGTATATGCGTGCATCGTCTTTGAACCATTTTTATTGTAGAAAATTGCAATCTAAAATAAATGTTGCTTCTTGTATGCTTGTCCAGATGGTAAACTTTTACAAGAAACAACATCAGTGACTGACTGATTTCAGGGCTTAAGTCAACATTATTTGATGTATAGTGTTATACTACAATAATAAATAGCCACACATGTGTTTTCATCTGGTGGAAAGCCATGTGCTTTTTTAAAATAAATACCAGATTAAGGTGTTAAATGAAAAGGCAGCATGACAAGCAAAAGTTAGTGGCAAAGAGGAATGACTTACATTTTCAAAGCTACCAGTGACATATCTGTCTTCATTAAAATAAGCATGTCAACGTATTCTTGTAACTGAGGCCTCTGCTCTGTGAATATACCCCCTGCTGCAAAAAACACAGTACGACTGCACGTGAAATCTATGATTAAATAAACTCCACCTGAATAACGTCAGTCATGACAGGTACATCGACACTTGACACTGATTGTATGTTTTTTGCACAACAAAACCAGACCCAGTGATATGTAATCATCATAATGATTATCTTCTATGTTCTTCTCTCTTAAATACTAATGAAATTATTCAGCATATACTGTAAATGCACAGAGTAAAGCTTATGATATATATATATATATATATTGTAAGATATGGCCGGCCATGTACCCCGGCCAATACCCCAAGCCGCCAGGTGGAGCCCTCCTTGCAGCATGGAGGTCCCCAGAAGACCAGCAGGGCATCATGGACAATGGAGTTTTTATGCACCGCCCTGCTGGATGCCATGGGGCCACGAGAGGAGCTGCAGGGAGGACCGAAGAGTTCTTCGTGCCCTATGACCCGGAAGTTCGTCATAGGAAGAGCAATGGGCTTCCGGGGTGAGAAAAAGCATTGTTTACCCTAACCCAGAAGGAATAAGGACTTGTGGACTGTTGGATTGGGAACACTTCCGGGTCGGAGGATATAAAAGGACTGTGGGAGCTCCCAGACAGACGAGCTGAGTTGGGAGGCAGGGTGGCTAAGCGTCTGGGAGATTGGAGGATTTGGCTTATTGTTTATTGAGTATTTGGGAGTGGAGGGTGCTTTGTGCACTTTATTATTATAATAAATATCATTATTGGACTTTTACCTGGTGTCTGACGTGGTGTCTGAGGGTGCAAGGGTGCGAGCAAGCACTGAAACTGTCACAATATATATATAAAAATAGTGAACTTTATTACATGTTTAAGGAATAGTTTATATGTTTTGCAGATATATCTGACAATAAATATGAACTCTGTGCTTATAATGGGAAGAGTCTACTGATTTAGAAAATAATGTTGTACCCAGACTTGTCAGCGAGCAAATGTAATAAAAAGTACAACTCCACTACAAGACAGTGAAAAAAAGAAATAGGCAGTTATAAAAATTAGTGTACATAATCTTTCATTTTGATAAACTTTCACCACAGGACTAATCTTTTTCCTCTTAAAATCACCTACTAAATGGCTCATCTACTGACAAAATGGGTAATAGCTAATTTCAAGCCCTTTATCAGATTCACAAAATAAGAAAAGTATGGATATTATATCTAATAAGGTCTTGTATAATTAGGAAAAGTGTTAATTTTGGTGGCAAAATGAAATAAACTAAAACTGTTGTCTTTTATGACAATGACTCCCTGAATCCAGGAGTGCCTGGTTTTGTCAAAGTGTCTGTTATTTCCTTGAAATAAATGCTGTGCAAGTGCTCAGTCTGAGGTTAAATGAACAAATGCTGTTGATTGGAAGAACCAATGTTTCAGCTTTGTATTTAATTTTTTTTTTAAACTAACTCTGTCAGAATAGACTCTGGGCCTGCTGATTAGGATTAGATGGGTCTCCTATAGCATGAATAGATGAATAATGTTATTTGTAATTTGTAATAATGTAATGTAATTACAAAATGTGGTTGCTGTAGTACTCTCAGTATTACCCTTCCTTAGCCTTTTAATTTATTCTGTTGTTCACTTATCATTATAGCCACTGAAGCATTTTTATGGAAGAGGAGCAAAAAGCAGTACTGTCCACATACTTTTCCATTTTTAATTACAAGTAATTGAACTTGTTTATTCATATACATGGCTCAGTGTTACGTTTCTACTAGACATATATATTGTTTTAAATAAATTTGAGTTTATTTCCGTTCATTAACAAATCATCTATATAATAAAACACTAAGGTCTGAATGTCCAATCCCTCTGAGTAGTCTGATTGGTCAGGTTGGCTTTGGTATGGTTGGCCAGTTTGGTTTTGGTGAAGTAACAAAACAGAATATGCAATTGTGAGGCACACAAGGAGAAGTAAAGGCATATAAGGTATGGTGACAGAGTCACATTCAAAGATGGAAAGAATAAAGAGAAACAGGAAGCAAGAAAGTTGTCTTGAAAATAATGACAGTCTGAGAAGCAGGCTTTGTGGGAACAAGTTTCATAGAGGGAGTGCCAGTGAAGAGACGTTCAGGCACATGCAACTACATAGGAGAGGTGGTGAAAGTACCATAGGGCAAGGGATAGCAAACATTTTTTAAATATTCTATAACCTGTCTTTGACAGGTCCCATGGCTAGTGTAAAATAAAGAGTATACTTGTTATTTAAACTCTTTATCCATTCACCCACTTTCTGAACCTGGAGCTCATTGTAGGAGTGGATTGCCACTCCATCCGAGGTCTCATTCACATACTCTAACCATGCTCAAATTCATATTCACCTACACCAGGCCTTAAAATGCTATGTCTTTGAAAAACTGTAGTAGCCATGCAAATACAAGGAGTATGAAGAAATGTCATAGAAACAGTGGATAGGATAGGAATCAAACTCCGATCATTGGAGTTGTAATACTACAGTATTTTTTTATTTTTTTTTCTCCAGCTCTTGGAGTTTTTTTTTTTTTGTTTTGTTTTTTCTGTCCACCCTGGCCATCGGACCTTACTCTTATTCTATGTTAATTAATGTTGACTTATGTTTATTTTTTATTGTGTCTTCTATTTTTCTATTCATTTTGTAAAGCACTTTGAGCTACATTTTTTTGTATGAATATGTGCTATATAAATAAATGTTGATTGATTGATTGATTGATTGATACAGTGCTTGGATGAAAATATATCTATTTTTCTTGTCAATCCTATTTTTTACTCATCACTCCAATCCATAATTCTCACTAAAATATTGTTTTGTTAAAATATTTTATGAGTTTTAAATGCCTAATATTTATATAAAGTAATATTTAAGTAAAGAGGATCATTCAGAAATATTATTTATCATTAATTGTTTTCTTTTACTTACTCTCTCCTCTTCTGTCTTTGCTGTAACTTCAGTTTTAATAGTGCTGTTATTCTTTATTATACTAGAAACAAGCATCAAAACAGGCATGTTCCTTTTGTACGTTTTATTAATCTGGATTCATTTGAAATGATACCAGATTAATAAAGAGTGAAATTTTAAATAATTTCTGATATGAAGCATTATTGAACTATCAAAAGCCTTGTAAAACTATCCATTTTTAGTTCACCGATGCAGAATGTTCTGCATTGAGTATTCATGAGTCACAGAAAAAAGTGCTTCATAACAATATATTGTTTTATAAATATCATTATAAAGGTGGTCCTCTCACAAAAGTCTGTTTTTTTTGCACTTAATATGAAAAGATCACTCTAAAAATAATTCTCAATAATCCTCACCCTTAATGAAGTAAATTTAACATAATAGGATTGTGCTTTAGTTATATAAAAATAAATCTTGCATTTGTTTTTCATAATTTTTTTTTATATTACTACCTGAAGTCTTTTAACAGATCCATTATTCTTGGCATAGCAAATATGTGAATGAAAAATAAAAATTCAATTTATCAAATTACTCTCACTATTAAAATCCTTTAAGGAGTTATATCACTTTATTGAAGAAACGCTCAGCACATTTACATGCTCTTCAATATCTCCAATTAATTACAGAAATCTGACTTCTAAAACTGACTTTAAACTCTACTTCAGATTAGAAAATTGGGTTATTAGCCTCTGACATACCCTGATTAACAATAATCTGACCATGTAATCTCTTAGCCAGGGGCCTCATGTATAACGCCGTGCGTAGAACTCGCACTATAACATGGCGTAAGCACAAAAGCCGAAATGTGCTTACGCAGAGAAAAATCCAGATGCTGGAATATGTGCGTACTCCAACTTCCACGTTCTTCCGCTACATAAATCCCGATCAGCGTGAAAACTAACGGTCATACACATGCTTTATGTAATGCCCCAACTCCTCCCCGAATTATGCCTCTTTGAATATGCAAATCAATATAAATCGCCCTTAAGCTCAGCATTCTATGAAAAGACAATGGGAAAAGCACGGGGGAAAATATAACAATTTCAGCGAATACCAAGTGGAGGCAAAGGAAAAATATACTATTTGTTTAATTAAACCGTGGTATAATCAACAAAAGGAAGTTGATCGAGTGACATAGCGTGTTGGAGAAACTTGAAAGCTCAGATATCAGTCGCCGTGAAAAGGTGAGTAGTTGCCTACCGTCTGAGTGTCATATGAAAGCTTTTTAGGGTACAGAGAACAAAAAGGCACACAGTGGGGAAAAAAAGCACGAAATGTCAACTTCAATCTCGAAATTTCAACTTTAATCATGTAGTTTATTTTGTCATCAAAGTTGAACAGCATAAACGTCATCTTAAAAAAATTTAATTAACCATTTTCTCAAATCATATCCTAAATAAAGTAGCACGTTAAATGCTTTGTTTTGTATTTGATCTTCTATGTGCTCTATGTGTGTGAATCACTATTTGCTTCTTAAACCGGCTCTCTTCCTCTGACTGGACACAGAATCCTTTACATTCGTGATATTACAGCTCTCTGAATAACTAAAATACTGAGATGTATATGTGATATCATTTTCATGATGATAAGAGTTAAAGCACGTTATTAAACATGGGTTTTACAGCGCAGCGATTGTGCACGACCATCGATGAAATTATTTATTGCAGCAGTACTCATGCAATGCGGCTCTAGGCTTGTGGTGGCTCTGGGCAGAAAAAGAATTGGTGGCTCCTTCGCCCGCCAATGTCAGTGAGGTAGCTTATGCACGGCGGATGGCCATGTCCGTTGCGGACACTGCATAGCCGCCTCGTGCTCATGACACAAGCATTTAACTTTTGTCGAAATTTGTCGCTGCGTTTTTAGCTGTGTCATTATTTTCTCTTTCTGTTTTATATTCAATATATATTGGCGTGGCCATCCATACAGTTCTTGCTTTTCTTTCTCCAAGTAACCGATTGCCATCTGTAATAGATGTTAAGCCATCTGTAGACTTAGAGCGCTGATTCTTTAAAAAATTTAAGGAACACTGAACTATCTTCGTAGTACATGTTTAATTATTCTATCCTTCACGCCAGTCCCAGTGAAGAATATAGATTATTTAAATGAAGTTAAAGTTTTACCTGTATAATATAATAAACATATTTTGCTGCATTTCATCTTAAAAATGATATTGTCATCATATGTAAATACGCGCTTTATAAAGTGGCTCAGGTTGTGCGATATTATAACTGTAGTGCAAGTTTACAGTGAGGTAATTGTACTTATAAGTACAAATAGTTCTACAAGGAGCAATGATTGAGTGCGTTTATAGGTCTTGGGATGAAACTGTTTCTGAACCGCAAGGTCTGTACAGGAAAGGCTTTAAAACGTTTTGCTGTGGCTGAGGTAGCGTGTGCCTGATGCTGTATACTGATAATTCTCTTTCTGACCGGCTGCTGCTGTGATTCACACTCAGATACAGTGATATAAATACTCCGAGTGGTGCAGTGAGAGGAATATGGAAAAAGATGATCCGCTGTGGCAACTTTTAACGGGAGCAGCTGAAAGAAGAATAAGGTGCAGTGAGAGTAACAACGCTAAAGCAGTTATGGTATTTGGAATACTATGGCTATTCCCTGGACCATTATATTGTTACAAGTTAATTACAATCAGATGCATTACACTAATAAACGATATGTGGTTAGTTTCATTGTACTGTATTTATAAAGCCGCGTCAGAAAAATAAGGTTTAACCACACAGGAACAGTAGCACTGCTTTGACGCTGGGTGCCGCCAGTCTGCAAAACCGAGTGGAGAACTTGCGTACGACAAGGTATGAGGTACCGTGGAAAAGTGTGCGGCTTTACGCCAAGTGTAGGTTTTATACATCGCGATTTGAATGTGGAAAAGTTCTTACGCAACATTTCTGTGCATACGCACCGTTTATACATGAGGCCCCAGGTTAATGTTAAGAATTTTGTAGTCAGCAGTATGTCAGCCTCAGCTTGTGTTTGCTTTGCATACAATTTCAGCATCCACAAAATACATTTCCAGTGGCAAATGTTCAGATGATCACATTATTCCTTCTCCTGGTTGAAATAATCTGTCTCAGTATTTCAGAAAGTGTTAAAATTGTGTTGCTGAGCTAAATGTTCAGTACTAAGCTCAGTAACACAAACTTGATAGCAGTAGGTTAAGACATTAAAAGTAACACACATTAAGTAGCCTGATAACTTTTGAAAGTAACAAATAACCATATGCATATCTTATTAAAGTAAAAAAATACCTGCATTATTATTATTACAGCAGCACTGGGTGTAAGGTAGGAAGCACAAGTACTGTGTCCATTGCAGGGCTAAATTGCACAGACAAGTAGAAAAGAGTGTACTGTGTGCATTACAGTAACAGAAACCTTTAAATGAAGTGTCAATTTGACTAAACATTATATTTGTAAAATACAAAAAATATTATATTCATAAAACACTAAAAAATTACCACAGGTGCCATGCTTATATTCAGAAGATGACGTTGGAGCACAGTTTAATGACAATGGAACATTTTTACAAAGTAGAACTCAAAGAGATTACTTGCACGTGTAAATGCAAATTATAGTATAAAGAAACCAGGTTACTGCCTTAACTGGGTTATTTATGTTAAACCATTTATGTGTATCAAATCAGATCAGAATATCTTTATTGTCATTGTAACAAATACAACACAATTAGGTGCATGTCCCTGCAGTATCAAAATATATGCATGTACAGTAAACATGCTAATTGTCAGTATTCATGAGGCGCATACTGTTTAGGAGACTTAGTATTATTGATAAACATAAACTTGTTCTTAATTCTCACAAACACTGCCACAAATCATTAAACTGCTGTTAATAAATTACTTTGACCAGGGGATTCAAATACTGGAGGGCATTCTTAATTAGTAACCAATTATTGATGATATCAGTGCATGCTTCTTTTGCCTTCATTTTAACTGACTTTCTTTTTCAAGATTATCTGTCCTTAACTGTTTCTTTTTCCTTAACCAGCAGTCAAGCGTAGATATAAAGTGATACTGCAGGTAACCAGTGGTCTCAAGATCAGTTTCTGAAGAGCCATCATTTTTGTTCCAACCAATTTCTTAATTGGAAGCCAATTGCTGCTGTTAATGAAACATGCTACTTAATTCTGAAATGAAAAGCTGTACCATGGGTGGTCTGCTAGGCTCTCAGTTGGACACTTATGACCTAGATGTTTCATTTGACTTTTTACCTATTTACTGTCTCATTCCAGCTTAAAATCCTAAAACCACACTTTGATTTTAAAGAACTGTGTGAGTCAGTAGAGCAAGATATATTAATTGCAAATAAATTAAAGTCAACTTTGTTTATAAAGCTGAGAATACATTAATAGATTGGTCTGCTCTAATCAAATACCGTAAAGATCAAGTTTATTAGATTCAGATAATTCAACAAGGTACTTTGAGAAATTATTCTATGAAGCATGTTTCAAGACATTTGGTAACACTACTACCCATCTTTATTCAGGTTATAAGTAACAATAAAGAAGAAAATGGCAAGAATGCACATCTGAAGAGTAGATTTTGTTGTCACATTTAAAAGCTCTAACCATTTAAACACTCTGGTGAATATAGTGAAAAATATTCATTAAGGAAAACAAAATTTCAGTAAATGGAGGAAAAATATTAATGAAAGCAGACATTAATTATTAGATGTTAATCTTAATGACATCATTTTGACTAAGTGAGTCAATGTTTAAAAACGTATATATTTAAATTACTCTCACAGGTTGACCCAATTAGAATAATGAGAAAGAATACCTTACATGAAAACATCCCTAGGATCTCCTAGGAAATACAAGATCCATCATGAGGTCCGAAGGCAGAACATTTATTCAGTTTTGTTTTTTAAGGTTTGTGGAAAAGAAACCTAAAAGAATTTTAAAAAATGTGCTGTTGCTAGTAAGTAATTTCAATGATGTACACAGCAAATTCTGAATTTAGCTGTCATTTGGTTTTAAAAGCCAATTGGTTCACAAGTGCATTGATTTACTGGACATTTGAGGCAAGAATTGTTCAAATGCCAAGGTTATATACAGTTTATACCATATATTAATATGTCTGTGTGTGTAAAAACCAGTTGTAAAATGTCAAGTCAAATTACAGTATACAGCAATCAATAAGTAATTAAATCTATGAATTTAATGTAACACAGGCAACAAATATTATTACATGGAACCTAAAACTAGGCCAGTCTTTCAGTAACAGTAATGCTACTTTATTTTGCTAAACTGGATTTTCTTGGTGGTCCAGTGGGTAACACTGACACCTCACAGATCCAGAATCTTGATATTGTCTATGTGGAGTTTGCACATTCTCCTCATGTCTGCATTGGTTTTTCTTTGGGTACTCCATTTCCAGATGTATACTGGTGATACATAATTAGCCCAGTGTAAGTGTCCATTCCGTATTCCTTGGCATGAAGCATGCATATCCACGTTGCTTATAAATTTTCTGAACATAGCAAATCGCATTTTTCGTATTGTTATTATTCTTTTTTTTTTATAAACCAGGGCTTTGTGGCCAGTGCTTATGGAACCCCCACAACCCAGAGGTTTGAGAATGTTATGTATGTTACTTTAAATTGCATGTACTCTTTCTTATCTTATTTTCTCTAGTTATACAAAGCAGATATCTTATATATACTTTGATTGTAAAAGTTACATCTTAATTACTTATGATATGAATATACCAAATTCAGACAAAGAAGTGTCTGTCCCTTATATTTTGCTTCTCTTTTCCTCAACAACAGTTTCATTATAACTGATGTTAGTTTGGCTTATTTGTGATATTGCTCTGAAAAATAGATCTTATTTTAATATTTGAGCAGTCTGCCCCCAATTTCATCCAATTTATCATTTTGTCTTTTAATTCCCTATGCTTGTGACATTAGAGATCTTGGTCTCTTCATCATGTGACTCTCTTTGATATAAGGCTGGCTTTTGATGTCAAAGTTTTACTTGTATTTCTTTTTTTTTATGATGAAAACCCTGCAAGTTTCCCTCACCTCCCCTGCTTTTTCTGTCACAGTAGGGAACTTTAATGAGTTGAAACTTTCCCTTACGAATGACAAGAGTAAAATTTGAATGGTTGTGTTATCATTGTTTGGAAATATTTTTCACTACAATAAGGCAGTGATTCTTAGTAATTATCTAATTTTACCTCAACATTAAGTTTTACAGTTATGCAAAGACCTCATGCATATTAAAATCCAGCTGTAGTGCTCTTTATAAGGACACAATTAAACCAGGCAGATGTACTGTACATTTTCAATTTGTGCAATGAGATACAAGCTGTCTTTGTAAACTGAAATAAATGCTTAAGGATGAATGTACATTTAAAAAAAATAAGAACTATCCATCATTTGTATCTATTTTTATAATCACATTGCAGGGAGGCAGATCTAATTCCAGCAAGAGCTGAATCAACAATAGCTTGAAGGCCAGTCCATCAATGGACAGGCTCATACACATATTAACAGTAATTAAAACCAGGGCAATTCAACCTACCCAAATGCCTAAAGTGCAGTTCTCTAAACTGTTGAAAGAAATTTTAGTCAGCAGATGAACAACCCCAGAGATACAAAAATGTAATATTTAAGTTCTACTGAGAAGATTCCCTGGCCTCGAAATGAACCTTTGTAAGTCTAAAAACCTATACCATGCAATCCATAAATACTACACACAATTACAATCAACATATACAAACTTTTTTTCTTTATGGAAGAAATCTCTTGAAGGGAATGGCTACCATCACCTTTTGTGAAAATTTATGTGATATGATTGTCTTGTTACAGAATATTTTAGCATATAGTTCACACAATAAAGGTGGATCCCATAAATTACTTGTTTCTCTGCAATTACATGTGAGCTGTAAATTTGATCAGACTCAATTTGACTATCTATCTATCTATCTATCTATCTATCTATCTATCTATCTATCTATCTATCTATCTATCTATCTATCTATCTATCTATCTAATAAAGGGTTGGACAAACTTCAGTGTTATTTAAAATAGACATCTTCATGTATGTACACTTACATTGCATTAAAGAGTATTTAAACAACCAAAAATGTTTCTAATTTTTCACATTATTTTTTAAACATAAACAATATGGTAATAAAAACAGCAAAGTATTATATTTTTGTTAGGGCTATCACTATTTGTCCCAAAAGCTACTTATATTTCAAATTTTTTAGGAAGACAGTATACAATATAATGAAGTAAACGTTTAAAGTTCAAAAACAAAGCTTGTTTTTAGGTGTCCTAATATTTATTATGCAAATGCAATGTTCTTCCTCTTTTAGAATTTAAAAACATTTTAAATAATTAATATAATCATTTAAATTTTAGACCCATTAATCTTGCATTTTTAAAAACAAATAATCCAGCTCAACGTTGGAGGTGGCTACATCCTAACCCGGCAACGCTAGGACCAAGCAGGAACCAACACTGGATGGTATGACAGTCTATCACAGAACATATTTGTACACACCAAATCGCTCTTTCCCCATGGTATAGGGGTAACAATTAACCTACCCTGTACATTTTTGGGATGTGCGGCCAAAACTACACTACACAGAGGAAAAAACCACATAGACACAGAAAGAAAACATAAAGTCTGCATAAATAGTGACTAAGGATTGGGCTAACCAAATAAATAAATAAATGCATTATTAAAATGTTTATAATGAGGTTTGCTGTTTAATTTACTGCATTTTTCAACCTTGCAACCTACTGTAGTTTTACAAGCAGCAAGCCTATATCGCAAAATATTAGTGTTTAGAGATGTTATTACATGAATGCTAAGCCAAAATAAAAAGATAATTTCCTTCCTTTATTCGGCCATGTATGCACTTGTCTACAGACCTTTTTTTTTGTTCATTTGCTCGTAGACATAATAAGAAATCAGGGACAAAATCAATATGCAACATGGTTTTCTCTCCTTTCTTTTTGCTTGACTTTTGCTCTTTAGTGCTTTCATATTTTAAATTGAGCTCATTAAAGAACTGTTTAACTCAGGGAATCCAATTAAGGCTATGTTTTGTACTGACTAATGTACAATAAATTTTCAATTCTCACCGACTTCAGTATTAATTATTTTCTTTTAACTATTGTGTGAATGTACGAAAGCACATATATATTATTATGCATACACACTCACACACACACACACACACACAGAATGCATTACCCTTAACGAAACTAGAACTTTATATTTGCTTCTGATTTTCATCATCACTGCTTAAAAAATTGTTCAAAGGCTCGTTAGAAACGAAATTCAATTATAGCATACTGTAACAAACCGTCGGTTCTTTTTAGCAAATCATTAGTCAAGGATGTTTCTTCAGCACAGGAGAACTGCTTGACAAGCCTAATTGTTGTGAACTAGCTAAAGTCCTGCTAATGAACCCAGAATATGTTGGGCCAGTAGCTTGTTCAGAGTGAAATTTTGAAAACTTTCACGAGATCAAAGTAAAAAAGCAGACCATTTGCTAAATTGTCAACTTTAGATTAAACCAGTCTGAGACATTGCTTTACATCAGAGACTTAAAGGAAAAGGGAAAAAAGGCAATGTAGCTACTACCCCATGCTTTTTCATCTTGCAGTAAAATAATACTGGGAAACATTAATTAAAAGATAACATAAAGAAATTCACTCTTAAGGACTCTTTGCAGTGCCCAATATTTTGGAAAATGCATGGCAAATTCTAGGCTTAGATGATGAGGCTTTGTCTTGTTCAATAAAGTACAAATATTTTTTTGTATAGTGACCATAAATTAAATAGAAAGAAAAAAATGAGACATATTATATCTTAAGCCTAATTTCATTGTCTTAAGAAAAAAAATCCAGAAAACTTGGTGTACTTTGTCAAGAGTTTCTTTTTTCTCGGTTATCTTCTTATAATGAATCTGACATATTCATATTGCATAATGATGATCAAATACAGTATGTCCCTAAATTTATCTCGTTTTTGCCTTTGCTACTTCCGATGTCTTATTAAAAAGCCTTCGCCATTTGGTGCTACATACCTCAGCTGACAATTTGATAAACAGCAGATGCTGTACTGCTCATGCTTACTCTTCCTGACAGCACCCAATTCTGATGACTGGTGTAGTCTGTGGACTGTTTTGTAAAAAAATGATTGGGGGTCATCTCTGCATTAGTAAATGTCAGTTCTTGACAACAGTGTTGCAATGAGAACATTCATGTGTATTGAGCATGAGACTTCTGTCTACATCGATAATGAGTTTGCAGCAGGCTTCCATAGTATACTTCCTGTCGTTTGCTGGTCAAGAAATACACTGTTATATGGAGCTCTTCTTCTGCTGCTTCATGAATACTCTGACAATGTTAGACACATATAACATATTAGTGTGTGACCTTACCTCAGAAACAAGTGTACACTGTGGCATGGCAGAATGATTTGTGTTGAATGTTAGTACTGTAATCAAGTGTTTGTTCGATAATAATTAAAACAAGGTTAGCACACTGTGGAACAGGAATGTGACAAGTTCTCACCGTTCTTCGTGTCTCCTAGAGGCAAGCAGACAAGTCTGCTGTTAATACTTAACTCTGTAATTCAGTCATTAAAGAGGAAGGCCATTTTTTGACATATGAGCTCATTATACCAACACTGTTTGTGTAAAAGACCGCAAACCATTTTATATCAATTTTTTAAATAGTTTATTATTTTTACTTCCAAATTCTTGATTTCAACATAATTTAAAATGCATTACAAATGATATTGATTCACATAAGCATGACAATTTGAAAAAATTATTTTTAGAAGTGATATGTTTAAAAAAAATCACACTTTTTGCCAGTACACGTATGTGTTTGACTTAGTGTTCAACATTGGAATTAGAGAGCTACACAACTAGGATGGGAAACAAAAGCTTTGTCAATTAAAAGATAACATGTTCACTTTAGTAATCATGCATTAATATCTTATTACTCTCTACATTTTAAAATTAAATGTATGACACTGTTACAACAGGGTGAAGAAGCACAATGTATTTATATGGTACAGTATGTAAAATGGATTTTCTCTTGAAAGACTTTTTCTTTTTGTACAAAAGCACAAATATAACAACTGTGAAAATGTACACATGGCACAGCATTGTGGTGTGTTTGTGGACTTGGTTATCAATTTTGAAGGTTATTACTTATCACTTTTTTGTCTATAATGTTTTAAAAAAATATATTCAAAAATATTAGAATTAGTCCAATCTTTTTTTTCCTGTATTAGTAGTGTATAAAAATTTTTTACAACATTTTACAATATCATGTAGTTAAAAAACCACATAAGCTTGTGGTGGCTGAAATAGCTGTCACAGACATTAGTTTCTGTGTAATCATCTCTTTACCCCTTACACTTGTCAAGTTCATTATTGGATTGATCTACTCCCACAACCTAATAATAACACACACATACATAGATATACACATACACTCAGACCCTAACCACAGCCACAACTAAAAATGACACACACACACAGTTGGTAAACTTCTATCACTTTAAACCACACAAATTACATGGATGTAATAACACAAAGTTCCAAATCTCAGTTTTTCACAACAAAGCTTTTAAAGCCAATACCTGCAGTAGGTAACGTATGTTTGAACAGTGCAAACTACTTACAGTGACAAGATATACTGTACACTGACAGTATAATACTGCATATTCACTTGCCCTCCAAATAGTACAGCTGATAGAAAATAACATTAAAACAAGGCAGCTTGTGCACGTACAAGACGAGCGTATACTGTTTACTACAGCATTATGACCATGTGTGTGTGTTGTAACGTGTGAGTCCCACTCTTTCACCCCAAAGCACAACACTGAGTCTCAGTACTTTAGCGACACCAGCTTTATTCAGCTTGAAAAAGGAACAGCATGGTTATTTATTGTAGCGGGATCTCCACTCTCCTATACACAGATACAGCAATCAGGCAGGGTTGTGCCCAGGTTATTGGCCAAGTAATACTTGTTTCTTGTATCACCCACCAATGGCAGGCGCTTGTAGCATGTCTGCGATCTTTTCGGATTCGCTTTTACGGCGAACTGCTACAGTGCTGGGTGCCTGTGGTTGCTTCGGGACACTCTTCTGCGTGTCATCCCGTTGGGTGAAATCCCTCAACAGTTTAGAAACTCACTCACACCAGCCATGATTCTTTGTTTAATTTGTTTTATGTATTTTTACTTTATATTTTGTATTAATAATTTTTATATAAATAGTTTTGGTTTGTGGAACGAGTCATCTGAGTTTCCATTATTTCTTAGAGGGAAATTCACTTTGATATACGAGTGCTTTGGATTGCAAGCATGTTTCCGGAATGAATTACGCTCGCAATTCGAGGTTCTACTGTATTCTTTATTTCCCTGTCAGCTGTCTCTGAGGAGTTTGTGCTGCTATGTCACCACAGTTTATGTGTGGTCATGTGACTGCATGGCTACGCCTGATTGTGAAATGGAGCCATGTGATTATTGTTGCTATGTCTGATTGGTGAAACGGAGTCTTGTGATTATTATTGCTACATCTGATTGGTGAAATGAAGTCTTGTGATTATTGTTGCTAAGTCTGATTGATGAAACAGTCATGCAGTAGATCCACTGGCGGCTTCTCTCTGGCAAAAATATAGCGTATCTAATGGAAAAAAAGTAACAATTCGAGTGTATCTTGCTTTGTAAAAGAAAGCATTACAATTACAAAACAATAGCTAAGTAAGTATATTGAAACAGGTAACACAAAAATAGAGAAATTAATTAAAAAAAAAAAAATGGAAGTATTTGTTAGGGAGGAAAGCATAAATGGTCATATGGCAAGGCAGGAGAGCAAAACAAAACTACACCTTAATAGATGCTATAAATTAAAACTCTAGACATTCCAAGACCACCTAGTCCCCCTGGGTATTCTAACAGTTGAAGTGACATCTCTCGAGATAATTTGAAACAGTAAGTTAGTCTGTAGTTGAGGTTACATAGTATGTTTCGCTGTTTTATGATGGACGACTTAAAAAATTCAATAATGCTTTTAACAATTTTTCAAAAATGTGCACATTGTGTTTTATTTGAAATACCTCAATGAAATTTGAATTTTCTTGATTAAATAACTTGAAGAATACAAATACAGTCAGTGTACTAAATTTCAAAGGAATCATTCCTCCGGGAGCTGAGTTGTTTCATGAATGCAGGTAGATAGACAGGCTTGACAGTAGGTAGGATAATAAATTGACAGTGGTCCTGGTATACTGTTCAGATAAGCCCATATCTTAAAAAAGGCAAACCTCTGATGTAAGATTGTACATCGCCTCTCTGCAATAAAACTGACAATGTTTATAATGTAAACATCAGTAAGTCTTTTATATATAAGAATTCATTTAAAATCATAACAATATACTGTACAGTTTGTATTGTGTTGCAGTATATTTATTGATTCAATTTTAATGGGATTCTGTCACTAAAGAAAAAAACAAGTAGATGGCAACCCCCCTGGGTTGCAGCAGTGCCTCGGACTCCCGCGGGGCTTTGTGGGAGTTGGAGTTTGGTGCAGTCCCATTAGGGATCCACAGGCATCGTCAGGGGGTGCTGCAGCATTAGCTGCTGAACCCTTATGGGCATTTCTTCCGCCACACCCAGAAGTGCTGCCGTAAATGAGTCATCAAGCACCTCTGGCTGCCTTATAAAAGGAGCCAGCAGCCACTACTTGGGGAGCCAGAGTCAGGAGGAGGAAGACAAAGCTTGACCAGAGGAGTGGAGGAGAAAGGAAGAAGAAAGAGAGAAGGAAGGATTTCTGCTGTGCTTGTGCTGAGACTGTGTTGTGCCTGTGGGAAATGGTAGAAGTTTCCCACAAGATAAAAAATAAAAATAAAAATAGCGTGTGCCTTAAACTTGTGTCCCACGCTCATCTGTGCCAGATTGAAAAAACAAGTCTTGACAAATATAAAGGTTTGGGGACTGTCCCCTTATATTGCCCTTGGACAATATATAAGAAAAAAAGAGATCAAAAGTCTTTGATTGCAAATGAACATTTGACAATTTACTCAGATGAAAATGGAGGTTTTATACAGTAAGGATTATGGGAAACAGGAAATGGTTGGCATGAAGTGACTTCAGACAGGAACCGAAACCAACGTCATTAGGATGAGCCAAAAGTGATGTCATTGGTGATGGCCGAAAGTGATGTCATTGGAGATGGATGGAAGTAACGTTGCGTCGGCCATTTTGTATTCCCTGAAGTGGAGGTAATTAAATTCCTTCTGGCTTCCTGTGAAGAGAAGAGATTCAGGTAAGTACCACGTGTCAACTTCATATCTCTCGATAGTTCACTCACCTTTAGGCTCTTTGACTGCCTCCTAATCCCACGTGTGTGACTATATATATATATATATATATATATATATATATATATATTATATGTATGGCCGGCCGTTTATCCCGGCCGATACCCCCAAGCCGCCAGGTGGAGTCCTCCTTGTAGTATGGAGGTTCCCCGAAGACCAGCAGGGCATCATGGACATTGTAGTTTTTATATGCAGTCCTGCTGGATGCCATGGGGACCACTAGGAGACGCTGCAGGGAGGAACGAGTATTTTCCCTACTCACACATGGAATAATGTGCTTCCGGGGTGAAGAAAAGAACATTTTACCTGACCCGGAAGTGATACAGAATCATGTGGACTGGGGATTGGGAACAATTCCGGGTCAGGGTATATAAAAGGACTATGGGAGCTCCCAGACGGCGAGCTGAGCTGGGTAGAAGGGTAGCAACGCGTCTGGGAGTTGGAGGATTGTATTTTTGTAGTATTTGTGATTTGTATGAGTATAGTGGAGGAGCGGGTGCTTTGTGCACTGTGGCATTTAAATAAAGTCAATTATTGGACTTTTACCTGGTGTCTGGAGTCGTGGACAGGGGTTCAAGGGAGCGAGAGCGCCCCCTATCTGTCACACTATATATATATATATATATATATATATATATATATATATATATATATAAAATACCAGCTTACTGGAGAAGTATTGTGTTAAAGTAATGAAAAGAAAAGGAAACATTTTAATAATAACGGAACATGATTGACAATGTAATTGTGTTGTCATTGTCATGAGTGTTGCTAGCATATATATATATATATAGATATATATATATATATATACACACACATATAAACATATATATATATACACACATTCACATATACTGTATATATATACACATATATATACACACATATATACAGTATACACATTATATATACATATCTACATATATACAGTATACACATATATATATATACATATCTACATATATATATATATATATATTAGGGGTGGGACTCGATTAAAAAAATTAATCTAATTAATTAGAGGCTGTGTAATTAATTAATCTTCATTAATCGAATGTAAGCACACATGAAAATTTGCCCCAAATCACAAATGTTGTTTTTTAATTTAAAAGGGTTTTTAGTTGGCGACAGAATCAAATAATAGACATGGACAGGAATATTGTAAACTCAAGCTGTTTTAATTTCTGAAAAGAAAAATGCATTTAAACTGCATTTCATTTCAAAACAGAAACAAAAATATGATCCCTGGCTAAAATTGGGCAGACTTAAAAGTGGTATTTTAAGTACTTTAAGTACATTTTCAGAATGGTATTGTCTTTAAATAATAATAACAAAAATTTCAACATTAAAGTGCAGTTTTTCTTCTTAAAAAAATAAGGCAGAAACATAAAAGGTAATTTGACCAGCTTCACCTTTAAACTGTGAGCAACCTTAGCCAAAATTATTTTGTAAATTAGGCTAAAACAGTGTGATCATTGAACATTTTGTAATTAGATGTAATTAGAATTACTAACGGTCACGGAAGTCTAATGATCCCCAGTAAGAGCCACAAAGTCCGCTTTCTGTAATGCATTTGCTTGCTTTTCAATGTCATAAAGCTGTTGAATTTTACTTGAAATACGCTAACTGTAATATATTTTCTAACCCCCTATCTTCCACCACTGTTAGTGGTCTACAGTCCAAAGCAATGCATTTTGCAAGAGAATTTGTAAGTTTGACCGATGTTGACTTACTAATTTTGGTCCTGAAGCCAGTCATTTCATGAGGTTTGGGCTGCCGACACCTTTTGTTGGTACTCGAACCCGTACTGCTAGTGCTAACAGCATACACAGTTTCTGTGCTTGCTGTAACATGTTTTGCATTTAGATGGAACCGTAAGGTTGAAGTGCCTTGCCTCCGATCAGTGCTAGCAACGCGCTTTCTTCCGACTCTTACATTTTTGTAGCTCTGATGTGTGCATCAATGTAATCGATGTACCAGGAAATCATGCATTGACAAAAGTTGAGTCCCTTCGAGTTGTTGTTTGGTGGGCGGCTGCCGGACGTTTTGGATGTTGTTTGTGAGGAATGGACAGGAATCCAGACAAAAGCTCACAGATTGAGCTTTGCGGATCGAATGATTTTGTTGCAAGATTAGATTTCTATACTTTTTGCTATCGCTGTGGAACATCAGCAACATGAACAAAAAACCCAGAAACGTCTATATGATAGACGATGTAAGCTCTGTGAACTCAAACATCGTGATCGTGTTTTGGTTCTGATACCTTCTGACCCACAGAAGAGGTGCGAAGGGATTTAAGTTGGGCCGGATTTATGAGTTTTTTCATAGGCTTTGGTAATTCAAGTGTCAAACAGTGATTCAATAGAAAACAAACACAGTTTTTTATTTCTTCTTTTCTCGATCAGCTGCAGGCTTGTTACTGCTGCTGCCATGCCGTGTGATCTGCATCTCATGCGGGGCTTCAAACATTTAAAAGTCTGCACCGCAACTGTCCTTTTGTCTCACTGCCTTGTCTCTCTTCCCCCAGACATCCTCTCCTCCTGTTGGGCCTCCTGCTCCCAAGGCGTGCCCCTTTGAATAGGAAGATTTTCTGTTCCTTTGATTGAGAGACAGAGCTGTACCCTCTGGGTAGTCACGGAGCCCGGACCATTTTTGAAAGAGATTTATGTTTGTTCGATGTGTTTGACTAAAGTTTTTGTCTCTGGAATTTCCTGAATGTATCTGTGCAACTTTGTGACCCAAATGTGACAAGATATATATATGCACCTGCAGACAATCCTGTATAACTGAAAATAAATGTGAGATATAAATGCTTTAAAAAAGGGTCTCAAAGTGACAGATGCAAGATGGCGACACTTTGTTTAAGTATAGGCCAGGCAGAAAGAGGCACATCCAGGGGAATGTACACCGGAACTGACATCAGAGGTGGTAGGGCTGTCAATCATTCGGTCTGTATAGGGATTAAGAGAAGAAGCATTAGTAAACATCTAGTGGATCGGTGAGGAATTACTACCACCAGAGCCTTTAAGCTGTCCCCAAGGTACATGTGTGTGACAATATATATCTTTTTATATATTAGAACTGCTGATTTTTCGCCATTAACTTAAGCAATAAACACGTTAACATTTTCTGAAATTAATTTTTTTAATGCAATCCCTAAATATGTTCATGTAATTTGGTCAATTTGGCCACGTCTTACACTTAATGAAACAGCACTAAGTGAATCCAAGCCTATTAACAGCACTTAATCATTTCATGTGATTGTTCCATATCGGGGCATAATATTACATCAACCCATTGCCTTTAAACTAGATTTTGATTTCCCTTAACTACACATTGAATAATACATTTAAAAAGGATGGATAGATGCCTTGCTTTACTGTCAGCAGTTTGATGTTTTATTATTAGCTAACCAGAAAATTTTTTAAGTTTAAATTATTTGTCACAGAAATTAACTCATAAATTGAATGTAGTTGCTTTTAGGTGACAGTATATAATCATGTATTAGATTTGCTCCTTTTTTAAGGCTTTTAATATACATAATTCTATAAATGTTTACCTTTGCTCTTGCTCACAGAGAAATTCTAAACTTCCTCAGCTGTCTCAGACAGTAAAGACGCTACTTTGCCTTTTTGGAAAGGGCTTGAATATATTCAGTCCATGTCAAAACCTTGGTTATGTGAATGCCCAGAGATTTTAAACTGCTCACCCTCTTCAATTCCATTGATGTTGACCGCTCTTGTCTCCTGTTGAAGTCCACTAGGTCCTTAGTTTGGCTGACATTCCGTTAAAGGCAGTTCTGCTGATACCACAATGCCAGTTTTTCCACCGCCTTGATGTATGCTGTTTCATTGTTAGAGATAAAGCCTAGTACCACTGTGTCATCAGTAAATTTGATGATGGAGTTGGATGCGTGTTTGGCCATGCAGTCGTGAGTGTAGAGGTCATAGAACACAGCCTTGTGGAGTTCTTATATTGACTGTAAAATTGCTGGTCTCTCTATGAGAAACATGAATACCCAGGCACACAAGCAGCTCTTCAGTCCCAGGTCCCTTAGCTTGGTGAGCAGTGTGTGGGCGACAGCTGTTTGGAAAAAGAAGAACAACATGCTGGAGTAAAGTTTTTTTAAGCAGAGAGAGTTAAATATACTAAAATTCACCAAAAGGACATTGACTTATGCAGATCTAAGCTCTTTGGGTACCCATCTTGTGCAAATTGCACAGTATCCCAAGTCATCATGCATCATAGCATATGCTGATGCACAGCTGATATTCAAATATGCAACAACAACGGTCAAGGTAGTTCATCTGTCCTTTCTGATGAAGGCATTCACAATGCTGATGGGGGCTTGTGTGCATGATGTTGATGATGGACCAAACTGTTAAAGTTGTTCTTCTCGCTTTAAACGTTTCTACCCTTCATAAACTTTTCATATTCAAACTTCAAACTTTTTATGTTCATTTGACATTGGCTTCAACTAGACTAAAGGCAGAACACTGTGCTGTACATGTTCAAACTACCCATAAGCCAATTTGAACATGTTATACTGTGTCAGCTTCTATTTATTGCTGTTACCATGTAATTTTCAATTTGCCTTTACATTTTAATTTACCCTTGTACGTACAGTACCCCATGGTACTTCACGCTGTCATTGCAACAATATATTAAAGTGTGGAGATTGAATGCTTACTGAAAACAGCACATTTTTTTGTTTTTTAAATATTTTTCTAACATACCACAATGTCGAATTAGAAAAAAAACTACTTGGAGTTACAGCACTTAAATACAAAGATATCACAGTGAACAAAATTACTATGTAGGGTTTGTCTACACAGTAAAATTATTTTGCAAGATATTGTATTTAGCTTGTCACAAAGTCATGCTTCTTTTAGAAGCTTCCAATTTTGAAGTGTCTCATTGCAGAAAGTTTTTGCTATAGTTTCTCCACTAGCCATTTTCAGTATATTCTGAGGTCTGGCAAAAGGTGAGGCACACTAGGTTAAAGAATGGTGCATTTTCGCTTTAAAAAAACACTCCATAGCCACAAAATGCAACCTTGAAAATAATGTCAGATTTTCCAAAAATCAGCTGCTAGACATGGACATCCTCAGCAAAGCAAATGACCACAATTACATTAAACAAACCGAATAATGATGATTCATGCAGTAGTTAGCTAAATAACCTGTTGTACAATGTTTTTATCAAGGGCTAAATAGAAAGAACATACTGTACTATACACTAGGTAGGAGGTAGTGCTGCCTAATGTGTCTGCTCACTGAGAATGGCTAAATCAATCACCAATAAATCCTTAATCCACCAAATACCCAGGATTCCAATGTGTATATAGCCATCTACATCAAAATCTTTTTCTTGGCCCTGGAACAGTATTAACACATTAAAATCTACATTTAGAAAATGTAAAACAATTCCATCCATTCATTTTCCAACCCACTGAATCCGAACACAGGGTCACGGGGGTCTGCTGGAGCCAATCTCAGCCAACACAGGGCACAAGGCAGCAACCAACCCACCGCAGCAAAACAAGTCTATCACCAAAATGTAATTATCATGAAAAGAGAAATCAGAACACAACAGGTGTATTTAGAGGGCATATTTAAAACACTCCTCACCCCATTATCTAATATTTTGCAGGAGACTAGAAAGTCAATATACAGTAATGGAAGTAATTAGGTGTTCACGCCACAGATCAAAGATTCACCTAGGGGAATCATCTGAGTATGTTAAAAGCATGATCACACACACACATATACAAGGTGATTCAGTGTGATTTATTCAGTACAAAAAGTGTCATGTGTTACAACATACACACTTTAATATTGAGTGTAATCTCTCCATACTGCAGTACTGGCCTGAATTCTGGAATATAAACAATTATGTGAATACAGAAGATGAATGTCCTGCTGAAGAATGTCAGTCCATGTTCTTTCGATCTGTAGGTGGCTTCATTCTCTGTGGCTGAGCACAGGAGTCTTGCTGTCCAATCCAGTCCCACAGATGCTCAAAGGTGAGCATGATGCTTAAGGGAGTCAACAAACAGCCTATAGTGGTTATTAAGTTGCACAGGCAAAAATAAAAAGACACTGTGTTGCTTAAAGAAAACATCTCCCATTTCTCACAGGAACAAGATCAAAACAGGCTGACATTGATATTATTAGTCAATGTCCCTTCAAGAAACATCAGAAGTGAACAAGCAGCAGATAGCACCCCACATTATAATGCCTAGCATGGTCCCTGTCTATCACCGACATTCAGATGACAGTTGAAGCTATGCGCCAAGCCTTCGTAGGACAATTGCATGAACATTACTCATTCTCATTTTTAGTCAGAATTTACTTTCATCACAAAAGATAACTGATCATCATTCCTCCCTCCAATCAGCCCATTTGATATACCACTGTAGGGATGCATAGCTGTGATGAGAAGTAGTGACTAGAATGACTACAAAGATGAGCAGGTGTTAGCTCTGGCAAAGTACGCTTTAAAGTCTTTGTGAGCATGAAAAATCAGCTTTGTTGTGGTTCATAACACAAATAACTTTATTTGTAAATGTGAACTTTTAGAAACACGTTGTTTATGCAGTTGTTATAAAATTTTTTAAGCCAGTGGCACATTACTCAATTTCTAGTTCTTTTGGATGTCAAACTCAACAGTTGGTGCTACTGACCTTGCCGCCTGAGGATGTCAGAATACTTAACCAGGGCATGACAAATTACACAAATCTCTAATGACTTTCTGGCCCAGTTTCACATGTCAAGTGTATCACAAGCTCACTCCTATTTCTATCAGCCAATAACATGCTATCTGAAAAAGCTGATCCTGTAGGAATATTCTCCAGGTATGACAAGTTCACCACAATCTCTACTCTTTTTTCTTTTTCCCATTCTGTTGTGGTACATAAAACATGAGACATTAGACAGACAAACATTTCTTCTGCTTGTGAGATCCAAAACAGGCTATTCTTTATTCCTCATAGCTACATTATACGAATTCTGCCTCCAAGTGAGCTTTCATTGGTTCTCAACTTACACATAAACAGATCCAGCCCCTCCATCAGGGCAAATAACAGACTGGTTGTACTAAATCACTGAATATGTCAGACTACATGACTGGCAGTTATGGGAGTGTGCTGCGATGGCCTCTGACTTACTAAGATTATGAATGTCTTGATTGAAAATCACTGGAAAGGTAGTGTAATGTGACAGGGTCTTAAGCTATCCATCCCCAGAAGCAGTCAGAAATAAAGGGATAAACTTTATGAGGATATAGTTTTTATGATTATCACCATTTCTATTAATTTTACAGGACATATTTCTTTCATCATTGTTAGGCCCTGACACTGAAAAAATAAACATATTCCCCATACCCACCCCATGTTACCTTCTTAAATAAGGCTAAGGTCAAACACTTTCCTGTTCCTGTCTTTTTACAAAGTAAAGTCTTCCTGAAACACATGACGCTCTCATATGTATTTCTACTCCTATTTCTGTGCTCATTTATTACTAATATAAAGTTTCTCTTTTGTGTGAATCAATTAGCTTAGATTAATATCTTGGCATTTTTGTGTACTGTTCTGTCACTCACCTTCTTAATATCATTGTTGTTTGGGATAATACTTAGCAGTATAATTGGCAGGTTATGTGTATTCAGTTAATTCCAGCAGATAAGATACTAATTAGTTTTAGTGCTATATTGTTGCAGTTCTGTCATAAAACTATAGCAGTGACACATACATCTTTCTTTTGATTTGCAAATGTCGTTTCACTACTGACTGACTGTTGTCTTTTATTAACTAAACATTCTTCTAGAGCTCTGGTATGCATTCTAAAAAAGATCAAAGGCATTGACTTCTAAAGTCACTGTCAACAGGATCACCTAATGCAAGTGTAATTCCTTGAATCTTAATAAAATGGCTCTGTTTAAAATACAATAAACACGTTAAGTACACTAGTTTGGTGCCAATTGAGTAAAACTACAGAAAATATTAGTAGTCATTGAAATGTTCTAAAGTTGATCAGTTTCTCTATAAATCTAAATTTTATAATTACAGAGGTAGTCATCATCCCTTTTTATTACTTCTTGTGGTCTGTAGAAGTGTTCCTGAATCTTCATTAAAACCCAAAGAAGCCCCAAATCAACCAACATTTGTAAACATTTAGAAGCTTTATTAGAGGGCACACACAGCCAAACAGGAAGAAAACATTGTACAAGAAAAAGAGGAAATCATATAAGTCCTAATGATCCCCAGGGTCATCCTAACACAGCAGGTACTCCCTAACTATCACTCATAGCCAAGTGTGAAGGCGAGGAGTGATGAAGTCACCAATTCTCTGGTCAAGGCAAGCCTGGAGAGAGGTGGACAGAGGGATGAAATACCAGAGGGATTAGGTAAGCTGTCAAGGCCTATATGTGCCAGGCAAGCTGCAGCTGAAGCCGCAGAGAGTTTGTGCAGAAGCTCAAGAATGAGTGTTGGGAAAAAAACATGATGCAGGCTGAGCGCTGAGAGGGTGGTGCTGCATTATTAAGCCAGGGAGGTGAAGGCCTGGGCACATATTGTATGTACTAGATGCAGAAAAGACTGGAAAAACTGTGAATCTCACTCCAGGATCAGCCATTCTCTCAGGGAATGTCTTCAGCTTACTGTTTGATACAATATTTGCTCCACTCAAAGTGATGACCCAAGGTTGAACACATACTTGACAAAGCTGTTCATGGACACCAGGTGTAAGAAAACACAAAGAGAGTTTAGAGCATCATGGTGAACCTTGTATAATTTAATCATCTTCTTCTACTTCTTCTTCTTTCAGTTGCTCCCGTTAGGGGTCACCCCAGTGGATCATGTTTTTCCATATCCTCCTGTTTTCTGCATCTTACTCTGCTACATCCACCACCTGCATGTCTTCTCTCACCACGTCCATACTTCCACTCTCTTTACCTTCCTCTTCATGATAAAAAAAAAGAAAATGCAGGAACTTCTGTTCAGATGGGTGTCCAGATGAAAACTGATACAAGATAATGGTGTATTTGGTCTTATAGAGTATAGACAGGAAGGGGTGGGTCCAGTAGGGTGGACAACAGAAGTGACATCAGAAATGGTGAGGTTCTCAATCTTCCATCCTGCAGAGTGTGGAAGGAAAAAGGTATTATAAAACATCACTAACCCTGGTTCTGGGTACACAGCCCTTAAACTTTCTCCCATGTGCATGCTTTCGACACAGGTTAAAACAGGAAAGACAACTGTGATCATGAATCATGTATTTTGCCACAGGGACTAGTGTGGCAAGTGACCACTACTACCAACCAGTATATGCCTTTGGGGGATGAAGATGAGCTATAGTACGTCTGGGGTAGGTCATGTGGGGCAGATGAGAACCATGGCCAGAATTCTCAAAAAGTTTTATTGGCTAATGTGGGCAAGAGATGTGGCGTTTTGTGTCAAAGGATGCTCAGAGTGCCAAAAAGATAGAGTAGTGAAATGGGTGTATACAGTGGCAGTAGGTCCTGTTCTGGTATTAGAAGAACCATTCAAGGGTGAATTGTCAGTAAAGGGGAATTTTATGAAGAGACAAGCAGGGTAAAGAAACATTCTTGTTTTGAAGAACTGCATGACAGGGTGGATGGATACAGCCCCCTTAGCAAACATCAAAGTGGACAGTTGTGGGGAAACCAAAAGGGTACTTTTTTCCATGACGTTTCCTAAAGTATGACGTTGTGTTAATGGGGTAACCTATTTAGATTCACAGTCCCCCACCTCAGTTAGTTGAGATATTAGAGCTAACTGGGTTCAAAGTCACTCCCTATATCCCACAGACAAATGGGCCAGTAGACAACATACAAGCTCACACAGACTGTTGTTTCTGAGATTTGCGAGTGAAACAGAATGTTAACATTAATGACAAGTTCATACTAACCTATATTTCACAAGTACAGGAAATGTTTGCTAACCTGGTTGAGCAGGAAGTGAGAAATACAATATAAGGAATGTTTGTGCCAATCAAGAAGATGGAAGTGACCAGCCTACAAACAATGCACCTTGAGCAAGGGATGTAAGATCCTTGTGTTTGAACCCACTTCAAAAGACAGTTTGATGTCTAAGGGGCAAGGTGGACTGTTCAGAATGGTCCTGGCCACTATGAAGTGAAATTGCCAGACCAAGCTAAGGAAATAAAACTGATGTTTCATGTTAATGTTTTAAAAAGGTAGCAAGAGAATACAGACCTGTCTTCCAAGGTTTTTATCCACAGGGTCCTAATTGGGGACAGAATCGGTTCTTTGGGTTGCTTCATTGTAAACACGTACCAAGACTTCAAAAAAGAGCGCAATCTGAACAGAAGAAGATTTACTGAGTTTGAATTTGATAAAAGAAAAGGACATTTGTATTCAATGTAAATTGAAAGTATTTGTCCTTATTTGTACCTTTCTATTTTATTTTGCAGGTGGACATAGTGGAGAAATTCTCAGCTGCAATTGTTCTCTTCTCAGATGAGGAAATCAAAAGTACGTTTTCTGAACCTTTTCAAGAATGGCTATGTTCCTACAGCTGAAAGGGACTGGTCTGAGATGGGCTTTATGTGGCACTGCACAGAAATAATCTGAAGAGATTCTCAGTCCAGCATACTGTGTGTGGCACTAAACAAACACTATTTCAATATTCACTCACATTATAGTCCTGCACTTCATACTGCCTCTGTGCAGGGAACTTGTAAATACACGCTGTATTTACACTGCAAAAAGTTAATAAACAGCAAATAAGAGTTATTTTTACAAGCAACAAACCTTATGCTAGCTTTCACTTTTGTTAAAGTGATGTACAGCATGCTGTCTTTATATCAGTTTCCAATTCTGTATTTGAATTACACTAAGATAATTCTTATAAATTAAAGACTCACTAAATGTTATATCTTTGTTATAAGGAATGTCTATGCTGCAGCTCCCTCCTTCCCACTTTTGGGCCATTGGGTTTTTCTTTTCTTTCTCTTGTTGATGTTGTGTTGTGCTATACAAAAAAGCAATTAATCTAAAAACTGCATAGTGGCACAAATCATGATGGAGCTTTGAGATTGAACAGTAAAAGGAAGTCATATGTTTATTACACCATCCATGAGCAAGCCATAAATATGCAGTGGATCATATAATAAAAAGTGGATTAATTTCTTTTCCTGTTCAATTGCAAAGCTCATATACTGTAACTTTGATGTCACTATCCTGTTTCTGGACTAGAGGATTAATAGTTTGTTAATACAGAAGTAGGCCCAGTGCCAGAGGTCCACTTGCAGCGAGGAATGCTGTTGCCTGGGCAGACGAGTCTTGCGGCTGTCCAAAGGGATGCAAATGGTGAGGGTTCCCTCCTGTTCCCATAGGGGGAATCAAACCACCAGTACGTCCCAGAGAACCTCCTGACAAAACGCAGTGTAAGCCCGTTGGCTTGAGACCGCAGGTGGGCTGCGCTGCAGAGGGGCGGAGATGTCACAAGCCCTCTGCTCAGCAGGCAAAGAGGCAGGGGTTTCCTGCCTGCTTCCGCTCCCGCGGGGGTCGAGTTGGAAGGGATCGGCCGTGCTATAACTGCGGCCGCTGTGGCCATGGCTGGAGGTGTTGTCCAGAGAGGACATCCGAGTGGCAGGGACATCGGGGCAGCACCCGCAGGCCTGTTTATTTTGTCTCCACAGGGTGGAGCCGTGGACGCCAACTCCTTGTCCTGGAGAGGACCAGCCCTCACGGGGCTGGCCAATGAGCCCCGCAAGGCTCATCTGAGGGAGGGGAAGTGTGATGGATGGCTGGGTTCCATGCCCGGCCGGGAAGCCCCTACTACATATGTTCCAGGGGAGCAACTTTGGACAGCTCAATACCTCCCCCGGGACGCTTGGTGGCAGCCTCCCGGGCTGACGATGATTCCCCAGCCTCCCACCTGGCCCATGGGAGATGGAGTCTTCGATAGCCTGGTTGGGAGCTGGGATGGCCACTAGAGGGTGCTGCCGAGTCTCAAGAACAAGGCTGGACGAGTCATCAGCCCCACCGGGGGGCTATAAAACGGGCCAGCCTCCACCACTCAAAGGCTAGAATCGGGAGGAAGTGGATGAGGTTTCCTGGGAGGAGTGGTGGTGGTGCAAGATGAAGAGTTGTTGCTAGTTATTGCTTTGGGACTGTGTTGGGCGAGTGGGACACGGGGAAGATGTGCCCCAAGGCTAAAGAGAAATAAAAGCCTGTGTGATTTTTACACGTGCCTCTGCGTCAGTCTGTGCCGGGTCAATTAGAATTGAAATTTTCTGCAAGCATTCTGACATGATTAGGCCTGTATATATACAGTAATTAGCTTAATGATAAAAATATTTGCTAGCTTTTACTACTTTCTTTTTGATACACATTCAGAACTTCTTAATACAGTGGAACCTCGGTTTGCGAGCATAATTCGTTCCAGAAACGTGCTCACAATCCAAAGCACTCGTATATCAAAGCGAATTTCCCATTAAGAAATAATGGAAACTCAGATGATTCGTTCCACAACCCAAAACTATTCATATAAAAATGATTAATACAAAATATAAAGTAAAATACATAATACAATTTAACCTGCACTTTACCTTTAAAAAGAATCATGGCTGGTGTGAGTTTCTAAACTCATGTGGGATTCCACCCAACGGGACGACACGTGGAAGAGCGTCCCAAAGCAATCGCAATCTCCCAGCGCTGTAGCAATTCGCCGTATAAGCGCATCCAAAAAGATCGCAGACATGCTATGAGCGCCTGTCGTCAATGGGTCATACAAGGAACATTATAAAGATCCCGCTACAGTAAATAACAGCGCTGTTGCTGTTTCAAGCTGAATAAAGCTGGTGTTAAAGTACTGAGACTTAGCTTCGTGTTTTGGAGAGCAAGATGGGGACTCGCACTTCACAGCGCACACACACACAGTCACAGTGCTGTAGTAAACAGTATATGCTCTTACTGATGTTGACTATATGAGTGAGGCACACAGACTCAGACGGACAATAGTAGACGATTGCCAGAGAGAGAGAGACGGGCGAGCAAGATAAGGAGAGAGAGAGAGAGCTGGGCGAGCGAGATAGAGAGAGAGAGAGAGAGACGTGCTGGGTGAGCAAGCGAGCGAGATAAGGAGAGAGAAAGAGAGACGCGCTGGGCAAGCGAGCAAGCAAAATAAAGCGAGAGAGAGAAGAACCATCAGCTCAGTTGTGATCACATGACACTCAGCAGACAAAGTGTATCCATACTACTCTTATTGCAAGACATCGCTCGTTTATCAAGTCAAATTTTATTAAAAATTTTTGCTCGTCTTGCAAAACACTCGTAAACCAAGTTACTCGTAAACTGAGGTTCCACTGTAATTGCACAAGTAAAGTATTAATTTTCTGATGTATCAATCAAGAATAATGGCATAATTGTTCCAAGAATGTCACCTCATCCTCTAATAGTCTACAGTTGTGGTCAAAAGTTTTGAGAATGACAGAAATATTGGTTTTCACAAAGTTTACTGCTTCACTGATTTTAGATCTTTTTGTTAGATGTTTCTATGGTATACTGAAGTATAATTAAAATCATTTCATAAAATTTCAAAGGCTTTTATTGACAATTACATTAAGTTTATGCAGAGTCAATATTTGCATTATTGGCCCTTCTTTTGCAAGACCTTTGCAATTTACTCTTGCATGTTGCCAATCAACTTCTGCGCCATATCCTGACTGATGGCAGCCCATTCTTGCATAATCAATGCTTGGAGTTTGTCAGAATTTGTGAGTTTTGTTTGTCCACCCGCCACTTGAGGATTGACCACAAGTTCTCAATTGGATTAAGGTCTGGGGAGTTTTCTGGCCATGGACCGAAAATTTCAAGTTTTGTTCATTGAGCCAGTTAGTTATCACTTTTGCCATATGGCATGGTGCTCCATCATGCTGGAAAAGGCATTGTTTGTCACCAAACTGTTCTTGGATGGTTGGGAGAAGTTGCTCTCGGAGGATGTTTTGGTACCATTCTTTATTCATGGCTTAGACAAAATTGTGAGTGAGCCCACTCCCTTGGCTGAGAAGCAACCCCACATATGAATAGTCTAAGGATGCTTTACTGTTGGAATGACACAGGACTGATGGTAGCGCTTCTTCTCTGGAAAATCTTTCTTCGGGATACCCCAAACAATTGGAATGGGGATTCATCAATGAAAATGACTTCACCCCAGTCCTCAGCAGTCCAATCCCTGTACCTTTTACAGAATATCAGTCTGTCCCCGATGTTGTTCAGGTAAGAAGTGGCTTCTTTGCTGCTATTCATCTGATCACGCTTCATAAAATTCTGGAGTATATTTAAATTGCCAGCATAAAAACTGAGGCAGCGAACTTGGTGAAAATTAATATTTGTGTCATTCTCAAAACTTTTGGCCAAGGCTTTAAAGGGCAAAGTTTGATTCCTTACTAAGCTACCCCTAGTATGGTGTTTGCTTGTGCCGCTTTCCTTCAGGGACAAATATCTTACCATTGTTCAAATATTTTTCTGTAGGTAACTGCCATTTACACAATGCTCCCGTGTAATTATGTGTGGGGCTGTTTTCATCTGAGACTTAAGAAAAAACAGTAGTGCTAACCTGGGTTAGTTTCTTCGTCACAAATATTACAGAGAAATCCCCTGACAATAAATGATGGAACCTGCAGATGAAAGGGGTTCTTTTTAATGAACAAGTCATACCAAAATATTATTTGATAAAATAGGCAGACTATGGTAAAAAGTCAAGAGTGAGTAAAGAACACACCCTCGCCCACTTCAGAATCACCAAGTAACTCAACCATAAGGAGTACCTGCAAACCTCACAGGCTGACTGAGCTGGGAATTAAGTACCACAGTAAGTGAGATAGACAGGACATAAAGCACTCATTATGTAACATAATAGTTCAGAAAAAGTAAGACTTGAAAAATAAATCCTTCAAGTTTTCCTTTTTCCTCCATTTATTACACATTTTTAGTATCATAAACTTGTAAAGGATAAGGCTGAATATGTAATTGTACAGAGACAAAACAAAGGTAAATAAATAATTCATAAAGAGCTTGTAATTCCCAATTGTACAGAGATGTGCGTTAATTTGTCGGTTTAAATCACATTAAAATGTATTTAGTACATGCAAATGAAGGATTATGCAAAGCAATAACTTATAACAGTTCCAGATTTTCACTTTGTTGTATTTTTTGGAGAAAAATATAAAATAGGTCTCTACATATCAGTAAGTTATGATACTTCAATCTTTTTGTTTAAAGAAAATGCATTTAATTATTTTCTACACTTAATGATTGTTTATCTCTTGTTTGTTATATTCTGTCATATAATTGCAATTCATTTACCACTAGTGTAATCACTGAATATTTGCTAATTTTATTTCCTTTATTTTTCTGCTTAATTTGTGTTTCAAAATGTGGTAAAATTACGATAACTGTAAAAATCTATGAAATGGATATTTCTTCCCACAGACTACTCAACTCCCACCAACGACAAACAACATGCTGACCTATTGGAACTTTTAAATTCCTAAGCACACACAGACACAGACCGCTTGAACACATATATTTGGAATCTCACATCTGCCAAAATGCTGTTATGCCTATGCATTATGTTAATGTTTTTCATCACTTAAACACTTAATGACTATTCACCAGTCTGTCTATTGGATTATACATATATTCTTTCTGTTTATGCTGTCTATTATGGCTATCTGTTGTTGTATAATGTGCAGTTGTCTCTGTGTTTGGGTTCGTACATTGATCTTGGAGAAACGCAATTTCGTTCAGCTGTGCCCTCCTATTTGTATGGTTTGAATGGCAATAAAGTAAATCCAATGTTTGAATTTTGGTTCCGCAACCATTTCAATGTAGATAAACATCAAAAAACAAAATAAAATTATTAGTAACATATTAAAGCAGTCATTTAAAAATCAAAAATCAAAATGACTTTAAAAGAGTTTTTATATTAAATCGTAAGTATGTATATACTGTACAGCAGTAGTGTATTGTGGAGAAAATTAAAAAATATATTAGAATTTTTTAAACTATAAATAAAAGTAATTTAAACTATAAAAATCCATTAATAACCTTGTTTTGATGAATTTAGCATGGTCATGTGAAACATAAGCTTGATGTTTTTTAGTGATCTTTTCAATGTCAGCAATGTATATGAGTCTAATTAGATAAGAAAACCATAAATCACATAAGCATGATGTAGAAAATTGCCTCAAAGTGGACAAAGCTTTTTAAACTACTGAAGAATATTCTTTTCTAATTAAAATCCAATATTATTCAAAAGACATTTCCTCATGTTTGATTTTTCGCCTGCAATCACTGGATATGGAAGCCAGCTCTTCTTTTTCAGATAACTTCAAACCAAGATAAGATAAAATTTTTATAAACAGCTTTCAAACCCAATCATAGTCTTCTATGTTTATTAATGGGAAATAAAGGTAGAATTTCTTTTCCAGAGCTGTCAAATACTCAACAGCAACAGGAATAATTTTTTAATTAGAATTTTATATAGCAAAGGAAAGATTTCAAAATTACCATCTTAAGCTGTATTTTTCCAAATTGCTAACCTATTCCGAAATGCAGTTAGCTTATTTGTTGAAGTAACAATATTTTAATATTTATCTTGCATATATTATTAAGGTAATTGAGGTGCATAAATGTCTCTGTTAAATGTTCTAGCCCAGAAATGCAAAAATTCACAATGCAGATACTCACAAAAGCATTTGTTTTTCTTCCTCAAAAAATGCAAGAATCTCTTTTTGGAGTTCATGTATGCAACACATAAATAACACAAATAACACAGCATGATTTCCATGAAAATTCCCATTTTTCAAGGTAGGAGTTTAAAGTATCAAAGATGTCTTGACCTCTTATAATATCTGGCATTTTTGCAAAAAAAAAATGATTTAATATTTGGTCTTCATCAATAAAATGAATAAATACAAGTAGCTGTGCTTTGTTACTGATGTCAGTAGATTTGTCAGCTTGTAAACTGAAATCCAAATTCTGAAGATTATTCCACACATTTTCTTCTATGTCAGCTGACAGTTCTGTAATTATACTATAAACTGTAACAGTTGAGAGTGAATGTTGCTTCTTTCTTTTTGGCTTTATTTCCTAAGATTGTTTGAACAGTCTTTCTACATGTCAGCAAAATAATTTTCTCTGGGAGAGTATTTGACTTCATTATTTGTGCAATCATTTCAGAAATCTCATAAGAAGCAATTTGAGTATTTTCAGAAACTGTTAATCTTTTCTTAAAATGTTGCCTTGTTTCAATTCCTGCCCTGACAATCTCTTGAAATAATCTGAATCATTTCCTCGGAGATGTGAGTGTACAGTTGTAAAATGTCTTTTTAACTTACTAGGATTCATGGCTTCAGCTGAGATTTTCTCACCACACACAACACACATTGGGAAGGGCTATTATTTATTTTTGGTCCAAGAAAAGCCAAAACTTTAATGACATTCACAATATTGCCGATTAGGTCTTTTTCAGCTTTATTGACATTTGTTGCTTTTGTAGTAACACCACCTTCAGAGTCACAGTCATCAGTGCTGCACTTCTTCCTTACAAATCTATCTATTTTTTGAGTTGCTAGATGTCATAAAAATACTAAAAGTAAAGCTGAGATCACACATTTACAGGACAGGGAAACACTCAAATAAAAAAAAATATATATATATAGTCACAATTCCACAGAACACAAAACAGCCAAACCCCTCCTTTCCCCATCTGGCTCAAACTAAAAAGTAATGTGTCAATAGCAATGTCCCATTGAGGAAGACTAAGTAGAAATGCAAAGACAGGAAATAGGCAAAGGTCAAAACTAATCTGTCATTAAAACCAAAACTTGAGGCAAAATTAAAAACCACAAATGAGAACAAAGTTTTTATATATCGGAAGATCCAGCGTAAACTATGCAAGTGGAAAAAGAGCACAGTAAGATTTTGTATCCAAAGTTGGATGTCTAGAAACTTTCTGGACAAACCTTATCCCATCTCCAATCGTAATAGCATGGACTACTGAGAATGTTAACCACAGAGACCAGTGAACGCTAATGGCACTACCTAATAAAACCAGCACAAATTAAAAATGGTATTGCGCGAAAACAAAACAAAAAATCAACTTCTAAATAAAGTGTTGAAATAGAAAACTAACTCAAGGACTAATAGATTCCTTAAATCAGAAAACCCACTAAAACCATTGTGGACTAAGCCCCGGACACAGACAGGCAGTCATGTAAAAACACCACCACACGTTTACTTACACCAATATTTACAAAGTCAATAAGTGCCACACAACCCACTTACCCCAAAGTCCAGGCCTCTCACACTCTTGCCTCCCTCTTCAGACCACCTCCACTCTCTTCTCCAAGCTTAGTTCTCTCCTCACCCGACTCCAGCCTTGAATGAAGGGAGGCGGCCCCTTTTATAGTTACTCGGAAGCACTCTGGGTGTACCCGATCCTCTTCCCCTCAGCACTTCTGGGTGTGGCGGAAGTACTGAGGTCCAGGGCTCTGTAGACATTGGGGCGCCCCCTGGCAGTGACCACGGGTCCCTACAGGGTTAAGCTTCCAAGCTCACCAACCCATGATCCCCAAAGCAACCAGGGTGGCTGCCCCATCATGGTCTGGTGGAGGCGCAAGCCCTCCTCCGGTCCTCTTGGACGTCCTGGCTGTGTACCACCCCCAGGCACTCGCCACACCATATATACAGTGCCCTCCATAATGTTTGGGTCTAAGACACATTTTTTCTTCATTTATCCCTCTGCTTCATAGTTTAAAATTTCAAAATGCACCATTCACATTGCAGATTTTCATTTAAGGGTATATGCATACATTTCAGTCACACCATGTAGAAATGACTGCACATTTTGTATACATGTTTCCCCCATTTCAGGACGCCATAATGTTTGGGATAATGCAATGTTAGGTATATTAAAGCAGTCATATTAAGTACCCTTGCATGCAACTGACTGCTTGAAGTCTATGAGAGTATGGTCATATGCATTTGCAAATACAGTAGGTGCCGAATGTCTTCTCTAGTGATGCTTTACCAAGCCTGTAATGTAGTCATCTTCAGCACTTGCTTGTTTTGGGGGCTTGTAGGTTTTCTCTTCACCATATGGAAGACAAGCACAATTGCACTTAAATTGGGTGACTGGCTTGGCCATTTAAGAATTTTCCATTTTTTTAGCTTTGAAAAGTCCTATGTTCCTTTAGCAATATGTTTGGGATCAGCTGTCCACTGAGTTTGAAGGTGTTTACTGGAACTTGAGCAGTTAAGATGTTAAGATCTATACACCTCAGAATTCATTGTACAACTGCTATCAGCAGTTCATCATTACTGAAGACAACTTTGCCAGTACCTGTGACAGCTATACATGCCCAAGCTATAACGGCCCCACCACCATTTTTAACAGATGAGGTGTTTGCTTTGGATCTTGGGCAGTTCCACAGTTTGATCTTCCCATCGCTCTTGATATAGGTTCATCTTTGCATCGTATGTCCACAAGAATTTTTTTCCAGAATTCTGCAGGCTCTTTTAAGTACTTTTAACAAACTGTAAGCTAGAGTCCTGTTTTTGTGGGTATCTGGTGGTTTGCATCTTGCAGTGTGGTCTCTATATGTCTGTTCATAAAGTCGTCTGCAAACAGTAGACTCTGATATACACATTTGCTTCCTAAAGACTATTTCTGATCTGCTGGACAGGCGTTTGGGGCTTTTTTTCTACCAGAGTGAGGATTCTTCTGTCATCAGCAGTAGATGTCTTCCTTGGCTTACCAGTCCCTTTGCAATGAATGAGCTCACCAGCGGGTTCTTTTTTCTTAATGGTATTCCAGAAAGTTGATTTAGGGAATCCTCAGGTTTTACCGATGTCTCTATTGGTTTTATTCTTGTTTTTCAGCCTCATAATGGCTTCTTTGTCTTTCATTGGCATAACTCTTGTCCTCATGTTGAGCAATGGTAACTACAGACTCCAAAGGGAGTAAGCAAGCCTAGGTATCTTATGGCTGCACTAATGAAGCAATGATACACACCTGAGTAATCTCAAACACCTGTGACACCAACTGTCCCAAACATCATGGTGCCCTGAAATGGGGGGACCAGGAAGAAAGATTATTGTCATTTCTATATGGTGTGACTGAAACATACACAAATACCCTCAAATGAAACTCTGCAATATGCGCTTTAATCATGTCTGAATTGTTTGATTTGTAATTTTAAACTGTGGAGCACAGAGGTAAATCAAGGAAAAATGTGTCCTTGTCCCAAATATTATGGAGGGAATATCATCACAAAGGACACTGCAATACCCAAGAAAATGTTATAAATATATGTAGTCATAACAACTAGCTTTGGTCACTAATCTGCATCCAGAGTTGCCAACTCTGACAGAAATTATTCCAGTAAATTTTGATAAAAGACTCTGTAAATCTTCATTTTTAATGTAAATTGTAATTTGAAAGTTGGGTATTTCTATCAGGTTGTGCATGTAAGCAATCTCTGTCCAAACAGTTTTTTCCAATTTTTAAAATATACTTCCATAATATTCATAGCATGCCATTTCAGAACCACTTGTCTAGGTTGTAACCATAATAATAAATAAAAAAAAAACATAGTGTCACTTAGACTACTTATGAATAATGAATAGTGAGACTTGATAATACAAGAAGAATCATATTCATCCTATCAGCTGGTGTTGTTCAATGTGTATTGCGGTAAAATCAGTGTTCTTGCCAAATGTTAATGCAAATTCTGATTGAGAACAAATTTTTTTTCCCACTTTCATAAACGATAGATGCATAGCTCTAGGTCATGAGTAGAGATCAGTTGATTTATTTTGTAATTTCCATAGAACTATCTTTTGATTTCACCTTGCAATATTTAAAAGAGCAGGCTTCAAATACTCCCCAAAACTGTGACTGGTGGAATTCCAGCAGTTCTTATCTGGAAGACCCTACTGTATTTGCAAATGCATATGAACATACTCTGTCAAAAACAGGTACAGTGAAAAACAGTGACAATGAAGCTAGATAGCACTTATGCTTGATTCTCAGCTATGCAGATAATGTTTGCTAATGCATGTGTGTTTCCATGTTTTTTGTGCATCGAATGCCATAGGTTCTTGTGTTTTTATGTGTTTTAAGCATGTGGCTGTGTGTCATTTATGTTACATTTAGGTCTTCTGTTTGCTACATAAAGTGTGTTATGGTGTAGGTGTTCTGCTACTTTGACGCCTGCTCTACTAGTTCTAATGATATGCATGGCAACTTCAATCCTGAAGATGCACTGGACGCAGACACGATATTAAACACATACATCAACAAAGAATGTGCACATAAATTGTTTATTGATATTCTATTATTAGCTTACAAAAGCCCACTACCCTGCTCTCTTGTTCAAGGGGAGGATTCAGGGCAGGCAGACATACTCACAGCTGAAAACACAGGCTCATAGCACACAGTAGTGGGCTTTCCTCTGTTGGTGCCTAGGACGTTGTATGTGCTAAGTCTGATTTGGAGGAAACAGCAACTTTTAAAGGGTGATTACTAGAGAATAGCAAAGAAAAATCATCCTTTGCTACGTGCTTTCCAGTTAACAAAAGCATTCCACATTTTTTAAATTCACTGCAATAGTTTGAATGAGATCCCTAGAATATAATCAATTGTATAGTATGTTATGGATTTCCCTGTATTTTGTGGATCTTGAATTAATGTAAAGAGCCATGGAAATATGAACTTAGCCTAAATGGACATGCCCAAATAAAAGTATATATTTTTAAATGCTTATTAGAAGTTCATGAAATTCACACAAGTATGCTACATTTTTTCTTTACATTCATTATTGAGGGGATGGTAGATTTTTGGATGAGATAGAGTTTCAGCACATAAGAAAAACAGTTTCTAAATACAGTAGAGTCTCGCTTATCCGACATAAACAGGCCGGCAGAACGTCGGATAAGCAAAAATGTTGGATAATGGGAAGTGTTAAAAAAAAGCCTATTAAACATCAAGCTGTGTTATAATTTTACACATTACGAACCTAATACAGTGGCTCGGTTCACGATCGTCTCTGAACACGTACAAATTGGGTTATGACCAAAAAGTATGCCTAACTTTTCTCTCTGTTCAGGACCACACACTCAGTATAGGAACAAGTCAGTTTCCCTTTCGGTTTGTGCGAGTCGATGATTTTAGCATATGTTCAGTCTCTCCGTGTTCATTCCATGTGCAGTGAGAGAGAGCAAGAGACACACACGCGCACACACACACACATGCGCGCGAGAGAGACACGAGAAGACACTCGCACACACACACACGTGAGAGAAAGAGAGACACACATGCGAGCGAGACATGCGCGCAAGAGACACACGCACACCCGCGCGATGGAGACACACACACGCACACACACACACAAGTGCAAGGAAGACACACACACACACACACAAGCGTGAGGGGGACAAATGCACACGCACCAGATAGGGCTGGCCACATAATCCACTGTAATCATGTTTTACAACAAAACAACTGAAAAAATGAACTTAGCAACAAAAAATATACAAAGCTCACTCTCGCAACTTGCAGTTCTTGTTGCCGATTGATGCCTTTTTTTTTGTTTGTTTTTTTTGCGGTGGGACGTCGGATAATACAGAATGTTGGATAAGCGAAGGTTGGATAAGCGAGACTCTACTGTACAGATCTCTGTTTAACACTTATACTGTGCCATATAGCTGCCAAAATGAAGACTGAAATTGAGAAACAGATGCCGAGATAGCCTGACTAAACTCATGATTCATTCATTCTGAGAAATAGTATTGTTGGGAACAAACTTGAAAATGGTGTTGCTATTGTTATTTCCGACCATGCACCTCTGATCTTGGAGGTAAAGTCACTATGCCCCACACACTCACCTCGTAGATGGCGTCTTAATCTACTTCTATTAGCAGACGAGAACTGTACAGAATTTATATTCAAACAAATCAGTTTCTTCCTAGAGACAAATACATCCTCAGAGGTTTCTGCAGGAATACTCTGGGAAACTCTAAAGGCCTACTTAAGAGGACAGATTATTTCATATCTTTCCCACAGGAATAAATTAGAAACCAAGAAAGTATCAGAGCTAAAAAGCAAAATTACTAGAATAGATGAAGAACATGCCAGGCTTCCAAGCGAGGCTCTGCATTCAGAACTCAACCTCTTGACAATTAAAGAAAATGAACAACGAATTTATAATTCCAGACATCATTACTATGAACATGGAGAGAACGCTAATAAGCTTTTAGCTCAACAAATCCACAAGCAAGAAGTTCGCAATGCAATCCCAGTAATCACCAACACGAACGTGGACGAAATCACTGATCATAAAAATATAATGCACACATTTAGAGACTACTATAAATCCTTATATTCTACTGAGTTTAAAGAAGACAACACACAATCTAATACATTTCTGGATATATTACAGATACCACAAATAGATACTTTTAATGAGGAGAAACTGGATAAACCTCTGGCGCTATCAGAATTACTAGATGCTATAAAGTCACTTCAAGGCAGGAAGGCAGCAGGCCCTGATGACTACCCTGCAGAATTTTATAAGAAATTCTCCGCTCATCTAGCTCCCCTCCTATTAGCAACATTTAATGAAGCCAGAGACAATCAAATTCTACCTCAAACTTTTTGCCAAGCATTAATCACTGTCTTTTCTAAACAAAATAAGGACTTATTACAATGTGCACCATACAAACCAATTTCACTTCTGAATAATGATGTTAAGATACTCTCAAAAATTATAGCTAGAAGGATGGAGAAAGTGCTTCCTTCAGTAATATCACATGATCAAACTGGATTTATCAAGGGTCGACACTTATCTTCCAATCTTCGATGCCTGTTTAATGTAATATACTCACCAACAAAGTGAAACACCCCAGAAATATTATTATCATTGGATGCAGAAAAAGCATTTGACATTATTGAATGGAAATACCTTTTCACTACATTAGAGAAATTTGGGTTAGGCCCGAACATTTGTAAATAGATCAAACTACTGTACACCCATCCAGAAGCTTCAGTTTGTATTAATAACATTTGCTCAGACTACTTTAACCTAGAACGTGGTACCAGACAAGGATGCCCCTTGTCACCACTGCTATTTGCAATTGCCATTGAACCACTGGCGGTTCACTGTCGAAATGCTGATCAGATAAAGGGGATTATCAGAGAAGGACTGGAACAGAAAATTTCTCTATATGCAGATGATATGGTACTGTATATAGCAGACCGACAAAATTCTGTGCCTGCAGTCTTAATAGCACTTACAGAATTTCAAAGGATCTCTGGTGTCAGAATTAATCTGAATAAAAGTGTACTTTTTCCAGTGAATTCTCAAGGATATAATATTAGATTAGACACCCTACCTTTTATCATTGCAGATCAGTTTAAATACCTAGGGGTAAAGATCACAAGTAAACACAAAGCTCTTTATCAACAAAATTTCGCCGTCTGCATGGAAAAAATTAAGTAAGACTTGCATAGATGGTCAACCCTTTATCTTACTCTAGCTGGAAGAATTAACATTGTTAAGATGAATATTCTTCCTAAGCTTCTTTTTTTTTATTTCATTACATTCCAATATACATCAATAAATAATTTTTTAAGCAATTGGATTCAACAATAACCTAATTTATTTGGAAATCAAAACATCCACGCATCCAAAGAGCCACCCTACAAAAATCTAAGGCAGAAGGTGGCATGGCTCTACCCAACTTTCAGTTTTATTACTGGGCAGCAAACATACAAGCTATAAAAACTGGACACAAATAGATGAATATACACCGGCCTGGGGCCTCATGTATAAACGGTGCGTACGCACAGAAATGTTGCATAAGAATGTTTCCACGTTCAAATCGCGATGTATAAAACCTAAACTTGGCATAAAGCCACGCACTTTTCCACAGTACCTCATGCGGCACCCAGCATCAAAGCAGTGCTACTGTTCCTGTGTGGTTTATCTTTCTTTTTCAGATCCACATCCCTGACGTGGCTTTATAAATACACTGAAATTAACCGCATATTGTTTATTAGTTTAAGGCATCTGATTGTAATTAACCTGTAACAATATAAAAGTCCATGGAATGGCCAAACTATTCCAAATACCATAGCTGCTTTAGCATTGTTAATCTCACTACACCTTCTTTTTTCTTCTTCTTTCAGCTGCTCCCGTTAGGGGTTGCCACAGCGGATCATCTTTTTCCATATTACTCTCACTGCACCACTCGGAGCAGCTGAACAGAAAGAGAATTATCGGTATACAGCAGCAAGCACAGCTATGCTTCCTATTTGAACTGATTCTCACATGGCTTCAAAACCTTTCCTGTACAGACCTCGCGGTTCAGAAAGAGTTTCATCCCAAGAGATCTAAGCATACTTCATCAGTCCATCAAGTGCTCCTTGTAGATCTCTTTGTACTTACAGTAAACCCTCGTTTATTGCGGTTAATCCATTCCAGACTCTACCACGATAAATGAATTTCCGCCAAGTAGGATTCTTTATTTATAAATCTAATATTTTCGCAGTTAAGAGCATAGAAAACCTGTTTACGACCTTCTAAATACAGTGGAACCTTGGTTTGCGAGCATAATTCGTTCCGGAAACATGATCTCAATCCAAAGCACTCGTATATCAAAGCGAATTTCCCATTAAGAAATAATGGAAACTCAGATGATTCGTTCCAGAACCCAAAACTATTCATATAAAAATGATTAAAACAAAATATAAAGTAAAATACACAATACAAATTAACCTGCACTTTACCTTTAAAAAGAATCATGGCTGGTGTGAGTTTCTAAACTCATGTGGGATTCCTCCCAACGGGACAACACATGGAAGAGCGTCCCAAAGCAATCGCAGTCTCCCAGCGCTGTAGCAGTTCGCCTTATAAGCGCATCCAAAAAGATCGCAGACATGCTATATGAGCCTGTCGTCAATGGGTCATACAAGGAACATTATAAAGATCCCGCTACAATAAATAACAGTGCTGTTGCTGTTTCAAGCTGAATAAAGCTGGTGTTAAAGTACTGAGACTCAGCTTCGTGTTTTAGGGAGCAAGATGGGGACTCGCACTTCACAGCGCACACACACACAGTCATAATGCTGTAGTAAACAGTATAAGCTCGTACGGATGTTGACTATATGAGTAAGGCACACAGACTCAGACGAAGAATAGGAGACGATTGCCAGAGAGAGAGAGAGAGAGAGAGAGAGACGTGCTGGGCAAGCGAGATAAGGAGAGAGAGAGAGATGCCCTGGGCAAGCGAGATAAGGAGAGAGAGAGAGACGCGCTGGGCGAGCGAGCGAGATAAGGAGAGAGAGAGAGACGCGCTGGGCAAGCAAGATAAGGAGAGAGAGAAGAACCATCAGCTCAGTTGTGATCACATGACGCTCAGCAGACAAAGTGTATCCATACTACTCGTATTGCAAGACATCGCTCGTTTATCAAGTCAAAATTTATTAAAAATTTTTGCTCGTCTTGCAAAACACTCGTAAACCAAGTTACTCATAAACCGAGGTTCCACTGTACGTTTTTTAACATTATTAGAGACCTCTAGACATGAAATAACACCTTTTAGTCGAAAGTTTAAACTGTGCTCCATGACAAGACAGAGATGACAGTTCTTTCTCACAATTAAAAGAATGCAAACATATCTTCCTCTACAAAGGAGTGCGCGTCAGGAGCAGAGAATGTCAGAGAGAGAGAGAGAGAGAGAGAGAAAAGCAAACAATCAAAAATCAATAGGTGCTGTTAGAGCTTTTAAGTATGCGAAGCACCGCGCGGGAAGCATATCGTATATCATTGAGGAGTTTTATTTGATACGTAATACGTGCTCTGATTGGGTAGCTTCTCAGCCATCCGCCAATAGCATCCCTTGTATGAAATCAACTGGGCAAACCAACTGAGGAAGCATGTACCATAAATTAAATTTTTTCATTGTCCGCAGAAATCAGCGAACCAGCAAAAAGTCAGTGATATATATTTAGATATGCTTACATTTAAAATCCGTGATGGAGTGAAGCCGCTAAAGTCGAAGCGTGATATAGCGAGGGATCACTGTATATGTACAATTACCTCACTGTAAACTTGCACTACATTTATAATATTACACAACTTGAGCCACTTTATAAAGCACGTATTTACATATGAAGACGATATTATTTTAAAGATGAAATGCAGCAAAATATTTTATTATATTGTACAGATAAAACTTTAACTTCATTTAAATAATCTATATTGTTAATAATTAAAGGACACTGTGTCCTATGCTAGCAAGTATTTGGCGCTCCTTTCACGGATTGTTCCTGCTTCGCACAGTATGCTTCACTGGGACTGGCATGAAGGATAGAATAATTCAACACATTCTACGAAGATATTTCAATGTTCCAAAGTTTTGAAGAATCGACGTTATAAGCTTACAGATGGCTTAACGTCTATTACAGAGCTGATTGTGTAGTGATTGGATATTTGGAGAAATAAAAGGAAGGACAGGAATTGGGGGTTAGTACGTTTGAAAGAGACAGTACTGCTGCAATAAATTATTTCATCCAAGGTCACGCACAATCACTGCGCCACCTTGTTCCCATGTTTAATAACATGCTCAAATTTATATCAAGTATGCATCTCAGTATTTTAATTATTCAGAGAGCTGTAATATTACAAATGTAATGGATTCTGTGTCCTGTCGGAGGAAGAGAAAACTCGGAAGCACGTAGTGATTCACACACATAGAGCACATAGAAGATCAAATGCAAAACAAAGCATTTAACGTGCTACTTTAGTTACGATGGGATTTGAAAAACTAGTAAATTAAACGATTTTAAGATGAAGTTTATGATTTTCTACTGTAATGACAAAATACACTACGTGATTAAAGTGGACATTTCGAGATTAAAGTTGACATTTTGTGCTTTGTTCCCACTGTGTGCCTATTTTTTTTCTCTCTGTACCCTAATAAGCTTTCATATGACACTCAGACGGTGGGCTACGACTCGCCTTTTCATGGTGACTTTGATATCTGACAACTTCTTTTTTATTTCCGGCACTATGCGACTTTGTGAACTTCAGCTTTCGAGTTTCTCAGACACTCTATGTCAATCGACTTCATTTTGTTGTTTATACCACTGTTTAAACCAATAAATAGTACGTTTTTACTTGCCTCCACTTGGTATTCGCTGAAATTCTTCTATTTTCCCCCGTGCTTTTCCCATTGTCTTTTCACAGAACTGTGCTTAAGGGCTATTAATATTGATTTACATATTCAAAGAGGTATAATTCTGGGAGGAGTTGGGGCGGGACAGCAGGAGCGTGCATGAGCGTTACTTTTCACACTGACCAGAATTTATGTAGCAGAAGAAGATGGAAGTTGGTGAACGCACAGATTTATGTATCTGGATTTTTCTGTGTGTAAGCACATTTCGGCTTTTGTGCTTACGTCACGTTATAGTGCAAATTCTACGCATGGCGTTATGCATGAGACCCCGGTCTGCAGTAGTATGGAACCACTGTAGAAAGCATTTTAAGATGGAGAAGCTGTTATCTGTGGCACCTCTGCAAGAGAACCACCTGTTTCATATGCAGTTTTAATATCTGTAAAAAATTTGGGATTAAATTGCTTAGAGATCTTTATATAGAAAACATCTTTGCATCCTATGACCAATTACTGTACATTCCAAATTTAACTTTCCAGTTACACATTTCTTTCACTATCTTCAAATTAGGAACTTTGTTAAACAGAACCTGCCCGATTTCCCTCATCTTGCACCTTTGTCCATGCTGGAAAAAATATTGCTCAATTTCAAGGAGTTAGACACCATCGCTGCAATATATAAAATTATTTTACAGTCCCTCCCTTTCAAAGATCCAAGAGGACAATGGGAAAAAGATCTCTTAATCTATATATCAGAAAAGGAATGGAAAGTAGCAATGCAGAGACTTCACTCGAGCTCCATATGCACAAACCATACAATTATTCAACTCAAAATTATATATCGAGCACATCTGTCTCACCTAAAACTGTCCAAAATGTTTCCAGGGCAAGATCCAACCTATGAACACTCCAGTCAAGTCCCAGCCTCACTGGGTCACATGTTTTGGGCCTGCACCAAATTAACATCATTCTGGACCAAAAGTTTTAAGTGCCTTTCAGACAACCTTGGTCTCACAGTCCCTCCTAACCCATTAACAACTGTGTTTGGTGTTCTTCCAGATGGATTTAAAGTGGAGAAGAACAAACAAACTGTAATTGCATTCACTACACTTTTGGCACGCAGACTTATTTTGCTAAACTGGAAGAATCTTAACTCTCCTCTTTTAAGTCAGTGGGAAACCGATGTTTTATACTATTTGAAATTGGAAAAGTCAAATATTCAGTTAGGGAATCTGTACAGAATTTTTTCAAAACCTGGCAGGATCTAATCAATAATATTTTAGAATAAGCTCTTAAAGCACCTAGGAAGTAATTATCTCTGCATTTCTTTTTCTTCTCCATTCATCTCTATTGGCCTATTAAACTCATCAATTTAGGTATGTTTACAAGCCTTAGGTTTTACCCCCATTGGCCATGCTGTCTCTCTCAGGGGTGGGGTTTGACTTCAATCCTATTTTTTGTAAAAATTGATCGATTTGTATGATATGATTACAATAAGTTGTGTGTAAGGCAGCACAGTGGCGCAGTGGGTAGTACTGCTGCCTCGCAGTTTGGAGACCCAGGTTCGCTTCCCGGGTCCTCCCTGCGTGGAGTTTCCCTGTGTCTGCATGGGTTTCCTCTGGGTGCTCCGGTTTCCTCCCACAGTCCAAAGACATGCAGGTTAGGTGCATTGGTGATTCTAAATTGTCCCTAGTGTGTGTGTGTGTGTGTGTGTGTGTGTGTGTCCTGCGGTGGGCTCGTGCCTGGGTTTGTTTCCTGCCTTGCACCCTGTGTTGGCTGGGATTGGCTCCAGCAGACCACCGTGACCCTATAGTTAGGATATAGCAGGTTGGATAATGGGTGTTGTGTGTAATGGCTAGCTTCTTGGTAAGATATTCAGTATTATTCCTTTGGTCAAAATTGTAAATTATCTGTATGATGTGACCATATAACACATTTATTTAGGTGACAGCAGGTACCCACTGAAGACGTGGCTTCTCACCCCGTTCACCAACCCACTGACTGTTCAAGAGTAACAAATGTAATATAGGGCAGCGTAAGGACTGTTAGCACTCCCTGGATAAGACTAGTGGAGTGCTCTATAGCCCAAAAAAAAGAATGTTGCATTGTGCAAAAATGTAGCATGTTGCATAACGTAGTACACATTCACGTGATGAACCTGAACCTGACTACAAAACGCTCAGCCAAATCAGACAGCATTACAACTTTGATTGAATATAATTAGCAAAATGTAAAAACAGGTAATCAGATGCAGCGTTTATTTTTTTAACCAATTCATTTAATTTCTGGTCAATATCACATAGTACAGCATGAATATTCCTTACTTCCTTTCTGTACATCTTTTACAGCATCTAATATGCATTTTGTGACTCTAGAACAGCGTCCATCAGCATGCAGCCAGATAGATGTGCGGCGGTTTCTGAGGCGGGGTGTGTGTGAAGCCACTGCTCAAAGATGAGTTCTGCACAGCAGCACCATCACCGCCTGGAGTTGTGTCCTTGGCACAGTGTTCACCTTTTGTAATATTGTCTGAAACAGAATAAAGAGTAATACAGTAATACCTCATCTGCTGCCTGCTTGTTTGTCTTATTAAACAATTATTTACATGAGTATGAATAATAGTAGGTGCTCCAGTTTCCTCCTACAGTTCAAAGACATGCAGGTTAGGTGCATTGGTGATCCTAAATTGTCCCTAGTGTGTTCTTGCTGTGTGTGTGTGCCCTGTGGTGGGCTGGCACCCTGCCAGGGGTTTGTTTCCTGCCTTGTGCCCTGTGTTGGCTGGGATTGGCTCCAGCAGACCCCCGTGACCCTGTAGTTAGAATATAGCGGGTTGGATGATGGATGGATGGATGAATGGATGAATAATAGTAAGACAGCAGCAGTTAGAAGTGTCTCACCAATAACTGCAGCAGCTCAAATGGGGTGAGCACTGGAACTCTACTACTGCCTTAAGTGGTGTTGACATTCAGATCTTTTCACGTCGTCTTTGATATCTGGCCACTTCCTTTTTACTGCGGGCACTGTGTGACTTTCTAAACATAAACTTTTGAGTGCCTCTGCCATGCTGTGCCACTCCATCAGTTTCCTTTCGTTGCTTATAGTACTGCTAAAGCAACCAAATAGTATGTTTTTCTTTGCCTTCACTTCACTGAGTAGGACCTCCATTTCACATTTGCTGACATTTTTTTTTCCATGTGCTTTTGCCATTTTCTTTTAACAAAACACTGAACAGAAAGGGCTATTTATATTGATTTGCATATTCAAATAGGTGAAATTTTGGGAGAATTTGGGGTGGGGCTGTAGGCTTTTTCATGTGTGTTAAAATTCACATTAATTGGGACTTATAAAGGGAAAGTGCGTAGAACTTTGCTTATGCAGAGTTTTATTCCTCTGATTTTTTTTTTTTGTGGGTATGCACAATACTTGCTTTGTCCATATGCAATGTTTTAGTGTGAATTCTATGCAAAGCATTATACATGTGGCCACTGGTATGCAAATAAAAGCATAGCCTTTGTAAATAATTTGGATGATATTTAGGAAAGGCCTGGATTTTTCAAGAGAGGTGGTCTTCATCCTAACTAGAAGGGATCTTTTGTTTTATCCAAAAATTTGACAAGTCAAAAACTGCCTCGCTGACTAATCAAAGCATCGTCCATATTGCTTATCCCACCTGTTACTAATGTATGTTGTAGCTGATACCCAGAATCCCTGTTGTGAGGCCTTATACATTTAGTTTTGAAGCAAAATCTAAATCACTTTATAACCAAAGAATAAAAACCACAATTAGAGTTAAAATCGGATCCTCCATTAGGGGTATGTCCATTAGTAATTTAATTCGAATTAAAACAAAAAAATATATCACCAATAAAAACATTCTTGCAGTTTAAAAATACTGCTTACTAAACATTTACTCACTTAGAAATAAAGTTGCCTTGGTAAACGATATGAAATTAAGCACAAAATCTAGTTTGTGTCATCTTACTGAAATTTGAATTAGTTAATTTGACACAATTTCCTTAGCCGAAGCATTACCAAATGGTTATACATTCCTTCATAAATCAAGAGATACTGATTGAGGGGGTGGCCTTTGGATAATTCTATGTGATGAGTCACAAACCCCCTCTGAGAACTGAGTTGAACTTACATAATTTGAGGCAGTCACATTAGATATTAAAACAGGTTCTAGCACAATTGTAGTATCAGTCTACAAACCAACAAGGTCATGTTCATGACTGAATTTGGTAGCCTTTCATCCAGTTTAGCCAACCTTACGATCATGTAGTGTTGATGAGGGGTTTGAATATACATAATGAAGTTGAAACTGACACTTTTAGCATATGATATACCCATTTGTTGAACTCAGTAGGGTTTTGCCAGATTGTCAGTGGTCTGACTCATAGTTATAATCACACATTCAATCTAATTATTGCTTACTGGGAGCTGGGATTAAAAATTTTAACATCATGCCAATAAATCATTTCTGATCACTACTTAAAAACATTTTTTTTGGTTTTGCCATTATCAATACACTCACCAATTAAAATATAGTCAGTGCAACATCTAGATTATAACTCTGCATCAGCATATTCAGAACTTTTGACAAACACAAGCATAATTGAGCAAAAGATGGCACAAGACTCTCTAATCAACGGGTGCCCTGTGACATGGAGGTTTGGGGAAGCTCTCCTTATGCCCTTTCAAATAGTTTTGTGTCCACCAATAATAACTTCAATGGCACTCCATCACATTCCAAGTCTCAGTGACACTTTAAATATTGCTTTCCCACATTAACACAGTTATGGCTTCTTATTATTGTTATGTTAGAGCCAGGGTTTGTTCACTGCCTTCAATATATTTTCTTTTTTTTTGTAATTTCTGTTAGTTTTGAACAATTATTTTTCTTATGTTCTTTGTATTTTGTAATTGTGCTAGTATTGTTTTAATTAAATAATATTTATTATCAATGCTTTTTGCATGTTTTGCCATTTGGTTTTGAAGCCAGGCTGCCTAGAATAAGGCCTGTTTCTATGGTATACCAGTGAGACCTGGGGCCTCATGTATAAATGGTGCGTATGCACAAAAATGTTGTGTACGCCCATTTCCATGCTCACATCGTGATGTATAAAAACTAAACATGACGTAAAGCCATGCACATTCTCACTCCAGCTCAATCCCTGGCGTATGCAGGTTTTCGGCTCAGTTTTGCAAATTGGCGGCACCCAGCGTCAAAGCAGTGCTACTTTTCTTGGGTGGTGTCCCTTTATTTTTTAGATTCACATCCCTGACACAACTTTATCGAATACATTGACATTAACCGCATATTGCTTTTTTTGTTTATGGCATCTGATTGTAATCAAACTGTAACCATATAATGGTGCACAGAATGGCCAAACTTATTCCAAATACTATAGCTGCTTTAGCGTTGTTACTCTCAGTGCACCACTGAGTATTTTAATCCACTGTATCCGAGTGTAGAAATACAGCTGATTGGAAAGAGGATTATCGGGATACAGTATCTACAACACACTGCCTCAGCCATGCGCACAGTCTATTTGATTTGGCCTGGAACCCCTGCAGATTGTATTTTTTTCTCCAGCCGTCTGGAGTTTTTTTTTTGTTTGTTTTTCTGTCCACCCTGGCCATCGGACCTTACTCCTTTTCTATGTTAACTAATGTTGTCTTATTTTGTCTTTTATTTTCTTTTCTTCATTATGTAAAGCACTATGAGCTACTTTTTGTATGAAAATGTGCTATATAAATAAATTTTGTTGTTGTTGTTACAACACAGTGGATTTTATCTTAAGAAATCAACAAAATAATGATTTAAATATTTTAATGGGTTTGGGTGTCTCAGCATGCCTCTTTATTCATGCCATGCACATTTATATTGCTTGGAAAATAGTATAAGATTTATTTGACTTGATTTATTTATTTTATGCATGAAATAAGTTTTGTGATATTTTATGCAAATGTAAAACTTCATAACAATAAACTTAACAGAAATATTGACAAAAGCTAAAGAAAAAATTTGTTGAGAGTGTAAATAGGATAGTTTTCATAATGAAAAGAACAATAAAGTATTTCAGATCCCTTCACTTTGTTCACATTTTGATATGCTTCAGCATTATGATAAAATTATTTAAGTGTATTTTTTCCTTCTTCAAACAACACTCAATACTCCTGAATGACTAGGAAAAAAGGGATTTTCTTAGAAATGTTTGCAAATTTCTTAAAAATATAAAGCTGAAATATCACATTGACTTAGTGATAATAATAATAATAATAATAATAATAATATACATTTTAGTTAAATGTGCCTTTCATGGTGCTCAAGGACACCTTACAAAAGTACAAAAACAAACTACAAAAAAACTCAATTAAAATAAAATAATATTATGTAAATATAGTTATAAAAGTGCAAAAACATACAGTCAAGGAACAAAATCAGGGAAGTTGGCAAGTCTAAAATGGTAAGTTTTAAGTCTGGATTTCAAAATGGTAAGTGAATCAGTGCTGTGGCTATCTCAAGGAAGGGAGTTCCAAGGACGAGGAGCAATAAAGCTAAAAGATCTAACACCCATGGCAAATAAATAAACAGTGTGTAACAAGGAGATTTGAATTAGAAGATCTAAAAGTGCGAGTAGGTTTATAAATGTGTAATAGATCTGGGGTGCTAGATTATGAAGAGATTTGAGTGTTAGCAAAATCTTCTATCAATATGATATTAAACAGGAAGCCAGTGCAGTTCACATAGGAGTAATATGTTCTATGGAAGTGGTTCTAGTAAAAACATGAGCAGCAGCAAAACTGAACCAACTGAGGCCTATGCAAAAGATTGTGAGAAAGACCAAGCAGTATAGAAATACAGTAATCAATGTGAGATGTTGCCAAAGCATGTACTGTACAGGGATAGCAGTACTATTAGCTGTAGGAAATGGATAAAGGTGAAACTATGCAGACTGGGTAATATTATTAATTTTGTTTTGAAAGATAAGAGTGCTGTCAAGGAAGGCACCCAAGCTCTTAACCTGAGGAGAAGGAGGCACTGTACAACCAACAATTTTCAAAGAAAAACTGTCAAATCTAGTAAGAGAAGATTTATTGCCAATGAGGAGAACCTTAGTGTTAACATTATTAAGTATGAATAACTTTGAGGAGACTCATGCTTTTATTTCAGTAAGGCAATAAGAGAAGATGAAGGGAGGAAAGACAGAATTAGGCTTGGTAGATAAATACAACTGGGTGTCATCAGAGTAGCAATGAAACTGAATACCAAATCTCCTAAAAATATTGCCAAGTGGTAGAAGGTAGATAATAAATAAAAAGAGGGCCCAAAACAGAGCCTTAGGGAACACCACTAGTGACTGGAGTGGGCTGTGATCTAAAATTCTTAAGCTAAACAAAATGTGTATGACCAGAGAGATATGAAGCAAACCAAGTGTAGGAAATACCATTGATTCCAATATAGACTAATTTATCTAACAAAAAGCTTTGATAGACTTAGCACTAGTAGCACCAGAACGGTCAACAGCCCAAAATCCTCAGCCATTACCACTCCATTAGTGATTTTAACCAAAACTGTCTCTGTACTATGGAAAGTGCAGAAACCAGACTGAAATAAATAATTATCGGTAAGGTACGCATGAACCTGTGCTGCTGGTGTCTTCTCAAGTACTTTTGATAGAAATGGCAGGTTTGAAATTGGTCTAAAATTATTCAATTATATCAGGATCCGCATTAGGCTTCTTTAAAATGGGAATTATAGCAGACATCTTAGAAGTTGAGACAACACAACCATAAGAAAGTGATGAATGTATAATGTCAGTGTCACACACTTGCGCATGAGAGGCAGCTAATGGGCTTGAGTAAGGGTGGTTCCGAAACATGTCGGGATGTGGCAGAGTGCACTGACTCTTTTTCTCCCTTTCCTATAGACCATTCACGGAAGATCCCACCTGGCTCGCTTGACGTCACTTCCGTGACCGAGCCAATGGCTGAAGACCATGAGCCCGATCCCTATGATCTCACTTCCTGTCTTCCACTTTAAAAACCTAGTCCCTCAGTTCTGTCTTGGACTCTGTTGTGTGCAGTATTCATTTAAAACGACTGTTGCAGCCAGGAAACCAAATTATACGGGTGGCTGCCCCAAACCTTTCTATGACTCTTTGTGAGTTTTGTGACATCAGTTATTAATGAGACAATACAGATCAGGCAAGTTTTTACCAAATAAGTAGGAATTGGATCTAACTGGGAAGTACAAGGTTTAGATTTTTTTAATGAGCTTTCACAAACAGTAGGCTGTGTAAATGCCAAAAATATTAGTAAATTAGTAAAACCTAATTATTACCGAATTATTACCAGTGATCAGTTTAATTAAATGGATATGATAAGTAAAGACACACACCTGTTTATGGAAGGTCCAATGGATGAAAATGTGTATCAGAGCAAAAATCAAGTCATGAGGTCAAAGGATATGCCTGCAGAGATTAGAAACAGAGTTTTGTCAAGGTACGGGGAAAGGCTACAAAAAATTCCCACAACATTTAAGGTTCTGAAGGGCACATTTGCTTCCATAATTCTTAAATGATATGAATTTGGAACAACCACAATAAAAAAGAGAGGTGACCAAGAATCCGATTGTCATTCTGGCTGGCCTCCAGTGAATGTGTGTAGAGATGTGAGAAGCTTCCAGAAGGATACCCACCACTGCAATACTCTACTAATTTGGGATTTATGGCGGATTAGCCAAATGACACATAAAAGCCCACATGGAGTTTCCAAAAGGGCACCTAAAGGACTCTCAGTCTATGAGAAACAAGATTATGCTTATATAAGTATGAGAATTACATTTGGGTTAAAGGAATACTCCACCCGGAAATTATAATTTTTTATGTTACTTTCCCCTATTTGTAGTGATTGCCAGGAACACACATGTTTTTTATGCAAATTAGAATTTTTAAACTTTCTTATACAACAGGCTTAATCCAACCCTGAAGAACAGAAAACAAAATTAAAACGTCCATGATAAAATCTTAATTTACTCGTGTCACATAATCTATACTATTCAGCGGTATGCTCACATCTAAAACATATATTTTTTGTACAAAAACATTGTTAAACACTTAAATTACTTAAATCAGACTACTGCACGAAAGTGAAGTATGTTCAGATGGTTCAATCTTTTGAATTGAAGACCCAATTCTCCTCATTCATTCGTCAAGATTCCTGTCTTCAAGAAAACCTCTGGGCATTGTACAGTAGTGAGCACTGTACTAGGACTGATCCTTTGTCAGTCCACTTTTACAAAGTTTCCTTTTTCCATGTTCTCAGTTTACACAATGTTATTACTGCTGATGGTTAAAATGAAGAAATTTGTACAAAAGGAGCTGAGCCATTTGGCACTGGTTAGTAGATATAACTTCATTATGATAAGCTACCATGTGCTAGTTTTCAGCTGTATTTTTACCGCCACACAAGGATACTGTAAATATTAGAGTAATAAAAGGATTTCCAGAAGGGAAAAGCAGTCATTTTAATGTCTGGAAAATGTCTAAAGTTCTTTATGGAGAAATCACAGATATTAATTTAGGAACAGAATCTGGCAATAATTCATTTATAGTTAGCTGTGCAAAAAATAGTCCCTTTATAAGGGCCACTCCATTGTATTCCTGAACTGCAAACTTTAAAAGGCACATCATTTTTCACTTAGTTTCTTTAAGCAGAAACCAAAATCATTAAGTTTAATTTCAGTGCTCATTATTGTTATAAGCTCAGGGTTCCTTGTATTTTGTCAGACTTGCGTCATATGTAATTAAATGGCTCATACATTTAAAAACCACAGGCTTTTACTTCCTGGCTGCAAGCTAGATTTTGTATGCTGCAAAGAAACTCTAAATATCATTCTGTCTACAGTAATATATTTTAGATATGTTCAGATGTTAGTTAGAATATAGTGGGTTGGATAATGGATGGATGGATGGATGTTCAGATGTACATTGCTGAAACTCCTAGCTTGTTTCATGTTGAATAAATGACAGTGTCATGATTTCTAGTTTCTTTTTATCATTTCATGCCTGCACATTTATGTATTCATTTTGCTTACTATTAATTTTAATGTTACACTCTGTGTTATTTTCATGACATCATTTTGTTTTATGGATGCTGACATTTTGTGTTGTTTATTGTTACTAGACCTATTGCCAGTCATGTGACATGTAAGTCACATGACATTTTATGTCATTAAGTCTTACCTATAAATGATGATGGCATCTCTCTTGCCTTTGCTGAAACGGTCATTTCCTTTTTCCATGCAGTATATGCCTATACATTGATTTAGATTATGTGCGTGACTGATCTCTTTGGTTTAGTCATCTCCCTGTTCTTTTATTCTTCTTTGCACTGCATGAATACCAACATTTGAAAGGTGCTTCACAACAAATAGAAGTACAGTGGTACCTCAGTATATGTCCGCTTTGGAATAAGTCCAACTTGGTATACATCCTGCTTGGATGTGAAAAATGTTGCTTGGTATACGACCTTTGTTTGGAATACGACCCGTGTGCTAGAACTTCACTCCCAGATAATCAAACAAGGCATGAGCTGGGAGACGTTTGTGAATGTTCTGCGACGGTGGGGGGATGGGATACCAGGCTGCTTGCTGCTTGTCTTAATCAGCATATTTACAGGACAAAAGACACTGACGGAGAGGTGTGAACGGATTTAAGGTGGGCCGGATTTACATGTTTTCTCATAGGCTCTGGTAATTCTAGTGTTAAGCATGTTTTATAATAGATGCATGAATGAATAAGAGTTGCAGTAATAAGTTACATTTATAACAGAATTAGCACATAGTACACTTTTGAGCACCAAATATAACAAGACCAATGCTCTGAATAGTTGTTTGATACTGTAATGATGCAATAGGAACACAGTAAAGGGTTGGGGACTTCCGTTGCACCTTGTTTAATGTTGAAACAGAAAAATAAGTAAATGATAGAGCAGAAAAGGCAAGACTTTCCAGACTAGAATGTAAGTGACATCTATAGTTTTCCAGGGGATCATCTTCCATTCTATAGAAAAAAGGGAGAAAGAGTCAATAATAGTGCTTCCCCACTCTCTAGTCCCTTGTTCTTACATCATTTGAGCTCTGAAGATGTCCCCTAAGTATGTATTTTTTACAACACATACATGCAAACAACAGTAAAAATTTTCATCTTTGCAATTAAGTCACATTGAAGCAACTCACACATCTATCTGCACAAATCCTAACTGCATGCACCCAGCCGGTGTCTTTTGAACATACCCATATGTGCATGGGCTCTCCTGTGGGGCATCAACAGAATAGGAGAGGGAAACTCTGTAGTCCTACTGGGTTTATTCAGTGCTTTCAGGGGGAATGACAGAAATACCTGTCCATGGCAATGTACACCGGACTACTCATAAATGTACCTGTGTCAAAAATCAATGATCCATTTTGTGTTTGTGTTATTATATCTGAGGCTTATTACTGGACACTCAGTGTAAACAGAGAAACTGAGCTGTCAACTGATCATCACTTGGTGGTAGCCGGGCTCAGACATATGGACATCTGCTGCATAGACCTTTTTTTCACCTTTGGTCTTAGTTGGTGTAGTATAAACTTTTGCTGGGTTTCAATGATATGAGATGGTAATCTCCCTATAGTCTCTTTAACTGTATGTGACAAGAACCTACTGAAACTGTGCTATGTGAAAACATCCCAAAAGTCAACTTGAAACCCAAAAGCTATTATATTTGTATTATGTGTAAGTTCTAGATCGGGTTCTAGGTGATTATCAGTGAAATTAAATGTGCAAAACAGCTACTGAATTCAACATAGCATAATTGCAGACCGCAGTACCTATGAGGTCAGTAGTGTAAAACTACATCAGTCACAAAATGCCCATCAGATTACACTGTGGTTAAGATTAGGATTGTGGGAGGGTTATCTGACTCAAACAGAATTTTTTGACTGATGTGTTTATTACCTGACCTATGTCATAGTTCAGGGGTGGGCAATGTCGGTCTTGGAGAGCCACAGTGGCTGCAGGTTTTTATTCCAGCCCAACTGCTTAATTAGAAACCAATCCTTGCTAATCTCAGACTTTATTTAATTTTATATCTTGTTAGTCTGCGCAATGTCAGACTCTTATATCGTAGATTTTTTCTTTTCTGTGGAAATCATCCAAATGATTTGAAGCCTAAAGCATATCATTTTCAGTCTGTCACATTTTTCTATCAAGTGTTTTATTAAATCAGTGCATGATGAAGACACACAGATGTAATTGGAAAAAAACTAGCTGGAGATATGCTGGCTGCTTTGTCATTTACATCTTATTGCTAATAAGGAGCCATTAAAACACTGAATGCAGCAGTTTAAGATTGAAATAAGCAATTAAGGGTGGAGAACCTTAACAAGTGAGACCACTAAAATGAAGCATCAAAATGTCACTTAAGCAATAAGTGCTTAATCAGCAGTAATTCACTTCTCATTAAGACACTGGGCTGGAACAAAAACCTGCAGCCACTGCGGCTCTCCGGGACCAACATTGCCCACCCTGTCATAGTTATTGTAGGCTGCAGTTAGACCCATCTCACTGAACTTAAAATTTATGTATTTGGTGTTATGCAAAAGTATAAAAGTTTATATTCTCTAACATAATAAAAATATATATATAATGTGATGAGGGCGGCACGGTGGCGTTGCTGCCTCGCAGTTAGGAGACCCGGGTTTGCTTCCTGGGTGCTCCCTGCGTGGAGTTTTTTGTGTTCTTCCCATGTCTGCGTGGGTTTCCTTTGGGCACTCCGGTTGCCTGCCACAGTCCAAAGACATGCCAGTTAGGTGGATTGGCGATTGTAAATTGGCCCTAGTGTGTGCTTGGTGTGTGGGTGTGTTTGTGTGTGTCCTGCGGTGGGTTGGCACCCTGCCCAGGATTTGTTCCTGCCTTGTGCCCTGTGTTGGCTGGGATTGGCTCCAGCAGACACCAGTGACCCTGTGTTCAGATTCAGCGGGTTGGAAAATGAATGGATGGATGGATAATGCGATGACTAAGGTGCCGCCGCGAGTGGCAGCCTTTCCAGCAGCTCCGTGTACGACTTTATTTTTCTACCTTTTTCTCTATTTTACTGATCACTCTTATCACTTTCTTTTATGTGGTCTCATTCCCTGGACAATTTTTACTACTTGGCATGGATTTTTACACTCCGAGACTCGTCTATTCAAGTAGTCAACTTCAAGCGCTGAGAGCAAATGCCAGCGCTGATGTGGTTCCCTATTTACCTGACGAGGTAAGAAGGCGGTATTGTGGCAGCAGAGCCGGAGCTAAGCTTAAAGCCAAGCGACTAGCAAGAACGTGGCGCTACAAACCTTCGGAGCCTTCTGTGATCCTGGGAAATGTGAACTCGCTACTAAATAAGATCAATGAACTGGCTGCGCTGGTGAAAAACGTTAGGACCTACAGAGAATGCAGTTTGTTGTGTTTTTGTGAAACGTGGCTAACAACTACCATCCCAGATGCTAACGTGGAGCTACCCAGGTTTAGCACAGTTAGAGCGGACAGAAACACAAATACCAGCGGGAAGCGGAAAGGAGGAGGACTCGCTCTCTATGTAAATACAAGGTGGTGCAACTCTGAACATGTAAACATCAAAATCTCCACTTGCTGCAGGGACATTGAACTGTTGGCTGTAAGTGTGTGTCCCTATTACTTGCCAAGAGAGTTTGGACACGTCTTTGTTATTATTGTTTAAATCCCCCCTCGGGCGAATGTGGAGATAGCGGGTGACATCATCCATTCCGCCCTGAGGCGCTTGTGCTAATCTCTGGAGACTTTAACCATGTGACGCTGGACAAAACATTACCTGCCTTCTCCCAGTATGTGGATTGTAACACCCGGGGAAATAGGACTATTGACCTACTGTTTGCAAACGTTAAAGACACATACACCGCGCCACCCCGCTGCCTGCGCTTGGGAAAGCAGATCATAACCTGGTTCTGCTTCAGCCTCACTACAAACCAAGAGTGAGGGAGATACCTACAACCACACGCTCATTCAAGAAGTGGTCCTCTGAGGAACAGCAGGCTTTGGACCTGCAAACTGGGATATCCTGCAGGGATCATATAGTGAGAATATTGAGGAGGTTGTTGACTGCACTACTGACTACATCAGCTTCTGTATGGACATTGTAGTTCCAGTAAGAACAGTATGCTGCTATGCTAACAACAAGCCATGGATTACAAGTGACATCAAGGGCCTTTTGAACCAGAATAAAAGGGCTTTAAAGGCGGTGATCAGCATGAGCTCAAGCGCATGCAGAAGGAGCTCCATGTCCAGCTAAGGGCAGCGAAGGAGCAGTACACAAGAAAGCTGGAGCAGAAGTACCAGAATAACAGCATGAAGGAAGTATGGAATGAAGATCATCACTGGCTGCAGCTCGAAGCTAGGTGCCACCATCGAGAGAGACATGGAGAGAGCAAACAAAATGAACTAACAGGTTTGACCACCCTAACCCACTCTCACCTTGGAGTACTGCACCCTCCACCTATCCTTCTGTTGATACCAGCGTAGGAGAGACATCCCCATCCACAATTACAGCAGCCCAGGTGAGCAGAGAGCTGAGGAGACTTCGTGCCAGCAAAGCAGTGGGTCCAGATGGAGTATCGCCACGACTGCTGAAGGCCAGTGTGCTGAAGCTGGGGAGTCTTCTACAGTGCATTTTCAACCTGAGCCTGGAACAGGGGAGAGTCCCGAGGCTTTGGAAAACATCTTGCATCACCCCAGTCCCAAAGGTATCATGTCCTAATAAGCTGAATGAATTCCGGCCTGTCGCTCTGACGTCACATGTGATGAAGACCATGGAGCAGCTGCTGCCTCACCACCTGAGGCCACAGGTACACCACGCCCTCGACCCTCTGCAGTTCACATATCAGGAGAAGGTGGGAGCGGAGGATGCCATCATCTATATGCTACATTGATCCCTTTCCCACTTGGATAGAGGCAGTGGTGCTGTAAGAATTATGTTTCTGGACTTCTCTAGCACATTCAACACCATCCAACCTCTGCTCCTTAGGGACAAGCTGACAGAGATGGGAGTAGATTCATACCTGGTGGCATGGATCGTGGACTATTTTACAGACAGACCTCAGTATGTGTGTCTTGTGAACTGCAGGTCTGATAATGTGGTCAGCAACACAGGAGAGCTGCAGGGGACTGTACTTCTACGGTCCTGTTCAGCCTATATACATCGGACTTCCAATACAACTCACAGTCCTTCCACGTGCAAAAGTTTGCTGACATTGCTATCGTGGGCAGCATCAGGTGTGGGCAGGAGGAGGAGTATAGGAATCTAATCAAGGACTTTCTTAAATGGTGCGACTCAAACCACTTACACCTGAACACCAGCAAAACCAAGAAGGTGCTGGTGGATTTTAGGAGACCCAGGCCTCTCCTGGATCCCGTGATTATCAGAGGCGACTGTGTGCAGAGGGATCAGACATATAAATGCTTGGGAGTGCAGCTGGATGATAAATTGGACTGGAATGCCAATACTGATGCTCTGTGCAAGAAAGGACAGAGCCGACTGTACTTCCTTAGAAGTCTGGCGTCCTTCAACATCTGCAATAAGATGCTGCAGATGTTCTACCAAACGGTTGTGGTAAGTGCCCTCTTCTACGCGGTGGTGTGCTGGGGAGGCAGCATAAAGAAGAAGGACGCCTCACGCTTGGACAAACTGGTGAGGAAGGCAGGCTCTATTGTTGGCATGGAGCTGGACAGTTTGACATCTGTGGCAGAGTGATGAGCACTGAGCAGGCTCCTGTCAAACATGGAGAATCCACTGCATCCACTAAACAGTGTCATCTTCAGACAGAGGTGCAGCTTCAGCAACAGACTGCTGTCACTGTCCTGCTCCACAGACAGACTGAGAAGTTCATTCCTCCCCCACACTATGCGACTCTTCAATTCCACCCGTGGGGGTAAACGTTAAATGTTAACATTATACAAGTTTATTGTCTGTTTTACCTGCATTTTTATCACTCTTTAATTTAATATTATTTTTTATTGTTTTGTATCAGTATGCTGCTGCTGGAGTATGTGAATTTCCCCTTGGGATTAATAAAGCATCTATCTATCTATCTATCTATCTATCTATCTATCTATCTATCTATCTATCTATCTATCTATCTATCTATCTATCTATCTATCTATCTATCTATCTCTGTTTGCTGTTGGAAATATGAATGTAGTAATAGAAAAATGCAAATACACTGTCAGAAACCCTCGACATAGTGTTCATCCACAAAGAAATACAACATAAACACAGAAATACATTCTACCAATGTTCTTTGTAAATTTTCTTTTATAATATGAAACTATTTTACAGACTTATTGTTACATATACACTATTTTAAAGGTCCATCTATTAACTCACAAAGCCAAGCTTAACCTATCGAAACTTATGCCATCACAAGACGGCAGTTCACACTTGTAAATAAGGTCTCAGCAGCAGAATCTGATTTGGACAATTATTTTTTGGGAATATATACAGTAAAAGCAGTGCGAAAGACAGACTACACAGAATGAGCTACTGATAAAGTAATGTTACAGATATCGAGTATGACCCAAGTTTATAATACCATATGAAGGTTTCTTCACTTACAACAGAGAAAACAATTATGAGATAGAGGTCTAACCAAAGAAACATATTTTTAGCAGCTGTTTTTTTCTTTCACTTACCATATACTGTATTACTTATTCCAGCCTATGTCAGCTCATTATCTTTTAAAATACATCAGTGGTTTCCTAATAAATGTCATTTGACATAAATTACTACATTTTTTGAGTAACCAACCCTTTGACTGATGAATATATTATTTCTTGAATCCTTCAGATATTTTCTTATTTTTCTTGAAAGGGTAGAGTTCCTTTTATGGAGTGGTTTGCCCATTACCTGTCTGATTTGAATGTTTCACACATCACATTTTATTTAATGTTTACAGGTAATTAAATAAATTGCTGCCAGCAATTTTTTAAGATGATCTGTACTATGTATGTCTTTGCTCCCTGATCGTTGGTGAACGTAATTAAAAATTAATAAATGTGTTCTGCGGCATGTTTGGAGGCATCATTAGTTCTTCTTGCATACAACAGAAGTGGGAATTCAAACATGACTAGTGATGTGTCGATGTTTCTAGCCTAGTTATTTAAGCATATGGCCCCTGACATGCCATAGCACTCATGTTACATTTAGTACAACATCTTTCTTTAACAGAAACTCTCATAGGAAGGAATCTTTATAGGATTATTTAAAGGCATTCTGTCTCCCCATTTGAATCTATTTTTTTATTTTTACTCGTTTTCAAATATTTCTGCTATTTCTCCTAAAAATAAACTCATACTGAGGTACTCTAACCACATTTCCCAAAGAACTACGCATGTTCATATCCCCACTCTCCAGTCCATTTTTGGAATTCACATTATGGTAAATATGATGGGAACAGGTAGGAGTCAAGGTGTGGGATCGTAATTCCTGCATTGGAAAATCAATCAGGAAATGATTGCTGAAAATTAAAAAAAAAAACACTAATGCTAATTGAGGACATATTATTAAATGGAATTTAAATGTGATGTCATTTTAAATAATACCTTTTTGGTAACATTGCATTTAGCCTTAAGACTTGTTTATGTCCTTGTCAATGGCACTATTCCTGTAAATAAAATGGATAGTCATGTAAAGCCTATTAGAGAATAGAGGTAACCCAAACAATAGTAAAAAAAGCAACACAAATAATTTAAATACATCATAAGAAAATCATATAGGCTACTGTGTCATGTAAAGGGATGATGATAAAAAGAGATTCATAAAAATTATATATGTTGGGGTTGGTTGGTGGAATCATGTAGAAACCAAATGTAGATGGTGTTTATTGCATGAAATACATTTAAACATAGCGAATGCAAAATTTTACAATTGTTGAAATACTAAAATAAACTGTTATAATAAAATTCATTAGATATTCTTATTTTATTGAATGAATTTTCAAAACAAGGAACTTTCCCAGAATAAAAAAACAGTGGCTTGTCTTCGAAAATCAAAATTCTATAGGGTAAGAACAAGATATTCTATTTTTTTATGCCAAGAAAAGCCTCCTAAACAATGAATGACATTGAATAGTTGGTGTTCATATAAAATAATGTAGTACCAAGTCTTTTCTTCAGCTGTATTTGCTTGGTAGCGTAAAACAAAATAAAAAAAAAAAGAATCTATTCTCTATAGAGTTTTATTTTCTTCATTTTGACATTTCCACCTAGGGTGCTTGTTTTTTGGCTTAGGTACAGTCTGAAAAAAAAAGATTTAGACAGTCCCCCGAACTACAGTTTTAGGGGGCCCTGCCCCTTTCAGTTTCATGTACATAGGACAAGGAAAAGTCTGTTTTGAGTTTCAGGGCCAGGTTTGCTTTTGAACACTGAAGCCTACCTTGAGTTTCCCCACCTGTTTTTGAGTTTTAGGCCTGCTTTTAAAGTGTTGTGGGCACTAATATAGTAAAAACAGCAAACCATGAAATGGAAATTCAGATTAAATGGTGTGTTCAAGTCTAAAACATGCCTGAGATGAAAACAAATTTTTCCTTTGCATTGCTGTGAAGTTGGGATATTCCCTTAATAGTGCAGCCATCTTATATAACATAGCTTGCATGTTTTCACAGGTCATGCGGATCAAGGATCACAAAACGAGCATAGAAAAAGGTAAAGTCCATGAAAAAATAATCTTACCAATTTTCCCAACAATAAACATTACCAATGTAAAAGTAATAGTAGAAATGGATCTGTATATTAAATTTGGTCTATAATCAGCTTGTGCCCTGTCTAGACCCTCAGCTGTGATGAACAAAACATTCTTTGCTGTTGTAATAATGAATGGTAAGTATTGCTAAATGGGTTTATATTTTAGTTATATAAGGTCATTATTTTCACGTGTACAGAGTACAGTGAAACTCCTACTTACATGGTCTAATCATCATACAATATGTTGCCCCTCTCTACTGCCAAAAAACTTTTATATTTATCATGGAAACGACTATGGCCAAGGGATGTCTGTCACAGTTTGTTTCCTTGCTTTTTACCCCTATGGCAACAAAATGTGAAAGGGCAGAACACTTTCAGACAAGAGGATAAGAAAAAAAAATGAATAGCGCATTGGGCAGCAACATTATACCATTTTCAACAAGCTTGTGGCTGTAATGAATCTGAGCTTTTGGCAGTTAAATACAGTATGCCTTTCAGTAACTTTAAAAGATATTTTTAGTCGTCATTAAAATTTTGCTAAAGATTAAAAAGATCACCAACTAAATTGGATTGCATTGATTTGAGAATGCCACCTGTGTTTACTTTGACAGTATACCTTTATGTCCCATTTACATAACTGTAGACTTAAAAATAACTACTTGTACATCTAATTTTGATTACACTTTAGTTTAGGTCTTCATAATTATGCTGTATTTATAAAGTAATTATAATGTAACTACCTGTATAACTGTATGAATGCTTTGTTAAAGCTGCAGATTGAGAGAACAATAAGTGTAAAAGCAAAATCTTTATGAAATTGGTGGATTTATTAATAGGAAACTAAAATTTTGAGAAGGAAGAGTGGTGGGAGAATACAAATTATCAAAAAAAAAGCAGATAGAAGGAAGCCCCCACCTCAGCTATTATAAACACACTATGGGGCTTTGGACCCCTTCTTCCAGGTGGGCCCTCCACTATCCCACTATCCCACCATCAGAAAACAATGTAGAACCAAAGCAAAGCTCCAAACTCACCTCATACCTCTTTTTTCACTTCCAGAATAATATAAGCCACACTTGTTTGTCTTTCCTTCAAGTGCAAAGGTCTCGTGGCTGGGGTGTGGCTTTAAGTTCCTCTTGAAATGATTGTTATATAAGAATTGAGTTTGTTCCATGTTTAGGAACATTCTCAGAAAATCCAGTGCCATGATTTTTAAAGCTAGCTGTGGTAGCCCCAGGTCTCCTAGAATCCCAGACCCAAAAGGTGTAAACGGGACCTTCTGTACCTCACCTTGGTCCCTTTATTGCCACCTAATAGTTAGGAAACATTATTTTCCCCTTTTTTCGGTACCATGTAACTAATTTAAGATGTTAATGACTACTGAGTGTTGCACTTTATTATTAGTCATGCAGCCACTTCTATGTTGTGAGCTCTAATTTTCAGAAATTCTGTCTTTTCAGATTATGTTCCCGGCAATCTGCATATGAAATATAGGGGTTTCATTCACAAGGGTTTAGAGTATTTGGCTAGAAGTTTTGTACCTGTATTATATTAAAGGTTTGTATTTTGTTTACAATTTTCTGCGACACCATTTTGTTTTCTTGATATGCACTGTTCATTGTGAGCCTTTTGTATTTGCTGTTTCTATGGCAATATTTCCAACAATGCACTGCAATGTACTTTTTGTGATGTCATCAGAACAAGGGTTTAAAGGTTGTCGTCGACAGCACTGGGGTATTCAAGTTAGGATAAATCTTTGTTTTGCTTTGTTGAATAGTATTAATTTTTGCTCTTCTCAGTTACTAAATCTTTGCTCTTGTTTGTTGACTTTTGCTTCTTATATTTTTATTAATGCTTGGTCATGATGATTCCCGGTTTAGTTCTTTTGCCTGTTCACTGAGTACGATTCTCCTAGTCATTTTTTCTTTTTCTTTTATGGTCTCTTACGAGTTAGCACACTGTAAAGGTAGCTGGCCTTTACTGTACTGCCTTGTTACCCTGTAACTTACCACCCTGGAGAAAAAAGACTTCTAGCAGACTTCTGTCTCTATAGAGAAGTGCTATTCAACTTCATGTACTTCAGGGGCCAAAAACTGGGAATTAGCCTTACTAAAGGGCCGCAATGCAAAACAAGTTAACATTTTCTGACATTTTTGGTGTTAATTCTTTCCTAAAGATTTAAGTTAGAATGCTTTAAAACTAGCAAACCTATTTAACAAATTTTCTTTGCATTTGGGGTTACATTTAATAAACAATCCTTCAAAAGTATAATAAATGTAGAAATTAGCACCTTATTTAAAGTTGAGCTAACATAAGACTTCTCTTGTTGTAATCATATCACTAGGTAAGAACAATTTTAACAAATAACATTTATGTGAAAATGGGAGTAAAGTAAAAATGCATCTTAAAATAGTTATGAAAGCTATTTGAAACTTTAATGTACAGTAATTTAGATCAATTAACATTTTATTGCCCCATCTACTTTGCTCTTTAAATGCCTGCATATAAGGATAATATGTAAGTAACATATAAATACCGAAATGCTCCACCATAAATACAAATGGTAATACAATCAGGATGCTTATTAACATTCCCTCTTGTCAACAAATATCCTCTCCTCTTGTTCGGTCTTTAAGTGGAAAAAATGTGAGCATTACCTCAGCAAGATCCACGCCATTAAAAAAGCGCACCCAAACCATGACCTCGGCCATGTCTGATATATCGGTTGACTCATCAATGGCCAGACTAAAATGTTCTGTGTTACTTAGGTCAGTTACAAGCTTTTCAAAAAGATTATCAGAAATTGTTTCAACTCTTCAGGCTAATGTAAATAGAATCTGATAGTTGCAATTTGGATATCTGACCAATGATATCGTCTTTATTTTTAAAATTAGTGAAAAAAGATTCACTGCTCTCCAAGAAACATTTTTTAATAAGCTCTTCTTCAGTAAAAGGTCTTCAGCTCTTTACAATGTTCCACATCTATACTAATAAAAGGCAAAGCCCTCACTGACTCACTCACTCACTGACTGACTGACTGACTCACTCATCACCAATTCTCCAACTTCCCGTGTAGGTAGAAGGCTGAAATTTGTCAGGCTCTTTCCTTAAAAGCTTACTAGGTTTCATTTTGAAATTCTACGCGTAATGGTCATAACTGGAACCTATTTTTTCATCCATATACTATAATAGACTTCTGCTCGATGCCCGTGGGAGGCGGAGTTACGCCTCCCACATAATTTAGTGCCTGCCCATATAAGGCCGTCCGTCAGCGGCAATCCAATAGAAACACTGCCGCTAAATATTCACGGGTGAAGGACTGTGCTTATGCAGAGGAAGATGAGATGGTCAGGGTGGTGTTTAGCGCAAACTCAGCGAACCTACGAGAGAAACTTTTAAGTGCCGGGTCTTAGCTAACATTAATTACAGCCGTGGACATCGCACGAGATGGCACCAGCACAGCTGGGAACCTTCGATGCATGTACACCGAGTGGCTCACATGAACTGACGCATTGCACAGACAAAAAGCAACAGTTCCAAAAAGTGCTGAACAATAACCGAATTATACAATTGAGAAGGCAGCAAAAAAATATGAAGCGTGTGATACATATAAGCATATTCATAAGTGCAGCTACTGCGGAAACAAAGCACACGGTGGAAAAAGTCAATGTCCCGCTAAACGAAGACAGTGTAAAAAAAAATGCATGCAGTGTGTCACATCTCAGATAAAGAGGAAGACGAGCTGTTTATTGATGCAGTAAGAAACGAATCGATGAATGAAACCTGTTATCTTTACAATGATTGACAAACACGGAATGTAACTTGAACACAACACATCCTACAAATATGAACCTGATTGAAAGAAATAATGATAATCAAATCCTTGATGACAGCAACACTCATAACACTCACAAAACAATTACTGTATATTGACAATCATGTTACGTTATTTTTAAAATGTTCCCTTTTCTTTTTCATAACTTCTTTAACACACTACTTCTCCGCTGCTAAGCGTCGGTATATATATATATGTATATATATACCCGATCTACATACTCTCAAATAGACAAACCACACGCCGTGGCGCAATGGTAGAGGCTTTGCCTCTAGCGCCGATGTCTGAGGTTCGATTCCCGAGAAGGGGTGCACTGAGTATGTACGCGCGCTTCCCAGTTCATTTTACCCTTGCATCCCCTTGGTTTGAGACGGTTAACGCAGAAAGACAGATCACCAATTCAAGCTTTATGAATAATGGATACAAAGCGCGTTCCTAAGACTGATCGGAGGCAAATTTCATTTCAAAAGACTACCCGACAGAAGCCTTGATAAAAGCGTGGTTTTGTGCTAACTGTCCAAATACGAACCTGATTGAAAGAAATTATAATCAAATCCTTGATGACAGCAACACTCATAACGGTCACAAAACTATTACATTTACAATCATGTTACGTTATTTTTAAAATGTTTTCTTTTCTTAGCACAAGCACAGCTGAGAAGCTGAGAAGCTTCGATGCATGTACTCCATAACGCTTTAAAAAATAACGCATTTAATCACACTTTCAATTCCAAGCAAAGGGGAACTTTTGTCAATGCATGATTTCCTGGTACATCGATTACATTGATGCACACATCAGAGCTACAAAAATGTTAGAGTCGGAATAAAGCGCGTTCCTACGACTGATCGGAGGAAAATTTCATTTCAAAAGACTACCCGACGGAAGCATTGATAAAAGCATGGTTTTGTGCACACTGAAAACCAAGCAAAATTAGATGCATTACAGAAAGCGGACTTTGTGGCTCTTACTGGGGATCATTGGACTTCCGTGACCGTTAGTAATTCTAAATACATCTAATTACAAAATGTTCAATGATCACACTGTTTTAGCCTAATTTACAAAATAATTTTGGCTAAGGTTACTCACAGTTTAAAGGTGAAGCTGGTCAAATTACCTTTTATGTTTCTGCTTATTTTTTTAAGAAGAAAAACTGCACTTTATGTTGAAATTTTGGTTATTATTATTTAAAGACAATACCATTCTTAAAATACCACTTTATTTTTAAGTCTGCCCAATTTTAGCCAGGGATGATATTTTTGTTTCTGTTTTGAATTGAAATGCAGTTTAAAAGCATTTTTTTTCAGAAATTAAAAGAGCTTGAGTTTACAATATTCATGTCCATGTCTATTATTTGATTCTGTCGCCCACTAAAACCCTTTTAAATTAAAAAAACATTTGCGATTTGGGGCAAATTTTCATGTGTGATTACATACGATTAATCAAGATTAATTATTACACAGCCTCTAATTAATTAGATTAATTTTTTTAATCGAGTCCCACCCCTAATATATATATTTGTATATATATATTATATATATGTGTATATACAGTGTATATGTAGATATGTATATGTATATATGTATGTATGTATGTATATATGTGTATATATATGTGTATATATATATGTGTGTGTGTGTGTGTATATATATATATATATATATATGCCAGCAACACTCATGACAATGACAACACAATTACATTGTCAATCATGTTACGTTATTATTAAAATCTTTCCTTTTCTTTTTCATTACTTCTTTAACACACTACTTCTCCGCTGCGAAGCGCGGGTATTTTGCTAGTTATTTTATATAAGGCTTCTGTAATTGAATCACTGTCTTTTACTTTGCATCATAGTAAATTTTGTTGGCCATGTATGCCGTCTAGAAGTAATTTTATCCTTTCTTAAACTGGTCTGAGGGGGATATAATTTTCTAAAGTCAGCATAACAGCCTTCGTGGTGATGCTGGATATTTGCACATTTTGGTACCGCTATACTTCTCTGACAAAGCAGATATAGAGGTTTATTGTTTATTTCAGTGAATGCGAATTCTTCTTCCCATGCTTTGTTAAATGTTCTATGCTTGTTTGAAATTTTGCATTTTGCCATTTTCTTGTCATTTGCACCAGTACCTCTCTAAACGTATAAGCACATATATGTGTAGCTACTAGTGCAGGGGATGGGCTCGCAGTCCTCACAAGGATAGTGGGCCTACAGACCTAAAGTGCCCTCTCATTATACATCCACAAAGCTAGTCTAAAATTATGTATTTCGTTTTTGAATATATAAGTATTGTAAATACAATATTTTATGCATTTCTAGACTAAACAAAACAGTGGGAAACTGAATATCATGTCACATTATGTTATAAATAACTAAATATCAATTAGAAACCTCCTCACAGGCAGGACTGAAAGATGGCTGTCTGCAAGCACTTCATAGTCTGAATGGGGAGAAATGAGTGTTTGGGAGCAGGCTTGGTGGAGATGTTTGAATGGCAGCAATCCATCCTTTAAATTAGGAGGATTAGAGAAAGAATATCAAGACTTTCTTGAGAAATAAATAAACTGAAACCCCACAAAGGCTTTAGTGCTTGCCTGCATAAGCATCATCCCAGTGATGATAAACAATGTAATAGCAATCGCTGATACTGTAATACTAATAGTGTTCAGATTGGAAACAGCGTAAACTATGAAAGTCTTGTTCCTGGTCCATATACATTTTAGAGGTTGTTCTTGTCACTTATATAAATGTCTAGGTGAAATCATTGATTTCATTAGGCTTTTAGAATGTGTTCAGTTGTTAAATAAACAAGCCCATTAATTCGTATGAGCCTATGGCAGATTGACTGAGAGGACTTCAGCTCTCAGCTTTCAGCAGGAGTTTGTGGGGGGGCTGAAAGGAGATCAGTGCACTCTTTAAAAGGAGTGTTGATTCTTCAGCAAGAAATTAAATGGTCAAAATGAAGCTTCAGCAGTCTCTGACAGATACCATTTATGTGTACACTGTATATGTCACAAAGATTGGCTTTTCTGAGTGATGCTGACATATGTGTATAATGCATTTCGAATGTCTAAAATATGCATATTCAAGCTAATAACATTTTCCATATTTAATTTATTGAGTATTCTATAGTATTAGAGTAAGATTTCAGTGTTCTGCCCACAGGACTGCCCTGATTACAACTGGGTATTTCACACACTGACAATGAGCCCTTTAATGAAGATATGACAAATGACTGTCCAACTCCAAACCCGGGCAGTGAAATGCAGTATTTAAAGTAAATGAAACTATTAGAGTACCAAAATGTTTCATTATTATGTTTACGCCACATTAGTTTTCCCGTGAACTGCAACAGTTTGGCCAGGTACAGCACCATTTATTTGAATAGTTTCTGACTCCAGTGGAAAGGCTGGTGAGTTCAAAACAGATGTTTTTTTTTATTTTAAAGTTTTTTTTACGTAATTTTTAATGGCAGAGACTTGGCTTCAACCCTTTTTGGTCTTGGCACCCCCATACCAATCACACAGTATATATAACATGTACCTGATACAACAAAATAAATAAGATCTTATTTCATGTCATTATTCTCTGTTACACTGTGCATAACTGCTGTCACACGTATGCACATAGGGGACAGTTTAAGGGCTCTGGTGATGGTAATCCTTCAACACTCCAGGGCTTAGTGTTGTGTGTTAATGCCTCCTCTTTTCCTCTCTCTGCAGACAAGAAGAAAATTGACAGCTTTCCCACCTCTGACATCACCTGTCAGTCCACCTGGACCTGCCTCTTCCTGTCAAGAGTACACATAAGCAAAAGTTCCACCATCTTTGAGTCAGTCAGTACCAGATGCCTGTCTAAATAGTTGTTTCTCTAACACTCTCAATTGTGTTTTGTATATTTTTGAAATTCAGGTATACAGGGTTTGCCCACAGGTGCCCCAAACCTTCCTATTTGTGTCCACTTGTTCTTACAATTATTACAGTTGCTTCAGATACATCGTTACAAACACAGTTATATTATTGTTACATTATAATCTAACTAAATGTACACATTATTTAGGGATATTTTAAAGCATTCCAAAAGAATTGTAAACCATCTTTGAACAAGCCATTGTGATACAAAATCTAAAAAATAGTGTTATCTGTTAAACACAAATGTCCAATTTTTATTAAACAGTTTTAGCTAATAAAAGAAAATAATTGCCTCATCAAACTGCTTTCACATAAACTGGAAAAGTGCAAACTTTTCTGAACACAACTTGTTAAAAAAAATCTTTGGGAAAATATACCAAATATTACTAGCCTATCAATTTATATTATTATTTGGTTCAATTACAATAACTAAAGTTGTTTATTTATGTTAGCATTTTATGCAATGATAAATTATATAGTGTCTACAAGAAGATTTAAGAAAGATGTCAGTTCTTTATCCTCTTATTTTAAACGTGGAAGCAGAGTCACCAAAAAATGAGGGGAATCATTGAAAACTGTTAATGAAATACTGGGCTGTTTAAAAAGTTTTGATGAGGGTGCACTATTGGTTTTGGCCACCAGGAGTCAGCAGATCCTAGGAGCCTCAGCCAAGTTAAAGAAGAGCACCATCATGACTGCTCAGATTATCCTCAAACTGGCATTTAGCAAGGACCATGCTTAATCAGTCAACTGACCTTGTGCTGTGAGAAAAGTGTGATGGGCAGGTGGCTTAGTCAGAATAAGTAAGACAGGAAAAAAGAGCAAGTGAGAAGTGACCTTACCTGATAAATAGGGGCACACCTATATGTAGCTACGTCCACTGGGAGAGTTTGTCTTTCTTGTTTTACTGCTGAAGTGGTGGCCATTTATTCTAACCTTGTGGGGGCTCGTGGTGAGCCACACACTGAACAAATTAAGCTTTTGTTGAGCTTTTTATACATCCCCTGAGTATGCTAAATCACATTCTAGGGGTTACCAGGAGTATATCCTATCACATGATGGAGATGCAGGTGTTATGAAATTTTGAAATTCATCAGTTTATGAGGGTATATATTATAAATATACTCCTGATTTTACTTTCTTTTTTTATAATTATGACTTACAAAAGTAGATAGAAAAACCGATTGAGCAAAATTAAAAGATGGCTTTAAATATTTATGTTTTAAATACATAATAAACTTATTTATAAAGGCATAGTGTCCTGTCATTCTTTTATTATAGAAGATTTATGTACTTTTAGCAAGACTGGAAGCTTCTCTTCGGTTTCAGATATGGAATTTGTGTTTCTTTTGTCCTTCTTAAGATCTTTTTCACTATGACCAGAACCTTAAGTTATATTTCTGCTCTGTCTTTGTCAAGCTGGGTGTTCTGAAGTCTTTTTTTTTCACAGCAGCAACTGAACAAGTGAATGCAAGACAGAAATTCAGGAAATGAGCAAGTAGTGTTTTATTGTCTAATTTAAAGATCGATTTCCTTCCATTCTAAAATGTTGAATAACAGATATCACCACATACAAGAGCTTACTGATTAATCCAGCTGTTGAACTTGACCTTGAACTTGAACAGAATTTCACTGCCAAACAAAATATTTTATTTACTGCCTTTATATAGAGAAGATTATCCAAGGCACAAGTATCGATTATTAAAATTGTTTAAATATGTCTACAAATGTAGCAGTTGAGGGAGCAAATGAATGCTAATTGATGTGAGTCAATGGTGATGATTTAGCCTTCAAACGTGCAATTCTATTGATAGTGTGTGATTACCTGCTGTTTCTCTAGTAGCAGTTTTGTTATTTCATTTTTCAATAATTTCTCACAACAGAAGTAATGAAAGACAAAATATTAAGTATTATATATTTAAAGGAATTAAACATAGTGATTTTTTTTTTAACAACCAGTGACATGTTAAACGCAGCCGTGCAGCTTATTAATGCGAAGTAGGCACTACACTGGAGGATATTTGTATTTATTTTAAATATGAATACCAGATAAGTGTAACTAATTTAAATCTGTGCCAGCAATATTAACATATGACATATTGAGGTCATAAATATATATTATTATACATATTATTTTTTCACATCATCCATCCATTCATCCATTATGCAACCCGCTATATCCTAACTACAAGGTTATGGGGTCCACTGGAGCCAATCCCATCCAACACAGGGCGCAAGGCAGGAAACAAACCCCAGGCAAGGCGCCAGCCCACCGCAGTTTTTTACATCACATTAAGGCAAAATACTTTATTCATCATGGACAGATCTATACAGTGCTAACTGTTTTTGTTCAACAAAAAATCACTGTTAACTCATATTTATTGCTGCTATAATTCAGTAGAATAATAAAAAAGCAAACACTAATATCTGTTTTTACTCACTAGACTAATAACAGTAGTAAGACAGATAGTGCTTCATTTGTGAAAGCGGTCACAATGAGACATTATAATGATGTTTGCTGTAGATATGAAATGTGCCCCAGTCATGTTTCTTCACACATTTCTGTTGACTATTTCATCAGCTGAAAGTACCCAGGGTTACTGTGTCAGAGAGAGGATATGCAGCATTGTTCATGTTGGCACTTGGTTTTGTTTTAATTATCTTCTTTGCTACTATCTCCAGGGGGTCCCCGAGTACATCCCAACACTGAGCCTGCCTTTTAATTAGCTTGTTGATTCAGTGGGCTTCTGTTGAAGAGATGTTACTGGCCCGGCACACCACAGCATAGAAAATGACACTGGCCATCACAGAGTCTCCTAACAGTCTCCTAAGAAAAAAGTCTGCTCTGCCTTTTCTGATATAGTTCCTCTATGTCACTAAACCAGTCCAGCTTGTCATTAATGAGCAAGTCCTTGTAGCAGTACACCGCCACTACATCTACTCCTTGAATAGTGACTGGGTGCAGAAGCTGTTTAGTGAAGAGAAAGACCAGTTTCTTGGCTTTTCTGATGTTAAGTTGCAGACACTTTGCATCAAGAAACAAAGTTCTCTGCCTGACTTCTATACCCTGTCTCTTCTCCCTTATCAATACACCCTAGTAGTGCAGAATAATCAGAAAATTCCTGCTAATAACATGACCTGGTGTTATATTTATATATGCTGGCAAAGTATTGGGACAAAAAACTGAAAATTCAGAAGTTTTAACCATGCCTGAATATGATTTGATCACTTTAAGAGAGATGCATGTCTGTGAATAGATGTCTGTCTATATGTTAGGACATGGCTCTACGAACATATCTGAAAAATCAGTCACTTAGTCTAAATGAAACTTGGCAAAGCTTTTACTAATGTACCATCAAAAGCATATAAATGGCCAATGGCATCGATGCAAGAACTGTGGCTGGCTGCAGCAGGTGTGACACTCTCTTCAGCTTTCTAACTGTAAAACATCTTTCTGACAGTAGATGGTGGAAGTGAGCAAGCATATGACTTAATTGCATTCTGTCATCAGGTGTTTGTTTGTAAAAGTCTATGGTAATTTGTTTGAATTACCACATGTGACATTTCAACTTGCCACATTGTTCTGTACAAATGAATTTCTGGTTGGCATTCTGGGAGAAAGGCAAGGTCACTTGGTTTGCTGCTCAGTCCACACAAGAATAAAGTAAGCATTTTTTTTGTTAAAATAAAAAGCAAGTAAATGCACTAAGCCATGTATTGTACTCCTCCAAATGCAAAGAAACCATAAAAAAGAACATAGATGTGACATCATAAGAGTAACCAAAAGACTCAAGTTGTTTCTCCTGTAATATATTACATATCAATTGATATATTATATATCTATCAGGAAAGACATCTGGTATCATTTAGAATTTAACCTGGGGTGGGAGCACAGTCTATCTATCAGAGGGCCAACAATACATTGAATTTGGATGAGTATACAGTATATACATGAACTGTGGTGAGCTGACGCCCAGCCCGGGGTTTGTTTCCTGCCTTGCGCCCTGTGTTGGCTGGGATTGGCTCCAGCCGACCCCTGTGATCTTGCAGTTAGGATATAGCGGGTTGGGTATTGGATGGATGGATGGATATATACATGAAATCACTATGTTCTTTAGTGTTTTTCATACCAGTTTTTTAGAAGTATGATTATCTATGAAAATAAAACATATATAAATTGATCTGTTTCATTTAAATAAGCACAAAAGACTGTGGTGAGTTTGAAACAAAATACTGCTTACTATGCAGGACACAAATCACAGTTAAAGCCCTGTCACATTACATGATTTTTCCACCAAGTTTTAGTCATTGACTTAATTCAAATAATCTTAGCAAGTCAGAGGCAGCTGTTGTGCACTCCTGTGACTTTTAAGCATGTAACTTGACATGCCTAGTAACTTCGGAGAGCTTGTCTGTAACTGACACCGACAAAATCAAACAGTTTTGATATTGTGTTAAGCTGTAAGGCTCGATTATGTGCAAGATTTGAGAATGAATGAGTGCTCATCCAGAAGTACAATGCATGTAATCCAGCCATGAAAAAGAAAAAGTGCTTGTGTTTTGGACCTTGAAAACAGAAGAGAGAGACTGGTTTGTCTGATCTCTTTTATTTTATGTGCCACAACAGAATGAAAAAAAAGGCTGAGATTGCAGCTGAACTTGCCTACCTCCAAAGCATTTGTACAGCACTGACTTTGTCAGGTACACTGGTGTAGCAATGGGTTGTGCAGATTGTGCAAAGCACAAGGCCCTACGAGCTTGGGGGGCCCACTCGGAGCCATATACATTTTTTAAACATTTTTAATAACTTAACTAAAAAGCGCTTTAACAGTCTCGATGCAGTGGCTTCAATGTCTTGTTACCATCAACTCTGACCTCAATGGCTGATGAAAAAGTGTATGCTGCTGCTGCCAGTCTTCTCATTGAACACTGACATTTCACCGGCATTTTGCGCTCGATTGTTGTCATTTCGCGCATGTTTCCAATCCATCCTGTCAACCAAGTTGACTGTTTTCGAAGTAGCTGAACTGTTGCTGATAGATTACTGTGCACTGTTGTCTACTTTCTGTGACGTTTGCAAGTTACGTTACTGCTAACTATAACAGTGACTGTTGCTGCGTGTGAACAATCGTTCTCCAAGTTAAAACCCATCAAAATTTACTTCAGAAGCACCACGTCGCAAGACAGACTTAGTGGCTTGGTGGTACTCTCAATCAAAAACATGCATGCCAGACAACTTGATGTGTCAAACATTGTTGAGACTTTTGCACAACAGAACGCATGCAAGTGAGCATTTTAAGGTACTAGTGATATTAAAAGTAATATGATTTGTGACTTGTCAGTCAGTTCCACTTTTGTAAGCTTTAACAGTTTAACAAATCTGTAATCTGTTTTAATCTGTACCTTAGGATGGCTGACAGTGCATTAGTGTCACTATTGTGAGGATTTATGAGTGTAACCACTTTATAATGTCCATTTTCTCAAAACTTTTGTAAAACAGGCCGATTGTGTAGTAATATCCTGTCAACCGGTGCTGTTGTTTTAATTTATTACAAATTGGATTTGCTTCATTTTATTGCACAGAACAGCTTTTACTTTAGCTTACATTATATTTTATCATCTTCTTTTACAAAGTTGTCTTGGAAAAGTAAGCTGGTCTACATTTTACATATATGTACGTACTAGTAGTACTACCCACACTACCCACATTCCATTCCCACAATTTATTTTATTTTTGCTAACTTACAGTGGCTGTAATAAAGTTATTAAAAAAGTAACTGCAAATTTCATTTAGAGAGCTGGTTTGTTTGTCACCAGTATGAGATCTGATAGTGGGTCGGTCACGAATGCCACTGCCCAGCCGGCCCCTAGGATCTAGTTATGAATAAATTACTAATAGTTATGCTAGACAGAAGGGGCCCACCTCAGGGAGCTGCACAGGGGCCTTCAGCAAGCTAGCTATAGGTACTTTGGAGAAGTGAAACTGTGCTGGAAAGTTTTTGCTCAGTCGAGTAATTTGTCACTCCTTGAAATTTCAAGTCATGTAATCTAACATCCTCAAGCAAACAGTTCAGCAACTCTAGCCATCAAATTTGACATCTCTTGTGACTAGAAATCATGTAATATGCCAACGGCTTAAGCAGTTTACCTGGCTGAGTAAAATCTACAGAACCATTGTGTAACGTTAGCACATGTTGAAAATGTAGTTAAAGCAAAGTCAGTAAATCACCATAAAACACTTACCGAATGTTTGCTCATTTTGTTTATTGTATGGTGGTTTTCACATTGTAAGAAAATGGACAGAAAGAGCAAGGGTTGAGGCATCAAATAGTGAACACCATATAATAAAATAATATACAATACAATAAAAAACAAAGAAAACATGTTTATAACAAGTGTTAGTATCTTTGCAGACATGAGTCCAGTTGTGAGCTGCTCAAAGATGGCAGAAAGAGGTGAGTCCAGGCAGAAGGACACCGGAATTGACATCAGTGGTGCTATAGTCATTAATCTTCCAGTATGCCAAAAAAGGAAGAGAAATAAATTAGTACACAGCGCCAAACCCTGAAGTGGTGGGTATTACTTTAAGAGCCTTTAAGATGTCACCTATATGACAAAATATAGCATCTGAGTAGAATAAAATTGAAAAGCAAGTGGAAAAGTGTAACAAACTTACATTACAGGATTTTAACAAAAAGTGAATCCTATTTAATGTATGCACAAAACACGACATGAAGAAAACATGATGTTGACTGGGAAACAATGTCAGAAACACAAATACTGAAACTATTGAAAGGGACAAGGCCCTAATATATTTTATTGGCCATCAACTCTTTCCTCTCTCTTGGCTGTAAGATTTTTTTAGCTTCTCATTGGATATTTAAATTTACAAGGCATCAAAGGAAAAGCTCCATGCTGAAAAAAATCCTCAACTCTGGAGAGTAAAGGCATCACCACCACTCTGTCATTCTCAAGAATGAGATCACTGCATAGGCCATTCATAAAGTCAATAAGATGTTCTGTGTTTTAAGGTCCCATGGCAAAATATTGCTGCTATAGTATGCTACCCACAAACTGCCCTGGTGCACCTCTTTGGCTCTATGCCCCATGATCTGCCTGCCACATCACTTGACTTTGTTCAAGCTGAATCCAGCCTGATCCATATGCATAACTATACACAATACATGTGGGTGTCACTTGCCTCCATCTCCATCACCCTGTGCAAAACACACAATTCATATACTGCAAAAGCCAAATAGCTTAGAACACTATCTTAAAACAGCAAAGCAGTAACCATACACCTACTGTATTTTACTTTCTGTTGCATTGTCAGAAAGACATTGATTTGGTTACATGGAAAAAAACTATTGCCTGTACATAATGGCTTATAAACTCCTTCACCCTCTCACTTTTTCTTTCAAGTGGAGCCTTATACGGCTGTTTCATTAACACAGTGAGCTTCTACAGCACCTTAGGAATGGCGGACTCACAGAAGCATCATACTCAAAGATGATGTCTTTGTCGATGACAGCATTCTGAATCTTTCAAAGACTAATGACCTTGTTTTCCCTTATAATATTGACTATGGCAATCTCTTGTTCAGATATAAAACACTGAACCTTTACTCCCAGAGTGTGGAAGTGGTGCAATTGTAGGAATGCAAAATATATGCATTTGAAATGAGAAGCAATCCACTGATTCATTAGTACGAGGTGGCATATTACAGTGCAGCACTCTATGACATGGATTTACAAGGATACAGCTATATATAGTTCAGTATAGAGTATGTGCAGGATGTTAGAGTACTGGGGTCACATAATTGTTCTTTTTCCTGAACAATGCATATTATGTATGCTACAGATGACCACCTCAGCTAGTACTGTTTTCTATGACCTGCCTCAGCCATACTTGTGCTATGATTGAGCTATTCCTTCCTGTCCCTCTGCACTTCCTCTTCCCATTCTGTTTGTCTACTGTACCACCAAGCATTTGAACACCATGTCCTCTTAGAAGTCCAGGTTCTTGTGTATCTCTTACATCTACTTCTTGTTTCACTCTCAACAGATGTCTGAACAGAAACCCTGAGCATGATTGGTTGTTAAAGTAACAATTTAAACCTGGAGGATCAATTGACATGTGTACTCTTTTATAGAGCTTTGCTGTTTTTAGAATAAGGTGAATCACATATATTACTTTGGCCTGTTCTAACAAATAAACTATATCATTATGCATTGGTATTTTGTATGCAGTGATTTATGCAATGAGCAATTGTATCACTGTGGGTGTAAATTATACATAACAAGACAAGAGTACAACCAGTTTTGTCCATAATGTCATAATCAAATTAGAGTTGTGTCTGTGTAATGGCAGCTATGCTTAGTGTTTTACAAAAGGTCCATTAGCATTTGCATTTTGTGTATGTACAATGAGAATTTCATCTTGTTGCCTTTGAGGGTTTCACACTATATGTGTTCCTCTGCTACTAGAACTGAGCAGGTAGAGTTAATTTAAGGACCAGGGGCCTCATATATAACGCTGTGCATAGAATACACAATATAACATGGCGCAAGGACAAAAGCGGAAATGTGCTTACGCACAAAATAATCCAGATGCATAAATCTGTGCGTACGCCAACTTCCAAGTTTTTCCGCTATATAAATCCCAGTCAGCGTGAAAAGTAACGCATATGCACGTGCCTGCTGTCCTGCCCCAACTCCTCCCAGAATTATGCCTCTTTGAATATGCAAATCAATATAAATAGCCCTTAAGCTCAGCCTTCTGTGAAAAGACAATGGCAAATGCAAGAGGGAAAATAGAAGAATTTCAGGGAATACCAAGTGAAGGCAAAGAAAAACATACTATTTATTGGTTTAAACAGTGGTATAAACAACAAAAGGAAGTTGATCGAGTGACATAGCATGTCCGAGAAACTCGAAAGCTCACGTTCACAAAGTCGCACAGTGCCCGAAATAAAACAGAAGTTGTCAGATATCAAAGTCGCCGTGAAAAGGCGAGTCATAGCCCATCATCTGAGTGTCATATGAAAGCTTATTAGGGTACAGAGGAAAAAAAAAGGCTCACAGTGGGGAAAAAGCATGAAATTTCAACATTAATCTCTTAATTTCCATTTTAATCACGTAGTTTATTTTGTCATTACAGTAGAACATCATAAACAATCTTAAAATCATTTCATTTACTAGTTTCTCAATCCCATCATAATTAAAGTAGCATGTTAAATGCTTTGTTTTGTATTTGATCCTCTATGTGCTCTATGTGTGTGAATCACTACGTGCTTCCGGGCTTTCTCTTCCTCCGACAGGACACAGAATCCATTACATTCATATTACATATTACAGCTCTCTGAATAAATTAAAATACTGGGATGTATATGTGATATCATTTTCATGATGATAGGAATTAAAGCATGTTATTAAAAATGGGAAAATGGTGGCACAGTGATTGTTCATGTCTCACACAAGATGCTTGCTGCGCTGTGTGCTACCTTCGATGAAATACTTTATTGTAGCAGTACTGTCTCTTTCAAACATACTAACCTCCAATTCCTGCCCTTACTTTTCTTTCTCCAAATACCCAATCGCCACACAATCAGCTCTATAATAGAAGTTAAGCCATCTGTAAACTTAGAACTCCGATTCTTCAGAACTTTTAAGGAACATCAAAATATCTTCGTAGTACATGTTTAATTATTCTACCAATCTATCCTTCTAGTATCGCGTCAGCCACAGCAGGAATACAGTGCGAGGCAGGAACAATCTGTGAACGGAGCGCATGCGGCTCGCTAGTGCTGCGGCACCGTGTAGTTAAAGTTAAAGTTTTATCTGTATAATATAATAGACATATTTTGCTGCATTTCATCTTAAAAATGATATCGTCATCATATGTAAATACGCACTTTATAAAGTGGCTCAGGTTGTGCAATATTATAGCTGTAGTGCAAGTTTACAGTGAGGTGATTGTACTAAAAAGTAAAAACAGTTCTACAAGGAGCACTTCATGGACTGATTGAGTGTGTTTAGAGTTCTTGGGATGAAACTGTTTCTGAACTGCGAGGTCAGTACAGGAAAGGCTCTGAAGCATTTGTCATATGAGAGCAGTTCAACAGACAGCATGGCTGAGGCAGTGTGTGCTTGATGCTGTATACCGAAAATTCTTTTTCCGATCAGCTGCTATACAGCTGTGATTCACACTCAGATACAGTGATATAAATACTCTGAGTGGTGCAGTGAGAGTAATATGGAAAAAGATGATCCAATGTGGGATCCAAGGTGCAGTGAGAGTAACAACGCTAAAGCAGTTATGGTACTTGGAATAGTTTGACCATTCTGTGGACCATTATATTGTTACAGGTTAATTATAATCAGATGCATTAAACTAATAAACAACATGTGGTTAATTTCAGTGTATTTATAAAGCCACATCAGGGATGTAGATCTAAAAAAGAAAGGATAACCACACAAGAACAGTAGCACTGGTTTGACGCTGGGTGCCGCCAGTCTGCAAAACCGAGCAAAGAACTTGTATACGACAAGATATGAGCTACCGTGGAAATGTGCGTGGCTTTTACAGCAAGTTTAGGTTTTATATATTGCGATTTGAACGTGGAAACGTTCTTACGCAACATTTTTTGTACGTACGCCCCATTTATACATGAGGCCCCCGGAGATGAAATGTAAAGCTTTTAAAAGACAAAGTGAAAATATCAATTAATTCTGTTACCAAAAATCTAAACTTAACTCAAACAGAGGATTGCTAGAATTTCAAATACACACAATTTCAAATTTCAAATATTTGTTTTCATTATTTGCAATCCTGGATATTTCAGGACCATAGCGCTGTTTATTTAAGGTGTGCTGGTGACATTATGCAATGTGACTTTTGGGACCACAAACCCAGCAAATGAGTGATGTATCATGTCAACAGGACCACAAAATGAGACACTCCCATGATTAAGCAAAATGGCGTTCCAGCTAAACAAAAATATGATAATAGCCATTTACTGTATTTAACTCCAGAGACTTAATATGACAAAATAAACTATATTAAAATTCTTAAATAATATTCTGTAATAAATGTATACAAAACATAAGACAATTTTAAATCATTGTATATTTCCATCACAGATTTTCAGGGATTCAAGTCTTATATTATTACATTGTAAACATATTTTGAGATTACTTCATTTTGGTAAGTAATCAGTGTGAATGTCTGTAGTTAGCCGAATGTCTGTAGTTAGCCTATTGACTGAGCAATACTGGATATTTCAAGTTCAGCCTCAATTTCATCCAAGCTACTTTCTTTTTTATAGAAATGTTTACATGCCCTTCGGCAGCAAATGTTTCAGCATGAAAGAACAGTCACTTTCAGTGTACTTCTAAGTGTCCTAACTCCATTTCCGCTTAACTATGTGTAGTTCCTAAGTGTGGCCCTATATAACATTTCTCAAATGTGGTGAAGTTAAATGAAAAATGGATAATCTTTTTAAAGAAACAATACAATAACTTTTTGTTCTATTTTAACAAAGAGAATATTTCTCTGTAATTTGTTTCCATTTCTTCTGGAAAGTGCATCTCAGCAACGCTTTATCTTACAGAAAACAATATAATTCCTCATGTTAACACTTCACTTCAGTTGAGCAAAGCTGTCTTAACAGTCCATACATAGTGGAGGTTGATAGAGTGGGCTGAGGAAGTGCAATCTTTGCAAGAATACCGCAAAAGAATGTTCCTGTCTCTAGTATACAGTTACTCTATATGTTTGATCCAAATGAAGGGAAAGATATGTGCCCTTTGATGAGTTGTTTATCCCATCCTAGTTTAAATTCCCTCTATTGGGTCAGCGCCTTAATGTGGCAGAGTGGTCTGCATGATTCAATGATCCCCTAAGCAATGCTATCGGGAGTTGTGTACTTCTGGTAGGGCCACCCATGAGAGCAAGGTCAGAGGTGAGGACCTAACTAAGACTGACTCAACCACCCACACCCCTTCCCACCAAGGGTCCAACCAGAGTGGTGCAACTTCCTGCCATATCTGTTCATCTTGCACCTGGCTTGCCATATGGATTCCTGATGGGAACTGAAGCAGTGTGATTGGGGACTGCACACCTTCACTACCACCAATATCAACATTGCGCAGGCTCTTCCTTCCATCTATCTTCCTCACCCTTTCTCCTGCATAAAGGTCCTATGGCAACAGGCAATAGACAAAGAGTACTGCTATTAATAAAATATCTATCTATCTATCTATCTATCTATCTATCTATCTATCTATTGGGTGAAGGTGTATGTTCTTAGTATGGAACCTGCACGTATGGCAGCGTAGATGTGATGACCATTTATAAACACACCTGGGACAAGTGCCTTGTCTGTGTCCTGCCGGTGTGATAGCACTACCTACCCTTGATGGGGAGGGGACAATTAAAGGTGTCCTAAACAAAGTTTGTCCCATCTGTACTCATTCAGGAAACCTGGGGAGACACACCCCTACATGAGGTTGAAAAACTACAAATCTTTTCCCTTACCTTCTTGGAATGTCCATACACTCATTGATTCGACCACTACTGACAGCCCTCATAGACTCAGAGCTTTAGTGCTACAAGGTGGACGTCCATGTCCTCAGTGAGACTTGTCTTGCTATGAAACCACAGCTGGATACACATTCTTTGGGAAAGGTTGACCAAAGTCCGAAAGGTGGATCCACGGAATTGGCCTTGCTGTCAGGAATGAACTCCTCCCGAAAATCCCAGAGTCCCCTGTGGGCATCAGCTTGTGCTTTATGACCATACACATTCCACTGGTGAAAGGAACAATCATTAGCGCATATGGTGCTATGCTGGATTCAACAGAGGAAGAAAAGGACAACCTTCTATGGTTTTCTTGACAAAGCAGTCCAGAATGTCCCTGCTTCAGACAAGATTGCTTTACATGGAGACTTCAATGCACAAGATAAAAACACTGATGTTTGGAATAATGTGATTCGGAAACATGGAACTGGAAACATGAATGCTAACATGATCTATCTCTTATTCTGTGTGGAGTACCAATTTTCCATTACCAATACAATGTTTCGGCTCCCAAAGAAATACAAAACAACATGGATGCAACCTTGATCAAAGAACTGGCACCTCCTGGACTATATGATTGTCCGTCAGTGTGATCTTCAGGATGTCTTGATCACATATGCAATGTGAGGAGCAGAATGGTGGACAGACCATAGACTTGTCCAGTCCATCCTCTGCGCTGTACTTAGACCTACTAGAAGATATTCCAATGCAAGCCATGCCTCAGCATTGCATCCCTCGTAACCATTGATACCAGAAATGCATAGACAAGTTATCTTCAGAAGCAGATTGAACACATCCAGATACCAACTCACGGATGGTGAGATCATGACTACCAATCCTGATGTTGATGAATTGTGGACCTTGCTGCTCACAGCCCTGCAGTAATCCTCCAAGAAAGCCAAAATGAAGAGTCCAGACTGGTTTGAGTCGGCCACAGACAAGATTCTCCCCATCCTCCCATCAATATCTCGATGATGGGTGTGTGTGCGTGTGTTCCTGTGTGTCTGCATGTCACAGTTTCTTAAGGACGGTGCTAAAACAGCTAAAATACCTAATTTGAAACTCAAGCCTGTTATGAGATGACGATGTACTGATTAATTTTTGAGCCAAATTGTGCAAGAGAAAGAGGCACTCTAGAGGAATCCTTAAATACTGTAATTCTGCAATTAATTATGAATTCTTCTCATCAATTGCTATCGTAATGACCCATTTTATGATCAGAAACATCAGCATCAGAGCGGTAAATAATCACTGATATGCTACAAAATTGTTCAGGTAACTTGGTTCCTAGGGCGCAAAATCTACTGACGCTCACGTCCGAATTATTTAAATTATTATAATACAGATATATTTGTGAATGGCATTTGCATTTGGCATTATTTTAAATTTTTTCTGTTCATTCTGTTGTTTTTGGCGTAATACTAAATTGCTTTTTATTTTGGAATACAACATAGCCATTTAGTGGTTTTGTTATTTCTATTATCACCCCATGACATCAAGAAGATATGTTAGATGATGTCAATGTGCTAATGCTTAATCAAAAATATAATACTAACATAACAGATACAATGTTTTACTTTGAAATGAAAAGGAGTAAAGAAGGATGGGGGAGCATTTTTATCCACACAATATCACATTAAGGTGCAAACCACACCAGTGCATTCTGCAGATAAATCAAATGCAGCCATGAGGACAAAGCCAATAGTAGAGATGAATCTGTCAGGCACCTGCAAATGTGAAATTCACATTAAAAACAGTCAGAATATACAGAATATGAAAGTTAAACCTGATATATATATATATATATATATTGAATATCTGTTTAATTAATTTTAAATGAGCAGATTTTTTCTGCTATTAGGTAACATGGCATCATGGCTGTTATAACTACTCCTTAACAACTCCAGAGATTTGGGTTCAAATTTAGGTCTGTGTTGACCTTGCACATTGTCCCCATGTTTGCAAGGAATTTCTTGTTTCTTTCTTCACACACATAAAGATTATACATTACAACTGTGATGAGAACAAGCCATTTAGCCTTACAAGCTCATCCATCCTATTCACTTAGATTGTCAAAAATAACAGCAAGTTGAGATATGAAGGTCTCTAAAGTCCTAATCTAAACCACAATACTTAAGTCATTTTTTCCATGCATCATTCATCTTTGCATGAAAAAAAACTTTTCAACTAGAACTTTTCTTAACTAAAAAAAGAACATTTCAGCACAATTTACCAGTGTTTAGTGTTGTCACATTTCATATCATTTAGAACTGATTTTAAAATACTCCTAATGGTTTACAAAGCCTTAAATAATCTCGCCATGTCCTATATTTTGGAATGTCTGTCCCTTTACTCTCCAAGTCGTAACCTCAGTTCTTCAAATGAACATCTGCTTATAATTCCAAGACCCAACCTGGAAAGAAATGATGAGATGGCCTTTTCTGTTATGCACCTAAAATTGAAATTGGCCAGGCAATACTGTACAACAATTTAAAAATACTGCTAAAAAAACATTACTTTAAAATGGCTTTGTGGCAACATTTCAGTTGTATCCCTTTTACACTATACTTGCATTGAATTATCATTTTCCTCTGGGTTCTGCAATTTCTTTCTAATAGTATTCTGTACTATTCTCTGCTGTCCTTTCTGGTTTTTCTGTGGTGGTGATCTGTGTCACCCCACCTGATCAAGGTACCATGCTGCCCCTTGTGTTTATGGATTGAATGGCGGGTTTCCCAGAAGTCCACTTGACCATCGTCATCAATTTCTTCCATGTGAACCCTGAAAACCATGAGGACTGATTTAGAACATCTAAGACCCATTGGGGGCAGGGCAGTCTTTGGGCCTTGGAACCCCTGCAGATTTTGCTTTTTCTCCAGCCTAACTGGAGTTTTTTTTATTTGTTTTGTTTTTATTTCCTCTTGGTTCTTCAAACTCTTTGTTACATACTGCATAATATTATTGCCTAATCTTGTTTGTATATGTTTTATATTAACTTCCTTTTATTTAATTTTGTAAAGCACTTTGAGCTACATTATTTGTGTGAAAATGTGCTATATAAATAAATGTTGTTTGTTATTGTAAAATTTGTGCAAATTCCGCCCTTAACAAGTATCCAACCGTGTTGCCTTGTTCTTGTTGCAGAATTTAATTTAAAGTAACATGTTGGTCCAAAGTACAAATTCTTTTCATAATTTTAAACACTTTGATCATATCAATTCTTAATATTTTTTTGCTTCAACTAAAAAAGTTTCTCCTATTCATAGTTTGTACCTCTCAGTCCCAGAATCAGCCTAGTTGTTCTTCTATGGACTTTCTCTGGTACTATTACATCTTTTTTATAATATAGTGACCAAAACTGTACACAGTACTCCAGATGAGGTCTCACCAGTGAGTTATAAACTTTAAACATAAACTTCCTTAACTTGTCCTCTACACATTATGATATATAATGTTACATCATATTAGCCATCTGGATATCTTAATGTAGATAGTAATGAGTCCACTGTGACTCCTTGGTCCTTCTTATATGATGCACACTCAAGTTTCAGACCTTCCATTATGTATTCAAAGCTATCATTTCTGCTTACTATGTGTAATACTGTACTTTACATTGTGACAGATTAGGGCTGTATCGCTCCCTTGAACCCCTGTCCAAGACTCCAGACACCAGATAAAAGTCCAAATGATGACTTTATTTATTTGCCACAGTGCACAAAGCACCCTCTCCTCCACAATACTCATTAAATCACCAATCACAAATCAATAAACAATCCTCCACTCACAGACGAGTTGCCACCCTTCCACCCAGCTCAGCTCCCCGTCTGATAGCTCCCACAGTCCTTTTATCCTCCCTGACCTGGAAGTGTTCCAAATCCCCAGTCCACGTGATTCTCTATCACTTCCGGGTCAGGTACGAGTCCTTCTTCTCATCCCAGAAGCACGTCGCTCTTCCTTTGTTGTATTTCCGGGTTATAGGGCACAAATGATTCTTCGGTCCTCCCTGCAGCTCCCTCTTGCAGCCACTGTGGTATCCAGCAGGGTCGTGTATAAAAACTACATAGTCCATGACTCCCTGCTGGTCTTTGTGGCACCTCTATACTGCAGGAAGGGCTCCATCTGGCGGCCTGGGGGTATTGACCGGGATGACAAGCCAGCCAAAGACCACAACATTTACTTAAATTAAATTTCATCTTCCAAAAATCTGCCCAATCCTGTATGCTTCCAACTCCTGTAGCAATTTAATGAATCTAGTTCATCTGCCCTTCCATCTACTTTGGTAGCACCTATCAATTTAACCAGCTATATATTAATTATATTCTTCTCCAGGTTCTTTATGTATATTAAAAACTGCTGTGGCCCTAGTACTGATCCCTAAGGGGCACAACTTTTAACATCAACTAATTCTGACAAAGTTCTCCTCATCAAAATCCTTTGCTTCCTTTGTTAAAGCTCTCAATTACCTGTAAGTTTGGTTGACATTTCTGAACTAACATTTAATAGTAGTGTGCATCCCTTCCAAGGATAGTTCCTACCTTTGACTAAAAGCTTCCTGGGTGGTCACTGGTACTCTTTATGCTTTTGCTGCAATTATTAAACAGATTAACAACAAAATGGTAAGCAGTATATTTACAGCAGTAGTAGTTAATTGCAATCTGGGCTAATACAGATCCTACCCTACCTGGCACTAAATGACTACTTTTGCCATTATGCAAAAAAGACTGATTATTTACTGTAGTCAACAGTTTCCTAATGATACACATTTTTTGTGAGTGAAAAAGTGAACTGATGATAACTTTTAGCAAATTTAAATTAAGCCTTGCAGTCAGGCATTATTACTGCATAATCTACTTGTATGACACAGGGTCTAGTCTCACCTAGATAGGAAAGGCAACAATTTGAGAAGCTTGCGTTTTGACTTCTGTAGAGCCTTTAACATCCTATAGCCCTTACTGGTAGAAGACAAGCTAAGGTCAATGAAGGCAGACACCACTTAGTGTTTTCGGTTAATGAAAACCTGACAGGCAGACCTAAGGATACAGAGCTATGTGTCAGATTGAGTGGTGAGCAACACAAGGACCCCCCAAGGAACTCTCCTAGCTCTGTTCATTTTTATTCTATACTCATCAGAATCCAAATACATTTCTGAGACATGCCACCTGCAGAAGGTTTTAGACATCTCTGCAGTCATGGAATGTATAAGACGTGAATAGCCTGGTGGATAACTTTCTTTGGTGGTACTGATTGTCTACAGTTTAATTATAGTAAATCCAAAGATATGGTAGTGGAAAAGAAAGGTTAACATGATTCCGGGAAGATAAGGCAGTTGAGGTATTCAAGTAGCTGGTGGGTACTCTTTGACATATACCTGGATTGAGCTGTAATCACAGAAGTCAAATACTTCTCGTATTAGGTATAGGTATTAGGTATAGGTCTGCCTGTCAGGTTGTCATTAACTGAAAACACAAAGTGGTGTCTACCTTCATTGACCTTAGCTTGTCTTCTACCAGTAAAAGGGGCAAGAGGTTCTTTGACATAGATGGAATATTTCTGCTATATGTTTAATCAGTGTATGATTGCAATTGTATTCTTTCACACAGTGGTTTATTGATACAACAGCATAAAAAGAGGAGTTGCCAATAGACTTAACATATCAATTAGGAAGGCTGGCACTATTCTGGACAATGGCTTGGATTCTGTGGAGGCAGCACTGAAGAGGGAAACATTGACTAAGGTGCTGGCTACCATGTACAATGCCAGACACCCTCTATATGACATTCTACTTTGTGGAGTACCTTCAGCGCTAAGCTAATTCTCACACTGTGCTCCAAACAACACTAATTGAGGTCTTCTTCATCTGCTGTTTATTAGATCTGACAATATATCCTCTCACTAAAGTGTGTTTTTCTGGCCATTTTAATATGTTAATTTAAAAAGACTATGAACATTTATTTACGTACTTGTTTATTTTTCCATTCAGACCAAGGTGCATTTTGTGTAGATATGATTTGCAGAGAAATATTAGAATCCTACATTTTAGTAAAGTTAAATACTTTAAATTCATTCAGCTTAAAAATCCTTTAAAATATGAACTACTGTAATTCTTGCAGGAGTCCAACATGCAGTAATGTAAAAAATATGAATGCTATACAAAACAACATACCATGCACATCACAATAAAAGCAGCACAAGACCTCTATTAACCCACTACTGGTCACATTCCCCAGATGTTTTCTTGCAGACAAACATTTTGATATGTGTTACTCAGCAGCTTCCTACAAGGTCATCGCTGAAACCTTTTAAAAGCCAAACTGTAGCCCGGTGAAAATATTTAAGCTTGACTGATGTCATTTCACAGCTGTTTTGAGGAAAATCCTTTGCCATCCAATTATAGTGGACTCAATGCCTGATTGTACTGGTTGCCTTTACTTGGCAATTGTTTTCTAACTTTCTGAAAAAGGCAACAGAGACGATATTCATTAATATAGTTTTACACTTTTCTTTACCCTCATTAAAAGTGTAACTTAAACAAAAATTATTGAAAATTAAAACAACAATAATTTATTTGCCTCATAGCATGTGACATACATATTAATTTCATTTTTATTATTATTAATAATAATAATAGCTCATATCATACATTTACATGCAACTCAAGATGCTTTCCACAGATTTATCATCAAAACAATAAAGATATATCATAGTTACTTGGATATTATCATTAAATAATAATACAATAATTTCTAATACTGTAAATGTAAGTATACTAATTGGAATATCAACCTGGTGTTAAACAGAATTTAAACGATAAAGTGCAAAGCAAACCTTCACTTTTATCAGAAACAGGTTCATATTGTTTTTTAATTAAAAGCCTTATACATAAAAATTTCAAGAGAGCAACCAGATCTAATTTACATATATATAAATAAATATATATACAGTATACAGTATATCTACATTTGATTTTTCATATTATTGTGTCATTATTACTGAAAGCAAAGCAAAATGTTTTGATAATTTGTTTCTCTGTAAAAAGATTATAAGTGATTCTGTCTGCACATAACTTTTAATTAAATTGTATGTGTAAGGATTTCTAATTTTATTTATGGATATCTATTGTTTGTTGATTTAGACTAACAGGTATGGTGGGGAATACAACAAATCTGCAACTACAAAAGCAATACACACGTGCCAGTCTTTGCTGATGCCTCGATGGCAGAGCAACTCATTTTTTTCTTTGCTCGCTTTGAGGCAAAGTGGTCTCAGACACACTGACACTCCACTCCCGCTGACTACCAGCTGCAACATTCTGACTTTTCAGGAACTTCAAGTGAGATGGGTGCTCAAGACAGTGAATCCAAGAAAAGCTGCTGGACCAGACGGCATACTTGGCATGGTACTTAAAGGTTGTGCCGACCAGTTGGCACACGTCCTAATAATTTATTTAATCTGTTACTGATGCAGGCGAACATTACCCCCACCTTAATTCAGCTACTATCATCCCTGTCCCTACAAAGTCAGTCATCAGTAACATTAATGACGACAGACCAATTGCATTGACAGCATTGCAACAGTCATGAAAAGGTTTGAAAGTCCCATAACTCAGCACATTAGAGGCAGTCTCCCTCCCACCTTTGACCCTGATCAGTTTGCTTATAGATCAAATACTTTCACGGAAGATGCCACCAGTACAGCCCGCCATATAGTGATGAGCCATCTGGAACACTTAGGGACCTAAGAAAGGATATTTGTCAATTATAGATCGACATTTAATACAATCATCCCTACCATACTAATTGATAAGATGTATAACCTGAACTTTTTACTTTCTCCTTCTGTGCACGGATAAAGGATTTCCTCACTGGCCACCCACAAACTGTTAAAATTGGCCCCCACAGCACCTCCACCCTCACACTTAGCACTGGCTCCCTCAGAGCTTTGAAGTGATCCCACTAATTACTCCACCAACACGATCACCAAGTTCATTGATGACTCCAAAGTGGTAGGTCTAATAGCCAGTCATGATGAGTCAGCATACAGGAATGAGGCGCAGAAGCTGCCAGTGTGATGCGCCAGGAACAATCTCTCACTCAACGGCCGCAAAACTAAAGAGATGGTCATTGACTTCAGGAGACACAGAGCAGAATCAGCACATCTATACATCATCGGAGACCTGGTGGAGAGGGTTGCCTCCTTTAAGTTTCTGGGAACTTACATTTCTAAGTTCTTGTCCTGGACAGCAAACACTCTGATGGTGGTCAAAAAGTCCCAGCAGTGACTGCATTTCTTTAGACTTCTCTGGAAAGTGGAAATGAAAGAGAAGCTACAGTTGACCTTCTAATGCTCAACCATCAAGAGTGTTTTAGTATACCATATTTCAACATGGTATGCTGGATGTACAGCAGCAGACAGGAAGTCTCTGCAGTGGGTAATATCCACTGCAGAGAAAATCATTGGCTGCTCTCTGCCCTCCCTGGAAGATATCTCCACTGCCCAATGCCTCCGCAGAGCCACAAAAATCATTAAAGTCCCTTGTTTTCCTGGCCACCAACTGTTCACACTACTGCCCTCTAGGAGGTGATTAAAGAGCATAATTGTATAGTAAAACAAAAAGATTTACAGGCAGTTTTTATCCTAGGGCCATCATAATTTTAAATTTTAAGAACTCATAGAACTGTTAGATTTTTTTTCCAGGACAAAAGACAATTACTTAAGTGAATAATAATTTCCTTTCCCTTATTTATTTATATATGTATCATAGGATTTGTGATTTTTATATTATTTGTTTTTCGTTGTTTGATGCACTTGCACTGTTTACAGTTGTAACTTTTACAATCTCATTGTACTGGTACAACAGCAATAAAGGCTTCCTTCCTTCCTTCCTTAAATATCAGATATAGGCATACTCTGACAACAAATTCATGGCATTATTCATAATCAACAATTATTACACAAATTTAAAAAACAGGAAGATTTGTTTAAAATATAGCTTTCTTTTTATTATTAAGTATATAAGTATATGAAACTTTTAGAAGAAATCAGGAAAAGGAGTAATATGGGAATAGGGAAGAAGTAAGTGCTTCATGTTTATGTTCTTGCAACTCCAAAACCTTGTCTGAGTTTGCATGGTCACAATTTATTTGTAATTAAGAAGAAAGAACTAAGTTTTTTGATGATGGCTATGTGGATAATATCACACTTAATTTCATATGCATATTATTTTTAATTTTGCAGCTTACAATGCCCTTTCTTCTCCTTAGTCTCTTAACACAACACTATTATGTTACACTATATATATATATATATATATATATATATATATATATATATGTCACACACGAGCCGCACGGGAGGCAGCTAGAAGGACCAAAAGAAGGTAATATTCCATGCCAGGCCAGGGGATGGTGGGGTGCAGTAAACCCTTCTTTTTTATCTCTACAGACCAGATATGGGAAATTTTGTCTGATTCCAAAGATGTCACTTCCAGTTCCAAGCAGACAACGTCAATTCTGGTTCTGGCCCTGATGACGTCACTTCCAGTTTCAGGTCCCAATCACATCACTTTCGCTGACCTGCTTTAAAAGCTGATCAATCTCCAGTTGTATTCAGTTCTGTCTTGGACTCATTTCTGTGCACAACTCTGCTCCATATTTGCCTTTTGCAGCCTGGAATTAAGTATACAGGTGGCTGTCTCAAACCTTTTTTTGGTGTGTCAAGGCTGTTTATTTCACATCAGCGTAGTTGGCAGGATGTTGGCCTCCTTATGGAATCAGGAGCCAGACCAGAAAGAAGCCTTGACACACTATCAAGACCTTCAACCCTTAAGGGAGGCTCCAAGACCTCAAGTTGCTAGGTTGGGGTCAGTCAGTGTGGGTAAGGGGAACCTGGGGCTTGCTTTGACCCTGGGATCTCGCATAGATTCCTAGGCAGGTGGCCCAGGTGCCGACTGACTAGAGCTGGGCTCAGAAGGGAACACATTAGAGACTTATTATGGGCTTTTGGGAAAAGGGGCAGCTCCGCTAAACTCCACAAAGAGATACTTCTTTGATAAAGGTAGGCAGGCAAACAGAAAAGTTTACTGAGATTTTGATCCACAGTTGCCTTCAAATTATGGGCCAAAGTCAGGGCTTGGTTATGGCCAGAGCAAAATAATACCTGGCAGATAGTTGAGCAGGTTGCATGTGCCTTATTGCTTAAAGCCCTCCCCATTGATCTTGCCCAGCCGGCCTGGGGACAACCAATTAAGAAAATTAAGAACATGGTCTCTTTAATAAAGATCATGGAAACTATAAGAGCAGAGACCTACCCAGGAGAACCAGAATGGGACCTGTGCAGACCTGGACATACTTGTGTCTCTACATCTGAGCCCATTTGCCACACTGTGGAGCAAATGCCTGGGGGCTCCTGATATGCAACGGCTGTCTCTGCATGGTGAAAAAGGGGTCTGCGAGGAGACGGAGAGGAGGGGGTGGCGTGCTCTCGCTAATCCTCTTTTTTTCACATACTGAACAGATTTATATCAGCTACAAGGGGACGGTAAAAAGACTGGTGGTAACAGTTATGAAACACCCCCTGTTCCCGGTGATACTCGGTCGAGACTGGTCAGACAATAAAAGTGGTTTAACACTCACCATCCCTAAACAAACATTGGGCCCAGTAATAGACGCTAAGACAGTGTCCTCAGCTGCCTCCACGCCATGTTTGCAGCCAGAGGAGAGACGAAGTTCGGCTTCTAACAGTGACCTGGAGACTCTTGGACAGTCATGCGCTGATACACCATCTCCAGACGCTGCGGCAACCCAGGAGGAAGTCAAGCCCCTTGAGCTTGCCTCCAATCCTCTCACACAACTGCACTTCCAATTTAGACAGACTCTGGCTTCTTTTAAAAGGGAGCAATAGAATGATGACTCCCTTAAATTTGTGAAAAATGCAGTTGTTCTAATAGACTGCAATAGCACTCAGCAACCTATGCCACAAGGTCCTCACTTCATGTTAAATAATGACCTCCTATATTGGGTAGCTGAACATGAGGGGGAGGTGCAGTCACTGTTGTTAGTACCATGGACTTACCGGCGACAAGTCTGTGAGCTGCCAAATACCCACCTCCTGGGAGCCCATCTGGCCAGAAATCAATGAGGAGATGTCCTGTCCAGGATGTAATCTGCAGCAGATTCCTCTTGCTCCTTTTGTTCCCCTACCCCTGATTGATATCCCTTTTGAGTGTATCGGGTCGACCTGGTGGGACCCTTTGAGCCCTGAGCCAGGGGGCATAAGTATATAATGGTCCTGGTAGATTACACGACCCAATATCCAGAAGCTGTTCTGTTGTGTTCAGCTACAACCAAAGCTATCAGACAAGAATTAGTAGGGGTCTTCTCGTGAGTCGATATCCCTCAGAAACGTTTAGTGAAATGGCCAAGTTACTAAAGATGAAACAATTGAAAACTTCACTGTATCATCTTCAAACCGATGGTTTAGTCAAGCGGTTTAATCAAACCCTCAAACAGATGCTTCGAGAGGTGGTCAACAAGGACGGAAGAAACAGGGATCAGGTCCTCCCCCTTGCCCTTTTCGCATATCAGGATGTCCAAAAAATCTCTGTGAGGTTCTCACCATTTGGATTATTATACAATCGACAGCTCCGGGGCATATTGAACATTCTAAAAGAAGGTTGGGAGGAAGAGGCCCTCCCCTCAACAAATATATTAGAGTATATTGCACAGTTACGCAATAGATTCAATAAAATCTAATCTATTCTAAAAAGTCACTTGCAGAAGGCGCAAGCAGCTCAGGCCCACTGTTATGATCGTGGCACATCTCTACGGGAGGGTTATGGTACTTGTTCCTACCTCACATTCTAAATTACTGGCTCATTGGCAAGGTCGTAATGAGGTTAGGGAGAGGAAGGGGCTCATTGATTATTTGGTAAAACAACAAAATCATCGACTGAGTGAGCGGGTATAGCACATGAATCTGCTGAAACTGTGAAAGGGTGAGGATCCTGATCCCTTCTCCGGACGGCCCTGTTCATTCTTCACTCGTAAATTAGACCTTAATTTCGGCCCTAATTTGACCGCCCAGTGGCGAGAGCTGGAATCAGTTATTTTGTCTGTCCCTGAGGTAGTGAGGGAAAAACCTGGACAGACCTCCCTGACTGCACATGACATAGTGACGAAACCTGGGGTAAATAGTTCGAGAACGCCCGTTTCAACGTCCCGAGGCAAAAAGAGCAGAAGTGGAGCGTGAGATTAAATGAATGCTGGAATAAGTGTCATAGAGGAGAATCATAGTCCTTGGTCCAGTCCTATCATATTAGTTGGAATGCCTGATGGGAGCTGAAGGTTTTGCATAGACTTCCGTTGGCTTAACCAGGTCTCCCGATTTGACACATATCCGATGCCGCTATCGAACGACCTCCAGGAGCGGCTAGGACAAGCCAAATTCTTGACCACCCTGGATATGACAAAGGGGTACTCGCAACAGATAAGACGTGATTGTGTTTAGCACCCCTAGTGGACACTGGCAGTATTGTGTCCTTCCATTTGGGTTACATGGGGCACACGTTACTTTCCAGCATCTGGTGGATAAAGTGCTCCGATCCCATAACTCATATAGTGCTGCCTACCTGGATGATGTCATTATCTATTCCAGCACATGGAAGGAACATCTTCAGCAGGTACAAGTGGTATTGCGGACATTAGGAGAAGCCAGTCTGCAAATTAACCCAAAGAAATGTTTCTTTGGATTAATTGATGCCAAATATTTAGGCTACCTGGTGGGTGGGTCAGGGTACCAGTCAACCACAGTGTTCTAAAATTTCTGCTGTACTGAAGACCAAGCGGCAGGTTCAAGCCTTTCTCAGATTAGAAAGCCATTATAACTGGTTTGTGCCCCATTTCTCCAAGAGAGCGGCACCCTTGACAAACCTCACATGGAAGAGGAGTTTGAATCATGTGATATGGGTTGTTAAATCAGAAGCTGCATTTAGTGATGTGAAGCAGGCCCTTACATCAGCTCCAGTATTGAAAGATCCTAACTTTTCCTTACCTTTCATCCTCCAGAATGGCGCTTTGGTCTTGGAGCTATGATTAGCCAAAGTGTAGACGGAGTTGAACACCCTGTCATGTTTCTGAGTCAGAAACTGTTGGACCGGAAAATCGGGTATGTGAACGTGGAGCGGGAGACACTAGCAATTAAATGGGTGATCACTCAGTTGAAGTAATGCCTCTTAGCACGTGAGTTCACCCTGGTAACAGACCATGCACCTTTACAGTGGATGGCCTTACACAAGGAGTTGAAACCCGCAAAACATGAGGTGGTTTTTAGACCTACAGCCTTACAAGTTTTTAATTATTTATCATCAGGGTACCCTGCAAGTCAATGCCAATGCCCTTTCTCTGTTTCTTGACCTCTCAACCAGGTATGCCTGACCCAATTGGTCTGGGCTGAGGGGGGCCATTTTACACATGTGAACGTGGAAGGCAGCTAGAAGGACCAAAACAAGGTAATTCTATGCCAGGCCAGAGGGTGGCAGGGTGCAATAACCTTTCTCTTTTATCTCTGCAGACCAGACACGGTTCTTCCTGTCTGACTCTTATGACGTCACTTCCTGTTCCAGGCAGGCAACGTCACTTTTATTTTCGGCCACGAGGACATCACTTCTGGTTCCGGCCCCGAGGATGTCACATCCATTTCCAGGTCCCAATGACGTAACTTCTGGCCAACCTGCTTTAAAATCTCCAATTGTATTCAGTTCTGTCTTAGACTTAGACTTTTTGCAGCCAGAAATTAAGTATATGGGTGGCTACCCCAAACCTTTTTTCAGTTTATTTCACAATACATATAATGCAAAGTTCATTAACTCATTCCCTCCCTCCCTCACTCACTCACTCGTCAACAAAAACATTTGTTTCCTGTTTAGTTAAAAAGCTGGAAGTATACATCTAGAGCAGCAGGTATTTGCTAAGAAAGAACATTTTGCTATTTCAATATTTAGGGATAAAAAAAACTAAATACCCCAAAATCTCAAAAACGCTTTGAGTGATTTGATTGAAGATTGGTGTGTTATCAAAAAAAAGAAGATTAGCCAACACATTATTTTTTATTTGTCCATATTTAATAACATTATGTTAAGTTTCATGCTCTGTGTGGCGCTAACAGGGGACTTTATGCAAATGAACAATGCAGAAGAAGAAATTGAGAGCAGCACTAGTCAATACAGTGGATCGACAACTGAAGAGAAATGGAAAACCCAGACCAAATTACTTTTGCCAAATATGGTGAGAGGTGAAATGGAAAAGGCAAAGGTCTGTAAAACCCAATAAAACTTGAATGTTGGTGTGGCTTTGCTCAAAGCAAAAAGCTGTGAGAGAGAAGAAGAGATGGAAGTAGTGTCCTCAGCTCTAAGAAATGGGGGACAGAAGTCATTAGTTTAGACTTAACTAGTCCCCCTTGAGTTAGTCCTCTGCAATATAAATTTGCATCATTTACTTAAATATCTGTTTACTTTGAATATTTCCTTACATATACATTTGCGTCTGCAGACTTTAAATGGAGTCTCCCGATCTTTAATAAGCCTCTGCAACATAATACTGGCAGTTATTTTCTTCCACTTCAAGTACTTGAGAAAACAGCCCCAAAAGCAAAAGCATTCAATTCATTACATTGGCTGTATAAATGTACAGCTAGCAAATATCATTGCTGTTTCTGTAATATGTTAAAGTAAAATGAAATGTGTTAGAAATTTACTGTCTGCCTATGGCAATGGCAAAAAAATAATGCCTAATATATATAAGCAATTATTTTATAAGGATGAACATAGAAAAGGTTTGATAAACATATCAGTTTATTTATAGTGGATTCACAGTACATGGGAAAAAATCCTCTTTTTTTGCAGAAAGGAAAAAAGAGCCTGACATTAAACCGTCTTATACATTAAGGCATAAACTTTTAATTGATGCTTTCAGGGAAGACAACCTAAAAATTAAATTTGACATGGAATAAAGTTCAGAGGAATGTGAAAGAGCAATCTATAAGCAATTGAACATTGACTGAGCCTGCTCTGTTACAGTTATTTTATAAGGCAAGTTAGATATTTACTGGCAAGCTCCACTCATAATAGTTAGCACTTCCAAAATAGTTTTACTGCAAATTCCTCTTTGCATTTGTAGGTGAAGCTACAGAGGGTAATGACGTGAAGAGTTGGTTTTTTTTTTATTGTCAATAATCAAGCTCTATTTAAGCTTTGAACACAGTTTAGGTATGTGCTAGATCAGTATTTCACACTTATTACCTTTCAGGGTAACAGCAATTTGGCTCATTTTTAAAATTCTGGTTAAAAAAAGAAAAATGTCCTTTTGATGTTTGACATCGGTTGCAATGTGTAACTAGTTCCACCAATTTTTCAGAAAGTTCTGGAAAATCCCTTTTCTTCAATGGAAAGTCAGATCACCGTCTGCTTTCAGTCTCTTAAATGATTGTAAACAGTGGCCTTTATGTTGATGCTGGGAAAATGGGACATTCACTTCTGATAGGAATTCTTGGGTTGAATGGTTTAAATTTGATTTATAAATATGATTTATAAATAACTGGTTAACAGGCTCTTAATATAACATACTTCAGTACATAAACACAATTATCCTATCCTATTATGTGATATCATCTACTGCTGAATTTTACTCTTTAATTGTAATATTACTATTGTACTATTGTATTGTATTGAGTATTACTTGTGTTCTGTTCTGTGTATTGTATTGACCCCCCTTTTTTGACACCCACTGCACACCCAACCTACCTGGAAAGGGGTCTCTCTTTGAACTGCCTTTCCCAAGGCTTCTTCAATTTTTTTTCCCTACAAGGGTTTTTTTAGGAGTTTTTCCTTGTCTTCTTAGAGATTCGAGGCTGGGGGCTGTCAAAAGACAGGGCCTGTTAAAGCCCATTGTGGCACTCCTTTTGTGATTTTTGGCTATACAAAAATAAATTGTATTGTATTATATTGTATATCTGGCACACTGATACTGGTTTAATCCATGAAGGGAGGTAATTTTTAATCATAATATAAGAGCCATTAGTTAGTAAGGATATGTTAAATTGATTGAAGCATTTTTTTTAGTTATGTTACAATGTTTGCCTATATATTAATGCATAGTCTATGGGAGATTCTAATATATCTACCCACAATCCAAACTGAAATGGAATATCTATATATATAATTCACTAAGGCACGACAACCATGGAAAGCACGCCGGAAGGGGCGTGGATTCACTAAGCCACCGACAAGTGAGACACCTATGGCGCACGTAGGACGGAGCCACGGCCACCAACTCCAAGACCATTGGATACTACGACAACTCACAGAGCCACGCCCACCAACTCGGACACGACGACACAGAAAAACCGGCGTCATTTATATTCGTCTGTCGTAGAGGTCACATGCAGCTCCGACCCACGTTGACTGTTCATAGAGGCATGTTTCTTGTGGAGGTAAATCGCCATATGCAGTGTGTAAAACAGTTTGCGAGGGGTATCCCATGGGATCCATAAAACATTCCTTTACAACTGAGGTTAAAACACAAGAAACTTCAACCACTAAAATAACAATAATAACAATAAACTGAATTAAGCAGATTTGAAAATGAATGAGTAATAAGTACACTTTTTTCATTTAGGCTTTCATAACATCCAGCTCGGTTGTAATGTAACATAAGATATAGCCTCAACATTGAAGTAACTATTACTAGGCGGCTATGATAAAATTTATGTTAAAATACAATAAGCAATACTTTATATCGTACTGCTGTATTAATCATTTCTGAAAGTCCTGACTGAGATATTAAAAGTTTAACAATAGCCAGTATGGTCATTCCCATTTGTAGATAGTTACAAATCATATTTATGGAAATATAGAATGAAAAGGTCATTTATATTGCCAGCTTCCACTTGTTCAAGAACACCATGAATTCCCTAATCATGTCCCTGTTTGCCATCTTTATCACTGGGAGAACATCCTGCCATGATTGAAACATCTCTTGCATCATCACCTTTTGAAGTTAACTGGGCATTTGATTTCTTTTACTTTTGGTACAGTAAATATATGGTCACTGAAAGAAATACAACTAATGCAGTATTGAAAAGTGCTGCATCATTTGATAAATGTTTTATTCATGCCATGAATAAAATATACCAAAATGAAATCCACAGCACTAATATGTATTACATTTCAGTGTATTTTGCACGTTGGATTACATTTATTTTTGCATGATTAGTTTTCCATAAGAGAAAACCCCACAAAGACAAGCTGAAAATGTGCAGATTCCATGCTGACAGTGACCAGGTGGTGGATTCAAAGCCAAGATCCACTGAGTAGGAGTACCAACCATATTACGCTAGTGTGTTGCCCTAACATTAATATTGCTGCATGTTATTACCTAAAATTACCATCAATTTTCCTTCTTCTTATTATTATTACTCTTCATCTTTTTCCACTTCTATGTGGGGTTGATGTGCTTGTTCAACCTTTTCCATACAGCTTGGTCCTGCACATCCTTATCAGTCAAGCCCTTTTCCTTCAGATCTTCTTTTACTTTATCCATCCACCTCTGCTTTGGCCTCCCTCGCTTTCTCCTCCCCTGTATTTCCATTCCCATCACTCTTTTGGCTACATATTCATTATCTCTCCTCGTCACATGTCCAGATCACTTCAATCTATTTTGTACTCTTTTAGATATTTCTCCCCTTCTGTTGTACCCACTTTCTTAAAAACCTTACCTTTAACCTTTGCCTTAATTCTTCAATCACACAATACTCCTTATACCTTCTTCCAACTGTTTCATCACCACTTCACTCAATGTGTTATATCTGCATCTAGTTTTCCATCTTGGTCTACCACTGATCCTAGATATTTAAATTTATTCACTCTATTCAATAGCTCTCCCTGAAGACTAACTTCTGAATCCTAATCATTGTTAAACCTCATATATTCTGTCTTATTCCTATTTATCTTCAGCCCTCTATTTTCTGTCCTGGGTATGATATTAATCTGCATCCAACCCTGCATGTAGGCCCTCCAAACTGTAGGGAAAAATCTGAGGGTTGGAGGCAGAATTGGCACTCCAGCCACGATAAAAAACTTCATATTGGTTCCATTCCATCTGAACTAGTGTGGTGCTGAGGTGTCACCCATTGCATGGCTGCACTCATGTCCTAATCTGGGATCCTGAGTTGGTTTGTCATGTGGTGGGTGCGCAATGCACTGTATCAGTGTATGCTCCTTACTAGGGAATCCATTCCCGGAATTCCCAGACATTTTTCATTCCCGCATTCCTGGGAATGAAACTGCTGCAATTCCCAGGAAACCGGGAACGGCCAAGCTCGCATATATAGCGTGTAAAAGTGTAAAAATCGATCAAGAAATAACAGTTATTGTTGAAAACTGAAGACTTCATTGACGTCTGTCAGACAACAGCTTTGAACAGCAACTTGAAATTGCAATGTGTCAGTCTGTTGCATCCGCATTATCTGTGCCAAGAAACTTGCCATCACAGAATGATGACAAGAAACTGGATGCATCAGTAAAAGCTGAAATAGCAGTGTTTCAGAGCAACGGCAAGCGCGGGCGTTGTTTAGAACAAGTGTATCAGTATCTGATGACTGTGCTGCCTACTTCAGTGGAGGCAGAGCATGCTTTCTCAGCGGCTGGCGTACTCTGCACGAAGTACGCTCTCACCTGGACGACCGCACGCTGGACACGTTGTGCTTTCTACGCTCTTATTACCGCAACTAACTAGATACATGTACTTTTATGACAGCATGAACTGCTTGCAGATAAGGTTAGTCTTTTATTGGTGTCAACATATTGCAGTAGTTTTATTAAAAATAATTGTCAGTCGTTCTAAAACCGTTCACATGTGAGATGCCCGTGCACTGTGTCATTCCCGGGAGCCCAGGATTCCCGGGAATGACATGCGGGATTTCTGAATTCCCGGGACTGGATTCCCTACTCCTAACCTCTATCTTCCAAAACCCTTCTACATTCTTCCAAATTCCTCTCCATTTCTTTCTTTCCTGGTGCTTCATAACATAATGTCATCAGCAAAAAGCCTGCACCAGGGGCATTTTGTCCCATGATTCAGCACAAATATAATCAGATCAAAGTGATAAGGACTTAAGGAAGATCCTTGGTGCAGATGTACTCTAACTGGGCTCTTGTCTGTTACCCTAAAACAGCTTTTAGTCCTCACTCCCTTTTGTACTATATATCCTGGGCAATCTTCACATACTTCTCTGGTGCTCCTTTCTCTCTCTCTCATTCACTGCCAGATCTCTTGATGTGGAACTCTATCATAAGCCTTATCCAAATCATTAAACACCATTTGCAAAACTTCCTGTTTTTCTTAACGCTTCTCTATAAGCGTTCTCAATGCAAAGACTGCATCAGATGTTCCACTGCCTGACATAAAACCAAACTGCTCCTACCCTGTGGTGGTCTCTTCTCTCAGCCTTCTCTCCAAAACCCTTTCTCAAATTTTCATTGTGCGTGACATCAACTTTAACCCTCCATAGTTTCCATAATCCTGAATATCACCCTTCTCCTATTATATATCCAACACAATGTTAGGTGAAGCCGAGGCAGACAGCCGCAAATGCAAAATAGGAAAGAACCCTAGAGAAAGCACTGTCCTTCTCAGTAAACAGTGACTTGTACAGGGACAATTTTATATTTTTTCTTACAACACAAAGGTTGTTTGTTCTTTTTTTTAAAGATCAATCTTCTGAAAGGTTTTTAAACCTCCTCTCATGTTAAAATTCATTCTCAAATCCCTTTAAAAATGTTGTATATCTCATGGCTGAGCTTCAGTAAGAAAGACACAGAGTAATCGGGGTTTGACAGTAAGCACCAATGCAACTTTGTTCTGAACAGGTGTTCTGAATTTCTCTTCTGATGTAAAGGTCTACCCTCAGTCTATAAAACACTGCCTGACTCTTCAGTGGCATATCACAGCAGTGATCTTGAATCCTTTTGTTGCTTTTCAAAAGCTAGCCCAGGGCAAGTCTATGTTTAACATTTTCCTCTACATTCTCATTCAGTATTCTGTACCATGCAAAGCCTAGGAATTGTCCATAGAAAACACACAGCTAAGCAAAAGAATTCTAACTGTCACTCTAAGGCAATGTTGAGAATATATTGGTATAGAACTAGAAGCCAAAGGCAAGTAAATTTTATATCATTGCTTTAGGCAGTACAAATGAATGCTAAGAGTTTGTGTGCAATTTATTTTAAGAAAAAGATCTTTTCTTTCTTGTCTGAGGAAACATTGTCACTTGATTGACATGCTTAGACAAATTACTTTATTTTCAATGTGTCTTTTTGAGAGACACAAGTTAAGATGTGTCAAAATATTTGACTTTGCTCAGTCAAGCACTTGGTACAGGGCCCTCTAACTCTTTCAGCAAGAAACCTAGCTTCTGGCACATTTCACTTGTGTGAACTTAGAGCAATTTGCCTCTAAGCTTTTTATATTTAAAAAAGTTAAAAAGAAGAATTTACTCTGTAAGTAAGAAAAAAAAACATACTATTCACTGATAATAATTTTTCATTTTCTTTAATAAGAATCATTATTTAACTATTGTGCATTCAAAACATTATAATTGTGTGCTTTTTAATAAATAACTGAATTTTGCAAAGATAAAGATAAAATGATTCTCAGTGAAAAGTCCTTTTCTACTTGATAATTTAGCAGTACTGTTTTCTAAAGTGTGTCCAATTACTGTCTGTGTAGATTTAACATGTTATGCCTGTGTGTTGTTTTTTTTTTCTCTGGTGTCTTCTCATATTCCTGCATTATTTTGATAGTTAGATAGCCTTGTATGTGTGATAATGGATGTGCTCTGGGACGAAAAGGAACCTGGCTTTGTATTGGCCTGGGCCAGATCCCACACACCCTGTACTGGAATAAGTGGGTTTAGAAAATACATCATTACATATTTTTAAATTAAGTCTGCAGGCAGCTGTCTGAATGTATATTGTTTATTCATCACATATTTGTGTCATTTTCCTTAGGAACTCCAATTTCCAGTTATGTAACAGGGATATTATCATATTTCAGCCAGGGTTCCTCCATTCCATTTTTATGTCTCTTTTCTTCATTTTTGATTCCTTTGTTTATGTTAATTTCATTACTCATTTAGTTTCTATGTATCTGTGTATCTTCTTTTATGTTCCATGTGTTTTGTGAGTGGCTCCCCAAGAGGCGTGCCACCAGCCCTTAACCGTCAAGTGGTTGCCCTATGAAGGCTGGGAAAACACACTGTCCCTTGTAGTCTATATTCATGGTGGTGGTTCTAGTGATTATTAATATGTTGGAATTCCTGTTAGGAAGTAATAAAAGCACATAATCATCAATCATTATTGATCTTGATTTTCAAAAGGCTTTTGATAGCACCTTATGTGTGAGGCTTGTAATCACTCTAAAAGAAATGTGAGTTTAAGTGCTTAGATGGTGGAAGAAGTGGCTTAAACGCAGAAAGTAAAGGGTTATGGTGTGGGCAGCTGTTCCAGAAGTGTTGTCCCTCAAGGATCACTGAGGGAGCCACTGCTCTTTTTAATTTAAACATTGCAAATGATTTTGATAAGAATATAAATAACAAACTAGTTAAATTTGCAGTTCATATCAAATAGGTGGAATTAAAGATAAACTATAATCGGCCAAATAATCTACCTAGACTAAATTTAGACTTAAATACTAACTTAGAATTGTAGAAACACACATCCTTAAAATTTGGTAAGAAAACTCATGTACCTGAAGAAGGACCAATGCAATTAAGAAGATAACATGACAAAAATCCACCCAGACACAAACGTTACAATACTGGAACTTTGAGACAGTAGTGCCTAAACCCTGAACCAAGTGCAAGCTCATTGTAAAGTTTTCAATGTATATAAAATGTAAGGTGAATTTTTGCAGAAAAAAAAGATCAATGGAGCCAGTTTCTTTCTACCACTAACATATTTTCATCATTTTCCACTATGAGAGTTTTTGGCAAAAGTGAGAAATATTACAAGCTGTGTTAGAAATTAAATAGATTCCCATCATTCTTTATCATAAATTTTGAAATACACACGTGAAATAGGAAAGGTTCACAGCTTTTATTTTCTGGGAGGTTGATTTTAATACAAGGCATTAAAAAGAAAGAAAAGTTACATTTTTTTGCGCTATTAATCTAATTGCAATATTTGCTTTATCTAAATGGGCTTTTAATGCATAATGATCCTGTATAAATAAGTATGATTTATAGCAGACCATATATAAAGTCTAACATTTTACTTTAAATTGCTTTAGTTAGCTGAAATATTTCCAAAACAAATATAAACACAAAAATCATTCTGTGTATTATTTAGTATTTTGTTAAAAATTCCTTAAATAGAATAATGTAGTAACTAAGTGTGTGCATTGCTTATTACAAATCCTCCACTGATGTGCTGAATAAGACCTAGATTTTGGAAGACCTATGGGAAACAGTATACCTCAGACAAACCTCAGAGAGTATGTCTGACTATTTTAGGAAATACTAATGTTAATAGTCCAGGCAGCGCAATTTTGGCTATAATGGTGAAAAAATTAAAGAGATAAGAAGTTAAACTAAGACTTTGGATAGGTGGAATGGCTGAACAACAAGAAAAGAGAAGCAATCTTGGATTGCTGTGATCAAAGCCCTCTGGCATCTCCTAATTTATGAGGAATATTGGCCACCTTTAACTTGAGAGAAGTTCTATCAGCTATAAGCAAGATACTTCTTCCTAGTCCTCTCCTAAAAAACCAAAATATTAAGCAAGTCCATAATTGTCTGGCAGATGGGCATTATATTATGAAATACACAAGGAATGAATAAACAAGTGAGTATAAAAATTAAAATAATTAGGAAAACAAACCCTGACTGCAACACAAAGGTGTAACTATGACAAGCTATCTTTTTCTAAAACTCAGGCTATCGGTCCCCTCACTTTTCCAGTCAATCTTCCATCAACTCACTTCTGGACTCTAAGTTCAAATAGCTCAGGAAAGTAGACTTCTTTTAACCTCCATGTCACAGCACTAAATAAAATAGCCTACAACTCCTAGTGGCACTGACATTATTACTTTATTATGCAGATTTAGAGGGTGCAGGGGTTGCAGGGAAGAAGATTAATTAAGCAGGCTTTTTAAAAAGGAGTCAAAAAGACGCCAAGGATATCACGACCATCTGTCTGTTTTTGTTTATATTCATCTAAAACACCATTGGATTACAACTATAGCTACCTTGGATTACATTTTAATCTGAATATATGTGTTGTCCTATGCCTGCTTGTCAGTGTGGATTTGTCTTGAATAGCTTTATCTTCGTCTGGGGAGTGCTCCTAATCACGTCAACTCATCATGCTGCAGTGGGAACCTGGTAGGACAAAACTTTAAATTTCCTTCAGAGGGCTTTTCACTGATTTTTCATTTCTCTCTTCATCATCATCTGCTTCTATTGTTCTGGAATGTATTGGACTTTGTTGTTAGTGATAATTGTTTACTGTGTGGTGTATGCAAATAATTATTGCCGTAAGAAATCAGTAATGTTTCCGGTTGGCAATAATGTGTGAAGACTGAAGTCCAAATACCAAATAAACACTTTCTCAAAAGCTACAAATATAACAATACAAGTGCACTTTTATTCAAGAATATAACTGAAGAAAAAGAAGTTGGCTGAGGATAACCTGCTGACAATGCTGCTTGGGCGGTGTAGTGATATGACTTGCTGACTCGTAATCAAGAAGTCGCCAGTTCAATTCCCAGGTTCACCTATTGCAATTTTGAGCAGTGAGCTGCTATTTTTTATTACTATTATATATAACAAAAACATACATTTGATTTGAATCTCTAATAGCCAGTGTAAATGTATGGTACTTGTAAAAGTTAGCGTTTTTTTTTCTCACTTTTTTTCTCAGGTTCACACTACAACCCCCCCACTGACCACCAGCCCCCCGAACCACATATCTGATGCTGATAGTTTTTATTTGAAACTAGGAAAAACTGTGATGTTTTGAGACAATAGATCTGGAAATTCTCTGATCTGGAGAGATAAAAGCTGACGCACAAACGCTGGTGAATCTGTCTTCTTGGTATGTTGTTCTCACTTGAATTTTTTTTAATTCAGTTTTATTGAGCATTCCTGCTCACGCTGAATTAGTATGTACCTTATGGTCCATGATGTCAAAGCCGCTCTGATAAAAAAACAGAGACATAGGTATATATAATATATGGAATAATTCATTTTATGACCTGTATAGTAAATTTCAGAAAACATTATGGCACTGATGCAACACTATTCATATTATTCATATTCATTCGCATACCTTCATGTGGTTGTAGTCAGTGACCGCATTTTTTTCCCCCGATCTTGCCCAATCTTCACATTTTGGTGCATGGTGGTGTTTCTTTTGTACTCCAGGATATGCAAAGGAAAGAATAGTACAGAGAGATCAGTTCCACGCTATATACAATCATCAAATTCAAATGTTAAAAGTTCCCACACACCCAAGGACCATCCTTCATACATTTATGATGTGTACTTGTTGCAATGTACACACCTCTCTCTATGCTGTGGTTCCTATTACATTGAAGGGGCACCTGACAATGAATTTGCTTTCCTGGGGGAAGAGGCTGTCTTGGACAAGAAGCTTGTTGATGTTGCATCCTCTTTTTCTTTTTTCATCACCTTTTATTGTAAGAAACAATGATGAAGTCCCTCTGCAAGGTGAGCCAAGAACACTCATATTCTCAGGGAACCCCATGCATGCCTTGTAAAGTACATGTGCGTTCATTGCTGCCAGGTTAAGCATGTGGTAGAACACAGCAACCGGCCACCTGTGTCAGATCAGGAGTTGGGGAGTGTGTGAGAGAATAAAACAGAAAAAAAAGGTAACTTTTACAAGTACCATAAATTTACACCTAATATGATGCTGTTATTTTCAAATAATATTGCATTAGTGCGATGATGTTTTCTGATTGGTACTATTCTAGTCATACAATGATTTCTTCAAAATGTCACATATATTTGTCTCTTTCTTTTTTTCCCCTAGTGTGGCATTGACATCATGGACTTATTCAGTGCAAATAGGAACACGCAGGTGGCCGGTTGCTGTGTTCACAATATTTTCCCCACATTCGTATTAATAAAATATTTTTACCATCCCATGAATTTCATTACAACTGGATTCCACATATATATTCTTTATTCACTGCACCACTAATCACTAAGTGTGTATGAGTGTGTGCGTGCCATATCAAGGCTGGGTGTGTTCCTGGGGTCCCCACAATAATGTCCCATGACCGCTATGTCTATCCAATGATTACTTCCAGACCTTGGTTTGGTATAATTTTAGACATCAGTAGAGGGTGTGTAGTACCTTGGAAAAATATCAGTCAAACAATTCTTCCAGAGAAATCCGTGCAGGGCATAAATAGGAAATGCATGCACGACTGAGCTTTTGAATAGAATTAATTGAATTGACATTATTGAAAGGGCTGTTTTTGATAGCATTTGCCATTGTATAGCGTTGGCCACCATACTTGCCGTATCTTTTGTGAATAAGAGCTCCAGAATTATTTAAAGGGCATATAAGGCCTCCAAAACACACATAATGCAAGCTATAACCTTCACTGGCCAGCCCAGAAGAGGTTCACCCCAATTTAGCCAGTGCCCCAAATACTACCAAAAGAGATCCTATTCTGCTGGGCCCTTGAGCAAGACCCTTAACCTGTAATTGCTTCAAGTGTGCTGTACAATGGTTGACCCTGCGCTCTGACCCGAAGGGGTATATGAAAACTAACAAATTCCTAACACAAGAAATTGTATAAGGCGAAATAAAGAACAAAAAAAGAATGGACATCTAGTATTAAAAATACTGTATTTCAAAACATCTTTCAAGCAAGAGAAAAACATAAAACCCTGGCTTTCAGAGATGCTTCAAAAAAGGAATCATTTAATACAAGAACAATTTATTAGCAAAAATAGAATAGTTGGAAAAAAGTGACCTAAAAAGCAATCCACTGCAAACAAAGCCCAGTACACAGTATAAGAGTTGAATCCAATAAAAACAGAGGACCCAGCAGCAGTGACTTCAGGGTGGACCTGCCTCTTGAGGTTCCACCCAAAAAGTACATGGAAGGGCAGTACAATTAAAGAGCACACAATTCAGTAAATTATAAAAACAACAGAAACGATACAAAAATATCCATTCATCAATTATCCAACCCGCCATATCCTAACTACAGAGTCACAGGGGTCTGCTGGAGCCAATCCCAGCCAACACAAGGTGCAAGGCAGGAAACAAACCCCAGGCACATGCACATACAGACCCACATAACAAGCACATTTTTGGGGACAATTTCATATCGCCAATGCACCTAACCTGCATGTCTTTGGACTGTTGGAGGAAGCCGGAGCACCCAGAGGAAACCCACGCAGACACGGGGAGAACAAGCAAAGTCCACGCAGGGAAGGACCCGGGAAGCGAATCCGGGTCTCCTAATTGCGAGTCAGCAGAGCTACCACTGCGCCACTGTGATACAAAAATATGCATAATAATAATAATTCATAATTAACAAAAACAACACTAAAATAGAGAATTAATACTAGCCAGGGGAAAAAAAAACTCTTAAAAAACCTTATTTGGATTTCCATCTGGGGTGTCTGTTGCATTGATAACATCTAGAACATTCCAGCATCTCTACCCATACATGTTGGCACATAAAACTGTTCTAGAATTGTATCTCTCTCATTTTTTTACTTTTTGATGTAGTATTGGGAAATTTTACTATTTATGCATCACCTCACTTCACCTCATGACAAACTATTGATAATCCTTTGTTTCAACTTAAGTGTCGGGTTTAATTGCCATATATAACAGTTACAATAAAATTCTTATTCTTACATGGTAAACCATTAACTGTAAAAAAAATATGCATAAAAAAATGTGTATATATAACAGTAAATCTAAAGGACAAATATATACCATCCAATGCAATTTTGTAGCATATACCACACAAAAACAATTTAACATAAAAGACAATAAAGATTATTTGAAAAAAATGGTATGGTCCCAACGAAACCCTAGTCCATTTTTTTCATCATAAGCAAACCAAAGTAGTCAGCTGTCCTCCATGGCATTCTGTTATACTAATGTAAGTGTGACTCTCTCCAATTTTTCATGATTTGTTTCTCTGCCTGAGAGAACAGAATGCAAAGAGGAGCTCCACATCAACACACAAAACTATGGTGGCTTCTAGGAGGTTTCATTAAGTCCAGACAGACCAAATTAATGAATCCAGTGCACAAAATTATTTTGGGGGTGTTACAGATGGTTTATTAGATGTACCCAAGGTCAATAATGTTAAAGTTGAACAGATTATACATCCAATATTAGGAAGATTTCTAACTCAAAGTCATGATCAAAACTACAGTATATTTGAAACTGAAGTTTATAACCAAAATAATATTCAGAAAAAAAACTTCCCACATGTCTTTAGTTTTTCAACAAAGCTTCAACAATACTTTAACTATGAAGCCATCAACTATAAAATGGCTGCCAACAAGTTATGGTTCATATAGCACATGCAACACATGACAAAAACCATATATAACTAACACAGAGACCAGGCATACAAAATGTGCAAGAACCAGAAACACAAATGAAAATTATTTACATACACTTGTGACACACAAATCATTTCTATCTCATACTCCTGTTGAAGAACTGGCAGCATCAGAAAGCCACTTTCAAGTTTGATTACCAACAGAAAAAGATCCAAAACAAGAGAGCCACACCTGTGCCACATCTAAAAACAAAGTGCTAAGTCTCTATGGAGAGAGCAGTATATACCACCGGGTTATGATATCTTGTTCTTTTTGTTATCAGTATGGTATTTTTTAGCTCAGTCTTAGATTTTGCATTGTGGAGTATCTGTTTTTCCATTTTCATTTTTTAATCACTTGTCACTCCCATAATAACAATAATAATTCTTTACATTCATATAGCACTTCCATGTCTGAATTGCTGTTGCTGTGGGTTATGTTACATCATAATGCCTTCTGGTATGCTGTAGATATAGTTCCGATTGGCATTCTTGGTCTCCCTTGGTGGATTATCTCTCAAAAAGTCCTTTATAGTGTTAGTTAGCTATCTTTTAGGGCTAACTTGAGGTTCATTCATTTCACTTTTGACTCTTGACTTTGTATTTGGCCTTTGCCCTTATGCCGAGGCTTCATAACTTCTTTGTCTTCTTGGTTTTGACCTTTGCTTTTTAACAACCTCACTTTCAGCCCAAAGCTATTATCAGCTGGTTTGTACCTGATCACAATAAGTGTTAGGTGCAGTTATTGTGCCTGTTTGTTGTGTTTTTCCCACTAGAGTTCTTTATTTATGTTTTAAATGACATGCAGATGCATGCAGTATAACTGGTAAAACTTGCAAACACTTCCAAACAGGAATTAAAAGTCTTTCTTCTTGTGCCAATGGCATGGATTTTGCTGGGAATTAAACACCATTTGTTTCAGGAATTGTTTTGCAAAGTGGAACACTGAGTTTTGCTGCAAATTCAATTTTGCACAAATTGCTTTACTCATCACTACCAGTGCTTGATAATGCTTGCACATGAAATACCTGCATGCAGCTTGCCCCTCTGCCTGCCACCTGGCAACATCTGAGGTAATGGGATGCACACAATATCGACTAAGTGTGGCCGTTTTTTTTTGCTTTCTTGTAAGCTTTGAATAAAGGTCTTTTAAAGGTGACCTAGTCAGGCGTTGTTCTACCAGAGCCTTATTGAATCAAAATGAACCTAATGAGCTTCCTTGGGTTTGGCAAGTTGCAATTGTTCAACTGCACAAACTGTGATAATCATAACACAAGTTGTAACTATTAAGTTTCCAGAAAATGCTGTTTCTTTTTCCCATAAGTATACATTGGATAGATTAAGAAGTTCACCTACATGATATCAATGCATGGCTGAGTGGTTATCATATAAAAAACAAACCAGATAAATTAACAAACCCAGACCAGAAATCCAATTCAGCACAGGACACATGCAAATGCACTGTGTCCCTCATGCACGCCTGTGGATCACCTTATTAGCTGGTATCAGGTAAGTGGTACCACTGCAGAATGAGAGGGGGTGCTATCACTAACAGTCTTGTCTCTTCCCTCTGCAGCTCCAAGAGGATGCCCTATGAGGGCAACTGACCCTCCCCTTATTGCTCTGAGATGTCCCTTCCAGTTTGAACCATATAAAGCCAACCATTCCTAGAAAGAGGCATCTCCGTCTCAACCCAAGTCTACTACAGGAACCTCTTCGGACGGATCCTTTGGAAATAGCCATCAGAAGCTAAATTTCCTTGGCTTTCTTGTTCCTTGCTTGCACCATCAAGCATCTGTTTATTTTGTTACTAATTCCCTTTTTTATTGTTTCACGATTAAATGGGTGGCAAAGTTGGCATCCCAACTTTTCTTTGGACATTGTCAGTCATTTGTACCCAACAACTGTCACACTCACTCATTTCTGGTCAATCTTCTATAAACATAAAACACACATGGGCAGCACGGTAGCACAGTGGTAGCACTGCTGCTTTTCAACAATGAGAATGGTATTCAAGTGCTGATGGCTCCATAAATGGAGTCTGAATATTTTCTTGGTATCTGCATGGGTGTCTTGTCCAAACAAATACTGGTTAGGTGGATTGACAATGCTAAACTGGTCCTTGATGTGTGTGTGTGTGTGTGTGTTCTCCCTGCAATTAGCTGGCACTCTGTCTAGAGCAGGGGTCTCCAACACGTCACTCACAAGCTACCAGTAGCTCGCAACCCCTTTCCAAGTAGCTCGCCAAAGGGTTAATGAAGTCTACATAAATTTGAAAACTTGATTAGTCAAATTAGGGGTGGGCGATTTTTCCAAAAAATCACATCACGATCCACAATCTTAATTGCAATCTATCTTTTCAATGTGGCATACACTTAAAAGAATATCCAGACTCAAACTCATCAAGACCTAAGTTACACTTTATTTTAAATATCACACAAAGTTGAATTCAATTGTTCTCTCGTTCTCTAGCTAAGCGGAATTAAGGAACACGCCCCGAAGCTGGAGAGTGAGTGAGGAGAGCATGCCCCTGTGCATTGTTTCTCAGTTACACGCACACAAATTGGAACCGCAAGCGAACTATGATACATAGCAAAATGAGAGAAGTCGCAAAATCAACTGGAATGTTCAAGCAAATTATAGAAAAAAAAAGGATCTAAATCTGAAAAAGTAGTTCTCTTGTGAAAACCAGACAGACATACAGACAAATAATGTGCAGTTAAAGTCTCAACAGCATTCTCAGTATTTATGGAGCTTAGTAGAGCCAGATAACTATAAGAATCTTCACCTAGCAGCTCTTAAAATGTCTGCTTTGTTTGGGTCTCCATAGCTCTGTGATTCTGACGTGAATGTCATGAAATCAAAGTTCAGAACAAGACTGACTGACGAACATTTAAATGACTCCATAAGAGTGAACCTAAGTGGCTCCACTCCACCATACACCTCAGTGCCAGTCATCTGACTAACTAAAAAAAAATCACACATGCAACTGGACTTGTGAATAAAGTGACATGGAACAAAGTGACAAATGAATAAGGAATATCTGGGGATTTGGAATTGCATTGTTTTGTTCTGACAGCATTCATGTTTTAACTCAATAGTTTGAGATACACTAGAAAATGCATACAGACATACAAAATGCCCTTGCAGGTGAACTAAATATTTTTTTGAGATGTTTTAATGCAAAATGTGAGTTGTGGACACCAACATTTTGTAAATGTTCAGGCAAAACAAGCTTATTCAGTTAGTCTGGGTTGAAATAAGCTATGAGAATAAACGTTAGAAAACATGAGTAGCTCTCGGCCATTTTCATTTTGTAAAAGTAGCTCTCAGGAGAAAAAAGGTTGGAGACCCCTGGTCTAGAGAATGCTTCTGCCTGGCAGCCACTGCTTCCTCCAGTTTCCTTACAACCCTGCTATGGATAAGCGGGTTTAGAAAATGGGTGGATAAAACACAGATATGGCTGGAGTATTAGACTTTAAATCACAAAGCTATTGGCTCAATACCTAACTCAGACTCAAGGTGAGACCACGAGCAAGCCGCTTAAACCAGCTGTGCTGCAGTAACAACATAACATACTGTCTTCCCATTTTTAAAGAACTCTTGCATACTGGTGTCAGCCAAATGTATAATAATAACATATTCATAAAAAAGAAGAGGATTTAGAGAAAACCCGGGTGGGCACATGGAGAATGTGCTAATTCTACAAAGATGGTATTTTGGCTGAAAAGCAACTTTTTTGGCAGCAGTTGAACACTGCCTGGAACTGTATTAATCAAAATTAATCTTACACTTAAGTGCATATTTGGGGGAGTAGGAACTATTTAAATTACTAGACCTATTTAAAATTTGATGCGCAAGTACAATTTATATTCACAAATGTGTATTATTCTGAACATTCATCTTGACAATAGCAATAATTCAAGCCATAATATATGAAAATGTATTCAATATGTATGTAATTAAATGTGTTAATGCAATCCTTTAAAAGTTTTATTAGTTTTTAATCATTTACTTTGACAAAAACATTAATTTTCAGCAGCATAAATGAAAAGAATGTGTTAATAAACAATCTGCATGCAAATGTTTTGTAGTTTCTATTTTTAACTCCCACATCTTGAATTTTATTTCATTTGATTATTACTTCAATGAGTAGATGACAAGCAAATTAATTGAATTATTTAAAGTTAGGAGTGCTATATAGAGCAATTTTAAAATCTGATGATTTGAACACAAAATATCCTTGAATTTACACAGTCCATATTCTTACAAATAATGCTTATCCTCTTTGCAACTTCCCTCCTACATTATTTCTCTTTGTATACAGCATCTTGTTTGTCTTACTATGTTTGCCTAGGCTTCCGCAAAAGTCACAAGTTAAAAAAAGCCATGAATATAGTGTCTTCTATTTGTTTAAAATTGTACACAAATTAATTAAGTTGAAATATCAGTGTATGAAGTGGACTGGTGACCTGTCTTGAATGCTTTGTGTCTGATTTTGCTGAGGAAGTACACACTTATGAATGGATTTTTGACTTTCATTTTAAAATTATTTCTATAATTGTGGCATTTCAGATTGTCTTTATGATTAGTGCAAGGTTACGTTAGAGCTAAAAATATCAAGGTATTTAATCTTCAGCTGACCTATTAAAGTAACAACACTCACCAACCTGTCTATTGATGGCTAGACTTTTTTTAGTTCTCTCTGGCACATAGACAACATACATTGACTGCAGCATGGTTTTGTATAGATCCATATAAAAGAGATGGATAACACTGAGAATGCCATAAAGGCAATGAATTAGTAAACAGTAAAAAATAACACAATTCAAGGAAATAAAGGGAAAGTGCCATTATTGTCGTTAAAGCAATTCGAAACATAATAAATCAAGATTTTATAAAGTAATGGTAGCACTTGATCAAAAAAAAGCACTGACTTTATTGAATACATCTTCATAATCCTCTGGATGTCATCTTGCCATCATAAGCATTGAGCTTATGACATTGCAAGAGCTGTTGATATACGTAAATATGGCAGTGATTGCACACTGCCTTATCCCTTTGTTGATACAACAACCTTCAAAATTCAAAGTACATGTGTTTTTGCTATGAAGTCGTTCTGTCTTTAACTTTCAGCTTCATCTTTCGCTTGTAGTTCTGGTTCTTCAATTTTGTTTTACTCTTTTAGTATTTTGACTCTATGCCTCGCCTAACCACATCTCCTAGTTGCTTAATCATACCCTAATTTGGTTGAGTTCACAAAAATTCTTGGACACTTCAACATGTTCTTAACACTTTGTTATGATTTTTGTGAACTCTTACAACTCAAAATCAGGCTTTACCTTGAGTAGTAGGCCTCAAAACACTACAGAGATTTACTCTCAAAATCTACAAGCAGACATTTGGCCTGCACAGATCCAACTAAAAGATTGCAAAATATTATAAAACAAGAACAAAAAAGGTAAAAAAAAGAAATCAAAAACAGTATGCCTAAAAGACATACTGAAACATCTGTAATCCATCCCGCTGAATCCAAAGACAGGGTCACAGGGGTCTGCTGGAGCCAATCCCAGCCAACACAGGGCACAAGGCAGGAACCAATCCCGGCCAGGGTGCCAACCCACCGCAGGACACACACAAACACACCCACACACCCAGCACACACTAGGGCCAATTTAGAATCACCAATCCACCTAACCTGAATGTCTTTGGACTGTGGGAGGAAACCCACGCAGACACAGGGAGAACATGCAAACTCCACGCAGGGATGACCCGGGAAATGAACCCGGGTCTCCTAACTGCGATGCAGCAGCTCTACCAATGCGCCACCATGCCACCCATCTGTAATCCAAAAATGTTTAATATAATACAAGTCTAAGTTCATAAACAAAGTTCAATAAGAAGAAAGAACCTACAGAAGCAAAATCCAATTTCGAAATAGAGCTAAACAAGAGAAGTTTAAACCACAATGCTGAGTATTGTGATAAGAAATCCCAAACAAAGCAAAAATGGGTGTCAGGCTTCCTGAATAACCATAAGGGCAGGCCCACAACCTAAACAACCTGCCCAAGGAAACTCCCCTTAAATCCAGTTAGCCTCAAAACTGTTGTCTGCTGGTTTCTGGCCTAGTAGATTTCAAAAAATGTGAGCTGGCAACATAACAACAAGAAAAGACTCCAAATATAGCAAAAGTCCCAACAGAAAAAGATGACTGTAGACCTTCAGCTGAACAGGGCAAACAAATATCCTTCATAAATAAAGGATTTATTAGAAAAAAATAGAAAATAGAAGCAAAATGCTTATAAGAGCAAAAATAATGAAAAGGAATTTGCCTAAAAGGCAGTCTTAGGTGAGCAAGTCTAAATATGTAATCCAGAAGAGGAAAACACTGACAGAAGCAAAGTAAATCTAGAAAACCAAAACATATAACAAAAGTAGCAATACTTATAAACATAAGCCCAATTATGTCTTGATTTGAAATTACTATGATATTACAATTATGAACATAGCAGAAAATACATAGAGTATAAAAAAGAACTTTGTAAAAAAAATTACAATAAAACATGAAACTTACAAAAATACAAACCCTTACATAACACTGAAGAGCAGTATTACAGCAGTTGTAGGCTTACATAGACTTGGGGCGGCATCAGGGGGACCTGCCATCTTAGGCTAAAAATATACAGAACAAAAAAGCGCAACATAAAATCAATAAATATATTATTAACATAAGGCAGAAATACATCAAATAAAGAAAGCAATAATGAGATGCTGGATGTGTTTACAAAGGGAGATCTTGCTGGCGCCCAGATCACCCAGTTTAAAGTTCAGGAGGTTTTCCATTTTGCCATGCAGCATGGTTTCAACCTGTCCCTCAGCAAGCGCGTGATGTGTCTGCTGTCTGGCCTGCCCCTCGGCCCCCGCGCCTCCCCCTGGCTCCCTGCTCCGAGGAGGCTGCTAGGCTTTTTCAGGCCAAGATCCAGGACACTCTGGGGCTTCATTGACACCCTGGACGGGTGTGAGGTTGGACTGGGATCCACGCTCCCTAGGACTGCCTGTTTAGGGTCTCTTGGGGTCTCGGTGCTGCAGGTGGACCAGCCTTCATGTGCCTTAGCACCGGCCGCTCTCTGTTCCTTGCAATAAATGTTTCTGACCCACAAAAAAAAAAAAGCAATAATAATAAGAGGAAAGAAAGCATACATTCTAAAAGTTAGCGTAAAAGAAAACAGAATGAATTAAAAACATGACAAATAAAGCAGGAATGAGACCCTGGCTGAGCCATTAAGGGGCAGATGTTGAGCTGGCATGACCCTGAAAACTGATATGTTTTAGTAACCATTTTTACGTTGAAGTGAAAGATAAAGGTCAAAGCTGAGAGGTAAATAAGACAAGGAATGCTTAGTAAACATAGTTGAATGGGAAGGTGAATGAGCCATCCTACTGAACAAACAGAAGTTTGCCACTGTTGTGAGGCTCAGGAGAACTCATTAACTCTGCTCGATACTTCTACTTTTTATTTTGTTTACTTGTTTGTAGTGTCAGTTTCTTGTAAAATAAACACAATTGATTTGTGTTACTTTAGTATCCTCCAATTAAGGTTTCAAGGTGTATCTTGATATTATTCCTTATTCACACCACATATCCAGACATATTCGAGAAAACCCCAAAATCATGTGTGGGAGCTATAACCTGAGAGCTTATTAGAATATAAGTTCATAAGAAATTTGACACACAAGAGGAGACCATTCAATCCATCAAGTCTGTTTGTTTAGCTAATAGCTAAGCTGTCCCAATATCTTATACAGACAGTTCTTAAAAGTTGTTAAGGCTTCTGCTTCAACTACATGTCTCAGTAGTTTGTTCCAGCTTCCCACAACTCTTTCTGCCTTCAGTCAGTTAGATCTCCTCTGCCAGATACTAAAAAGGTTTATTTCTCTGAGTATGACATGCCCTTAACACATTGACTGCTGGACTATGTGTTACCAGGATGCCAAAGTATAGGTCCATGCATACATGATAAATAACAAACTCTATCAAAACTAACTCATAAAAAATGTAAAGAAATGTATTTAATAACTTTTATTGTAACTTTAACAGCAACTCTGTCAAAAATATAAAAAAAACTGTTAATTACTTATTATTTTACTTATTATTTTCACCAGTGACATGACCAAAAGTCTCAGTTTGAATGAGAGTCCTGGAAGCATGGCACCACAAAGAGTGCAAGTTGGACGCCTTGTAATAAAGAAACACCTTTAGTGCAGGTATCTGGATCAGTACCATAGAACCTACAAGTTCCACATCATCCAATTGTCACTATTTTGATCACTGTCATTATCATCAAAATATTAATCTTGCGACAAATCAGCAGCTTTATACCTTTTTCTTGTCGACATAACAACCAACTGTCTATTTAGAAAACTATTTTCTGCAAGCTGTCTCCTCCAACACAAATTGTATACAGACTTATGGCTATCCAGTAGATAGTAGCGCTGCAATAAGTAACTAAGATGTAGCAGCAAAGATCACCAGCAAGGTGGCTGAGTCTGTAGTGGCTGTATACTGAGATACGATTTTTTTAACAAGCTCAATGAAATACAAGTTTACTTGTACCTCACTTCAAAAGTGTTAAGTCCTAGGCTGAACCTGGTTGCTGTCCTCTGTGCTCAGTTAAATATGTACAGAAAATGGTTTATTTTGATTTGGAACGGTATTATTATAACATAAGACGTCACATTAAAAATACTAAATGGATAATTAGGTGTACCGATCTTTTGTCATACAGAAAATTATAATGAAATCCAAAGAGATTGAATAGTTTTGCATGGCACTGTATATTCAATAGTATTTATAATATAACTCAACATTTTATTTGCTTTATTAATAGCTTCTGTTAGATTATTTTAAACAGACAGTTTTTTGAGCTTTTTGTTGGGCATTGTGTAATTCATTTGCAGATCCAGTAAAAAAAATCTATAACACATTTTTCCACACTACATTTAAAGCAAAGAATTTAACTGTGAGTGTGAATGCATTTTGATGAATATTTGGGGAATTTATACTTGAACAAATATTAAGAAACCAATTATAAGAGTATAAATATGAATACAAGGCAATCCATTAACTATGTGCAGAAGAGCTACAAGTGTTATACTATTACTGAATGTTAACATGTAAAAATGATTAGTGAGAACATGAACCTTTCACTTTCTTATTAACACTATTGTATATATAGGAGCTCTTTCATAACTTTCACACCATATGATTAGCACATTCTGTAGCCATTGTCAATTATTTAATCCACATTGTGTCTATAACATTATCCTCACTCCTAATACCATTGTTGCATGCTGGGCCAGTCAACAGGGACCTCACTGCAAACATGTAATATGGAAAATGAATTAATTCCAGTTTGCCATGATAGAAAGTTTACTTCTGTTTTCTTACATGTGTTGTCTGAAACTGATTAACTGTCATCTCTGACACTATTTTGAGAAGTAAAATTAAATATTTATTGATTTTTAAGTACGTAGTGGTTTACATTTTTAAACATTAAGAAAATATCATAATTCATGTCTTCGACAGTAATACATCTATCCATTTAGTTTCTAAATCATTTTTATGTTTTATATTGTCATGTGACACTAGAACTATTTTGTGTAAAACCGGAAATGTTCTGAATGCAACACACCAGCTAGGTTTAGATTTAAGAACTAGGTTAAAGTGAACGTCTTTTTGGTATGAAAGGATGCTAGAGCATGCAGACTATACCAATGGAAACATGAGTAGAACATCCCAATATGACAAAAAATATAACTGTGCTGGGATTCAGACTAAGTCACTGAACCAATGAAGATGCTGGTGGATTCTAAGAATAGTATTTATATGTAACATTATAGAGAGAAGTGTGACAAAGTAGCACAGCCAAACTATATTGTACCCCTGGGAATCAGCACCACCAGTGCCCACACACACACCCACGCACATAGAGACTAATCAAATGCTAATAAATATATACACATATATATATATATATATATATATATATATATATATATATATATATATATATATACTAGCCAACCCGCGGAGTACCATACGCCGCATAATCAGGCCGGTTTTTTAATGATTTTTAAGCACAGGGAGAAAATTAACATTTGAAAAATCAGTAATGTAATAAATGAGCAAAAAAAACAAACATTGTAACAACGCACGGAACGAACCAACACACAATCGTCCGTGACTGAAAACTAGTGGACCGCAATCGCGCCTTCACTTGCCAGACGGAGGGATGGGGGAGCACGGTCGCGGAGTGTGGAACGGGAGGTGAGGAAAAGGACGTCCATTCATGCTAGTCTGCTGAATTCTCGTTCAGTATGTACTGCCCGCTCATGTATGGAGGAATATTTCAGACAAAATTAAATAAATAAATAAATGCGCAAATAAATAAAAGTACTGTGAAATGTGAGCATAAATAAATAAATGTGTCATGAAATGAGTGCCTAAATAAATAAATAAATATGTTATTAAATGAGAGCATAAATAAATAAATGTGTCACAAAATATGTTTTTGTTGCTTATTTATTTATTTATTTAATTTTGTCCGTAACATTCCTCCAAACCATCATGAAATACAACTTGAAATAAAACTGTCACTTTCACTCGTCAATGTTGAGAGGGTGGGGTTTTACACACCCTGTAGTTACTGATTGGTGAATCGATAGTACAAGAATTAATTAGAAAAATGCTTACTACTGCCGATGAAATGGATTCTGCCGAAGATATTACGTATATCAGAGAGAGAATTGAAGATGTATCAGAAGAAATTGCAATGTTGGCGGCCCTTTTAGACTCCGACATAGATGAAACTATTTTTGAAAATATCGAAGAACAACACCAGTTCAGGTGACGCAGTCCCCTGCTCTGGACGTCCATCCTTTGATATTCCAGCTGAGTCAATAGAAGACCTTCTGCTATGGGATTTAAAAGTACAACCGATTACAGATCTATATGGTGTATCGGAGAAGACGATCACAAGGCGAATGAGCCAGTTTGATAAACGGTTGTATTAGTTTAGGTACTTTGACATGGAATGCCCAAAGCAGCGCCAACAAATATTTTGAAATGAGTATTTGACCCTTGCTTTTCGAGTAGAAAGTCAGGTGCATATTCACAGCTACTTTTTCAAACAACTTTACAACTCAGATCAGTAGCAAACATTGTAACAACATTGCAATTTCTTCCGATAAATCTTCAATTCTCTCTCTGAAATACATAACATCTTCGGCAGAATCCATTTCGTCGGCAGTAGTAAGCATTTTTCTAATTAATTCTTGTGCTATCGATTCACCAATCAATAACTATAGGGTGTGTTACAGCCCACCCTCTCAACTTTGACAAGTGAAAGTGACAGTTTTATTTCAAATCGTATTTCATGATGGTTTGGAGGAATGTTACAGACAAAATTAAATAAACAAGCAACAAAAAACATATTACGTGACACATTTATTTATTTATGCTCTCATTTCATGATATATTTATTTATTTAGGCACTCATTTCATGACACATTTATTTATTTATGCTCACATTTCACAGTACTTTTATTTATTTGCGCATTTATTTATTTAATTTTGTCCGAAATATTCCTCCATATGCAGCCAGGTAGACACACGCTCAATCTTATGCATAATTATTTATTGAATGCTAAAAACTTTCTGGAAAAACGGTTATCTAAAACAAGTTGGTGTGAGAATACAACAGTAAGTGAATGAAAAGATGGAACTCTGGAGAGAGCAAAATACAACACAATAGTGAACCCGCGGCATAAAAAACGGCGCATAATTATTTATTGATGGTTGAACACTTCTGGAAAGACACAGTTGTCTAAAAAGGGAGGGTTTGAGGATACAACAGAAAGTGAATGAAAAGATGGAACTCTGGAGAGAGCAACATATAATTGTCTGTGAGTGAAGAAGACGCATGTTTGTCGCGGATGTGAATTGCTGTATGTAGCGTGTAAAACAGTTTGCTATGGTGCACACGGTCGTGCGTCGTAACCGAAAACTCGGTTTTTAAAGACTGCTTACTTCATTGTGTTTTAACCTCAGTTGTAAAGGATTGTTTTAAGGATCCCATGGGATACCCCTTGCAAACAGTTTTACATGCTGCATATGGCGACTCACCTCCGCGAGAAACATGCCTCTATGAACAGTCAAGGTGGCTCGGAGGAACATGAGGCCTCTATGACAGACGAATATAAATGACGCCGTTCTTTCTGTGTCGTTGCACCCGAGTTGGTGGGCGTGGCTCTGCGAGTTGTTGTCATATCCAATGGTCTTGGAGTTGGTGGGCGTGACTCCTCCCTGCGTGCTTTCCATGGGTGTCTTGCCTTAGTGAATTATATATATAGATTTTTTTTCCCCTCAATATTCTATTAATACAAGACTGTGAGTGATCATCTGTAAACTTGGATGGAGTGTGACGAAAAAAGAATAAAATAGAAGAATATTTAAAGTTCAGATTTCTTTAGATACTTTTCATAGTTTGTTAGACCATAAAAAAAGAAAATGTAAGCAAACAACAAGGGGATGGGAAGGAAATTTTAAAACATTTGAAATTTGTGTTTGATGCACTGTTAAACATGCCTCTAAACATACACATGTGGAGGAATGGCCAATGCAAATTGTGTGTGACAGTTTATCAGTAATATACAGGAACTTGATGAGGTTGTGTGCTCAGGTGAGGTGGGCCACATGCAGCACTGGGGCAGCAAGGTGAGAACTCTTGAACTAAGCTGATAGCTGTTGATTTGTTTTTTCTTAGTTGGCACCACCACATCGGCTCCAAAAGCAAAATTAAGGAATTATTGACAGTAAAATTATACTTTATTTCAAAGCTTTGAAGATGCCCCCTAGTCACGTGTGTACAACAAAAGCAAATATATATATATTTTTTTTTCTCCAATTAAGATTTTTACTGTTATCTTTTGCTCTTAGCAAATCGATAATATCTTGTACTAGCAGGAATAAGGAAACGTCCTGACTGCAGTGCCCCATTTTTCACTTACTTACAAGAACATGAGAACTATTCATTAATCATGTACTCCTGTAATTATCTGTATTTAAAAAATAGCTGTAATTCAGTCACTGCCTTCATTTTGCTGCTGGATGACTCCTTGCATGTTATTAAAGGAATCTTCCCCAGTCCTGAAATTGCTCTGTGACATTATCTTTGTCAATATATCATATATAAAATACTTTTGATCATGGTTATTTGAACATACATAATACTACATATTATAATAGTATTATATTAAATATTCACATCATGCCCTTACTAATATAACTCTGACGAGTTACAGACCCAAATCTTACACTCTGTTTTATACTACTCCATAACTCCCTATATTTTCCTAAGATTATTCAGTAATACTCTATTTTCTTATGTTTTGTAGCTTTCTCTTTTTATTCCTTCACATTTCTATTTCTTTTCCTTTTATTATTTCTGGAATCTTGATGATCACATAGTGGTAGAGTAACTAGTTTTGTATTTTAACTGTATAGTAGTTAATACAGTATTACTTCGTTTAGATGTTTTTCTGCTTTTTATTTCTTTTTTTGGTGTGATTGTTAAAATTACCCTAGGGTAATGTAATAGTAATAGTGCTTTAGTATGTAGATATGTAACTGTCAACATATCAGTTCAACTTTTGTTCAGTAATGTTAGTGAGCATTTTCAACGTTTTGAATGTCCAATGTCTCTTTTGATTTCAGAGGACTGAGATATTAAAGTGTCTGATCTTCACCTCATTTGGGGTCTGGGGAAAGAAGGAAAGAGAGGAAGTCACTATTGTTTCTCCAATCTGTTAGTTTGTGATTTATGGGTTGTGACATTACTGAAACACATAGTTTGTAAGGCTGTTTTTGAAATAATTTATATTTATTGGTGTTCACAAGAGACCTTATTTAATTATTTAGTTTTCACCTTGTAAACACAGGTCAGACATAGAAGAATGTGATCCTTTTGCTTTAATACAATGTCTTCTGAGACGTATGATGTCATTGACACATGATGGTGGGGACACAAAGCATACATTTTAGATTCTGTTAATTCTTAAAAATGTATTATTAATCATGTTATTTATAATTATGCATTTTTTAGTTTTTATTTAATATTTACTATGGCCATCAACAAGGTATTCATAACACCTAGTGTAACAACCCACGTGACCAAAGCATTATGTGACAACAAAACGAAAAATAAAAAAACAATTATTAAAACAATATTAACATTATTGAACATGTGTGTGAATAAAAATAAAAATAACACCAATTTAATGTCAATAAACTGAAGAATTATTATTGAAAGTCAATGAATTTCATGATAAAATCATTAGTAAGCTATTTGAGTTTAGGTAGCATTTGATCTGACTGTTTGAAATAATAAACTGTGGGCAGTATTTGACATGCTCTTTGGTAATTGGGAGCCCTGCTACTGCGCCATTGTTTTCTGCGGAAACTGTACTCTATATCTTGAAATGTAGGAAGTCATTTTAAGATATCTTGAAATGTATTTGAGATATCTGAAAATGGACAGGAAGCTGTTTTAAGATATCTGGAAATGTATTTGAGATATCTTAAATTGTATTGTAGATATCTGAAAATGCTATTGAGATATCTTGAAATAATTGAGTGTCCTTTTAAAGATATCTTAAAATGCATTTTAGATATCTTGAAATACAATTTGAGATATCTTGAAATACATTGTTAGATATCTGAAATGGAGCAGAGACCCATTTTAAGATATCATGAAATTAATTTTAGATATCTAAAAATGTATTTCAGATATCTGAAAAAGTTAATTTCAAGATATCTTAAATGCTTTTAAGATATCTAAATTATATTTCGAGATATCTCAAAATAACTTCCTTCTCATTTTAAGATATCCCAAATTCATTTTGAGATATCTGAAATGCATTTTCAGATATCTTAAAATGACTTCCTGCACATTTCAAGATATCTCAAATACATTTCAAGATATCTTAAAATAACTTCCTACTTCTTCTTCTCTCCACTGCTTTCATTAGGGGTTGCCACAGCGGATTATCTTCTTCCATATCGTCCTGTCCTCTGCATCTTGCTCTGTTACACCCACCACCTTCATGTCCACTCAGCACGTCTCCAAACCAACGCAATCTTGCCTCTCTCACTTTGTCTCCCAACTGCCCAACCTGAGCTGACCCTCTAATGTACTTATTTCTAATCTTGTCCATCCTTATCACACCCAATGCAAATCTTGACATCTTTAACTCTGCCACCTTCAGCTCTGTCTCCTGTTTTTTGGTCAGTGCCATACAATACCCCATACAACACAGCTGGTCTCTGTTACTATGTGCTAAGAATCAACTCATACACCGATAGGCACTCTGCAAAGAAAAGTCACAACACCTTTGCAGCTTAGTGTGCTTCCTTACTTCATCCATCCCCTATGTTTTCATTAAATCTAACATTGTTGTATATTTTGGTCTCCTTAGCTTTATTATAGATAACAGACTCGCTGCACTAATGCCTTGTCTTTTATAAGTGGCTTAATGAAGTGATGATAGGTGTCTTTATTTCAGGATTTTAATTCAGAAAATGTGTGGATTTTTAATTATTTGCAGACATTTTTGGCACTAGACACTCTTTTTAAAAAGAAAACTAGTAGAGATTTACAGAGTCTGTCTGAACTAAAATTTATTTTTCATACACTGTGATCCAGAACAGGATTCTGTCGTGCACCCATTACTGTTGGGTTATGCTTAGGTTACTTGTGACTCATTCGAAAGTACATGAAAGTACATTTGAAAGCTGATAGTGGAGTGTACTGTGATCTCAAGGATCTCATAAAGATCCATCAAGTTTAATAAGTGAGTTTGAGCTAACCCCCATGGATAAAAGGAAATATTAACCTTTAATAGTTAGGCTATCTGGCTGTCAGATTTTCTGGTGTGGTTTTATAGTCTTAGTCCTATGTTTTTATCTGTTAAATAAATTATTAAGTCTCATAAACTAAATAAAAGCTTTCATTTTATACTTCTCATTATATGTAGAGTTTTTGACTTTCATCCGAGGCCATATATTATAAGAAGGTGTTAAGTGGCTATGCTAGAGCACAGCTAGATGGATATATTTCATGACTCCTTTCAATCATTTTCTCTTTTATATTTTTGCCCTATCACTTATAAATTTAGTTTCTGTTCTTTTTTTTTTACTCTTTGTGGGGAAACTACAGAACAGTATTTCAAAATAGTAGAGCAAAAATGTCACCCATGCTGTTTCCATTAACTGTACTTGTTACCTCTTAGTATGGAAGATGTCTTTTTTATCTCACAGGCCTTTTCTATACAGTCCATGATTAGTTGAAGCTACATACTTCAGGGTGACATGAATTTTACCTCCATTTTACTGGGACTTTTTTAATCAACACTGGGAGTTGTAACCCTCTTGGAAAATATGGAATGTAACCTGAAAATCTTGTTGCATATAGCAGCCTTCCAGTATACTTTTTGAAAATGTCACATACCCTTCCCTTGACAGAGCCAAGACAGCCAGGCTTTTTGTATATCTTGCATTATGTTTAACTTGAGGTACTGATGCTTTTTGTTAGGTTGTCAATTTGCGTTCACACTGCAACAGGGGTGTTAGTGTGATAACTAGAGTCTGACCCTAAGTAGGGTGAAAAGTAATAGTTAATGGCATACCATTAACCCTAAACTGGCCCTAGTGTGTTCTTAGCATGTGTGTGTGTTTGCCCTGTGATGGACTTGCACCCTGTCCAGGGTTTGTTCCTGCCTTGTGCCCTATGCTAGCTGGGACAGGATCCAGCACCTCTTGCAACCCTGGTCTGGATTAAGCGCATTAGAAAATGTTATGACATGACAAACCCAATTTACAATAGCTTACAAATGCTGATCAGTCTCTTCTTTCTTGCCAACACTATTTAATTTAGTGTTTAAAAGAAAACCTATCTATTTTTTACCTTTGCTGTTAGCTTTTTCAAACTTTTAACCCTGTTTAAAAAAATGTTTTATTTTCTTTTTGTTCTCTGGCAATCTTCCATTTGTACTATTTAAGCAAAATGGCCACTACACTATATGTTGGAAAGGTCACACGGTCTTTGCAGCCATTTTGGATATATAGATATATATATATTTGGATATATAGATATATAGAGCTAAAGTTAACATATGTTTGTGGTGTATTAGCACTCATTTTGGACCTAGTTAAGCAGACATATCACTTTGTTGACTTCATTGGAGTTGGTTGGTGAAGCAAACTCTTACTGTAAGAATTTTATTAAGGACAACCCAAAAGTATAATGAGTCCGGGACAAAGTGCAGTTTTAAAATAAATAATCCAGACCCAGAGCATGCAGGCTTCCATCAGGTGTGGGTATGTGTGAGTACGATTTGCTCCGGGGATAATTGGGCGCTTGGCTGATCGCACGTGTGCAAATGTGAACAGATCAGTCAGGTGCCTTATTCACACCTTGGAGTAAGCACAGTGTGGAGTACCACACCTCCACTCAATCAGGCCATATAAAAGGAGCCTGCACGGCAGAGAGGAAATAGAGACATGGAGGTTAAAGAGGGGAGAAAGAAAAGCAGTGTGTAGCTACCACTCCAGAGAGGACTGAGGGTCGCTCCTGCTGAGCAAGTTGGGGAGCAGGAGTAACTGACTGCTCCAGAAGGACTCCCTCGAAAGGCTGAGGAATGGCAGTGGGAGCTGAAGGAGCAAGGCCCATGAAAGCAGCAGGGGCCTGAGCTAGTCAAACGGTTAGTTCTGCATGTCAGTAGCACATCTTCTCTAGCTGCAGGATCCCATCTGGGTTAGCAGGGAAAACATCGGTTTAAAGAACATGCATCAGGGCCGGTGAGTTTTTATAGAACTGCTTCATGCCTGTGATTTTAAGTTTGTTTTTATGGAATATATTTAATTGAATTTTAACTTCTACATACCTCTACATACACTGATTTTATAGATCATTTATTTATTGGGATGATTTTATGCACTGCAATGATTGGACACTTTGTTTCTGTGTGGTTTTAAATAAAAGCACTGTACACTTTTTCATCAACCCCTTGCTGAATGTATGTGTTCTCATTTTCCCGGCTCATCTTGGTCTATGACTATTGACGGTTACAAGTTGAAAAGGCTTCCGGAAGCGACCAGGGAGAATGGAGCCAATCCAGGTCATCACAAAATTAAAAAAGAAAACATAAAACTCTTTAAAAAACCTTATAAACCTTTGTATCTCTTAAAAAACAAACCAGAAGTTAGTATTACAAAGTGACAAAATGCTAAAAAACTGCCAATGTTGCAATTTTTCTGAATATTTTTTTTTTATTTATTTATTTTAAATTTTCTGCAGCCATTTTGAATTTTCCAACACCTTGTTGAGCCCTAGTCGAGCTGATATTTCATGATGTGATAATGGCATCATTGCACATACCTCATAAAAAGATGGTAGTGGCTACTATTCGTCTATAAGTGTCAAGTTTTTAAGATCAAATAACATAAAAACTCCCATATAGACTGTTTTTTTACAATTTTTTTTTTCATGAAACTAATTTATTTTCAAAAAACCTCTGCATGGCTTGGATTCACTTTAAAAAAAATAGTTTTAATCACCTTTTTTTGTGAACTTTGAAGAAAAATTACAGGGCAAAAGGTTTGTGTTCTTTTTTGTTGGTAATGTATCTTCATCTCTGTCCCTCAAATTTTATAAATAAGATATTAAGCGCATTAACTAGAAACAAGAAGAACCAGAAATAAATTAACTAATAAATATACAATAAATCCCAATACCTTAGTGACAAATAAACAAAAGGAATAGAACAAGAAATAAACTTTAAACAGTGAAAGTAAGATTAGAGCATTAAATGTCTGATGTCTAAAAAAATATGATTAACGCCAACAGGCAGTATGTACTACATGTCAAACAACATTAAATAAGACAGAATAACATGCTTCAGTCAAGGTGCTGCAGCTCTGTTAATAAATATTCCTCTTTTATATTGGATCATTATTATAACATTTGTTATTTGTATTATTATTAGCTATATCTTTTTTTCAAAATCACATTTAATTGACTGTCATTTGAGATTCCACAGCCCTAATGTTGTAGGTTTAAAAATAAATTTAAAACAAACCTTGTCATTTGTCCTCAAATGTTTTCATTGTTCTGACTTATTTAAAACCAAGTAGATGGAAAATAAAGATTTAACACTCTACACACACACCAAGCACAATTTAGGATCGCCGATGCACCTAACCTGCATGTCTTTGGACTGTGGGAGGAAAACCATGCAGACACGGGGAGAACATGTATATTCCATGCAGGGAGGACCTGGGAACCGAAGTCAGGTCTCCTTACTGCGAGGCAGCAGCGATACCACTGTGCCACCGTGCTGCCCCCAAAAATAAGGTGAAATCCTTAAATTAAAAGATGTCAAGTAATGAGATATTTCAATCACTAACACTTTAGAATATTTTGTGGAGCTCAAAATTAACGAGTTTGCTATGAAGAAAAGATGCCGTCACAGGCAAATCTTTTACAAGCGCTAATCATGGCATCCTGTGGCTCAACTAAGGTGGTTGCTTTTTATATTTTGTGCATAGTGCAAACCTGAGTTCAAGTCGAAATGAAGAGTCACCTAGAAAAAAAAAATGATAAGGAGTGATATATATATATATAACCTCAACTGACAAAATAATTTTGAGAGATACTATGGAAGGATCACATAAGAGATCTGTTCTGGAATCATTCCTACTTAGAATGGGATGACTAATTTGCAGAAGGCAGTTCATATACAGTATTTACAGTAATCATTTCAATAATCCATCTTCTATTCATTGCCACTTGATGTCTATGCATTCCGCCAAAGAAAGGATGATAACAAACCCACTGTGGCAGATAAGGCCGAATTCACTCTGCTAGACACAAAATTCAAAGGTGTCAATCTGGAGAATGTCAGAGAGGGCTCAATGACATGACTTAGATGCAATTACCAGCACACTGTTACACACACACACGGACCCTCCAAGGTGAGTACTGTTAGTATTAAGTGATCCACACTCTATACCTGAAATCTACTGTATATGTAAAGTGAAGCGAATAAATGGATGTGCTGTGCAACTAAGTGTAACTCTCATTTAAGCAGAAACAGCACCATGTACATCACTGTAGATGCTTTCGTGGTAAAAAGAGAACTTGGCAGTTTCTACAGAGGTCTACATTAAAGTTCTACTCAAACACTGCAACGACAAAGAGCAGCAGGATAAAAACATCTGGGTCCTCATGCATAACACCATGCGTAGAATTAACACTAAAAAATGGCATACAGACAAAAGCGGAAATGTGCATATGTACAAAAAAATCCAGATGCATAAATCTGTACATACACCAATTTCAACGTTCTTCCGCTTCTTAAATCCCGGTCAGCATGAAAAGTAATGCTCGTGCACTTGTCTATTTCCCCACCCCAACTCCTCCCAGAATTACGCCTCTGTGAATATGCAAATCATTGTAAATAGCCCATTTTGTTTTGCATTCTGTGAAAAGACAATGGCAAAAGCATAGGGAAAAAGAAGAATTTCAGCGAATACCAAGTAGAGGCATGGAAAACCATACTATTTGTTGGTTTAAGCAGCAGCAAAAGGAAGTTTTTCGAGTGACAGAGTGGTGAAGAACCTTGAAAGTTGAAGTTCAGAAAGTCACACAGTGGCCGAAATAAATAAGAAGTGGTCAGATATCAAAGTCACTGTGAAAGGCGAGTCATAGCCCACCATCTGAGTGTCAAATGGAAGCATCTTAGGGTACAGAAAAAAAAAAAACAGGGACACAGTGCAAAAAAAAGGTTGAAATTTCCACTTTAATCACTTAGTTTATTTTGTCATTAAAGTAGAATGTCATAAACTTCATCTTAAAATCATTTAATTTAATAGTTTCTCAAATCCCATTGTAACTAAAGTAGCATATTAAATGCTTCGTTTCTATGTGTTCTTCTATGTACTCTTACGTGAGTGAATCAGTACGTGCTTCTTAAACAGGCTTTCTCTTACACTGACAGGACACAGAATATATTATATTCATGATGTTTCAGCTATCTGAACAATTTAAATACTAAGATGTATACTTGATATAATTTTCATGATGATAGAAATTAAAGCATGTATGAAACATTGAGGCACATTGGCACAATGGTAGCGACGAGTTGACGCCTCTTCTAGAGATTGTTCCTGCCTCCCACAAGATACTTGCTGCACCGTGTGCGACCCTGAATAAAATAATTTATTTCAACAGTACTGTCTCTTTCAAACATACTAAGCCCCGATTACTGTTCTTCCTTCTCTTTCCCCAAATAACCAATCGCTACATGGTCACCTCTTTAATAAATGTCAAGTCATCTGTAAGCTTAGAATACAGATTTTTCAAAACTTTTAAGGAACATTGAAACATCTTCATAGTACATATTTAATTATTCCATCCATCTATCCATTCAGGGTTGCGAACCTGTCCCAGCAAGCATGCAGCACGAGGGAGGAAGAATCCCTGAATGGGGTGCCAGCTCATTGCTACTGCTGTGCCAATGTGCTGCATATTAAGTCCTTGCATTGCATTTAATCATTAACAATATACATTATTTAAATTAAGTTAAAAATGTATCTGTATAATGTAATATATATACTCTACTGCATTTGATCTTAAAATTGACATCAAGAGCTCCAAGAAGATAGAACCTGGAAAACTAAATCGACTTAGAAGCCAGTCGTTGTCATCTGTAAATACACGCTCTGTTCTATTGAATTGAATTGAATTCCTTTATTGCTATTGTATGGTACAATGAGATTCATTATATGCAAATCCTCCATAAACTTATTTTCCTATAAAATGGTAAAATAACAATAATAATAATAATAATAATAATAATAATACGAAAAAAACTATGAAAAATATACAATATGAAAGCATAAGTGGCTCAGGTTGTGTAATATTACAACTATAATGCAAGTTTACAGTGAGGTAATAGTAATTAAAGTACAAACAGTTCTACCGGGTGCACTTGATGAACTGGTTGAGTGCGTTTAAAGCTCTTGGGATGAAACTGTTTCTGAACTGCAAGGTCCCTACAAGAAAGGCTCTGAAGCATTTGCCAAATGGGAGAAGTTCAAAAAGACTGTGCACATGGCTGAGGCAGCATGTGCTAGAAGCTGTATCCTGATATTTCTCCCCGTTCTTGACACAATCTGCCATAGAGCTTTCCAATAAGCTGCTGTACATCTGTGATTCCACACTCAGATACAGTGGGTTAAAATACTCTGAGTGGTGCACTGAGAGTAACAATGCTAAAGTGGTTATGGTAGTTGGAATAGTTTGGCCATTCGGTGCACCATTATATGGAGGTTGATTACAATCAGATGCCTTGAACTAAAAAACGTTATGCAGTTAATTTCAGGGTATTTGATAAAGCTGTGTCAGGGATGTGAATCTAAAAAATAAAGGGAAACCACACAGGTACAGTAGCAATGATTTGATGCTGGGTGACTCCTGTATGCAAAACCGAGTGGAGAACTTGCATACGCAAGAGATGTGCTGATGTGAAAATGTGCGTGGCTTTACGCCAAGTTTAGTTTTTAATACATCGTGTTATGATTATGGAAACGGGCGTACACAACATTGTTGTGTGTACGCACTGTTTATACATGAGGTTTATACATGTTTTTAAAAAAAGCATCTGACTTTTCCAGCAACATAAGTACAATCCCAGTCAGTAATTCAACCCCTTAAACCCGCAATCATTACCCATAACAACAGCTGAAATTGTCAGTCAAATGTTTCATTTTGTTATGTCATGAAACAAGATGCACATTTACTTTTGATATATTGTTATAAATTAATGATTAAAGGCAAAGGAGGGATATTTATGAGAAGAAAGTATTATGGTGAGAATGATGGTGTGACCCATACAGTATTACTAAAGCACATCTTTGTAGCATTATGCGTTCTACCAGTTGATTTGTAAGATATATAATTTATAGTATTGTTTCTGGACACTAAGTATCATCGTGCATTATCATTTTAACTGTATTGATGATCCATACATTAATTTCACCTGGTAATTCTGTTGAGCTTTTGAAATCTGGTGATGCCATACGTAGCCGTACATAGTTCAAATAAAGCTGGATGAATGAGGATTTGAAACGGCGAGCACAGTGGAAATGATGGGTGCAGTTTCGAAGCAATAAAAACTACTGCTGATAGTAATTAGAGGATCAATAATGGCAGCTTCCCATACGCACAACAAAATACACATAGCAAAACCTTCACAAAAAAGGATCCTTTATTAACAAAATAAGCTACGAGGAGGGAAAATACAAACTAAAGTAAATCCAACTAAAAATAATACACATAAAATTACAAACTTGGTGCCTTTCTTGGCATAGCTTAACAGAATTTCTTACTTGAATTTTCATCTATCAAAATTATTTAAAAAAAAACAGAGAATGTAAAAAAAAATACTCAAAACACTTAAGGCTCATCAAATTTAATTATTGTTTTCTTGTCATTGCTAATTAAAGTAACGGTGGCTTTCTGTTTCACACAGTTGCCACATTAACATTACCACAGAAGGCTCTTGCTTTTCCTGTTTCTTTGGAGTGTTAAGGGCTTTTTCTGCTGTTTCACTGATAAGATTAAAAACTTTCCTGCTGTTTCGGATAAAGTAATGTCTGTGTCATTTACATATAAATACGTTTGCCATTTGGGCTCCACCTTAAACCCCGAACGTTGTGTAAAATACTACTGTCTTAGTACTAAACTTGTTTAAAACTATTACTGTTGTTTTCCTAATGTGATTCACAACACTTTTATGAAGTTCAGCATGTCTATTTTTGCTCCTATTTTACGTACATTTGTCAGTTACTTCCATTGAAGTTCCAGATTCCCATAAAATAGCTGTCATTTTCCTATTACTGAAAAAACAAATTTACTTATTGCAGTATTCTCAAATTGCCAACCGATTTTTTTTTACTTTGTAGTTCATAAAGCATGAAAATATTTGTTGCCCATCAGTTACAGCTTTGTATGTTTTGAGTATTAAATAATTGCCTTGTTTACTGTGAAAATGACTTTTAAACACTATTGCTTCTGGTGGACATTTCAGCTGCATTTGGCACTGTAATGTATCATTTAAACATGTATGCCTCTGTATCTGACAATATTTTAAATAGTTTTCCTCTTATTTGTCAAGGTAAGGTCTGCTTGTTGAAGTAAATAATAATTTACTGTTAATTTGATTTTTATTTTGGAAATATTTCTCACATTCACCCTTAATGAGACTAGTCTAATGTGCCTTACTCGTGCATTTATTTTTTTTACATGTTGACTATTGTAATGCCTTCTGCAGTGGTCTTCCTAAATACATTCTACATAACTTCAGATGATTCAGAATTCAACAGTTTGTTTATTGACAGATTATGACCCTAGTACTGTCTAATTTGCATTGGTTCCCTACTGAATATAAAATTAAAAATATAAATTCTGACTTTTAAAGCCCAATTCACAGCTTACCTACCTACTGTTATACAGTATTTCCAAATCCTTGTTTTATGACTTCCTGATTCATCCTTGATTCTCTTCATTATTCTTTGTACTTAATTTTTTCATTGTATGTCTGCCTTGATTACATTCGTTGTAATTTGTTTGTGGTTCCCCAAGAAGTTGTGCCATAAGCTCACCACCACAAGGCACTGCCCCTAAGTCCTATAAAGGTGGGGGTAACCCAAAGTACCTTGCAGTTTAATTGAGTGCACTCAGGAGTTGTTGAGTTTTGCTGTGATTATTGTACTTTGTTATTTACTTGGATATTTAGACCATTTTGCTGTTTTTTCACTTCACCTTGGATTTCATACTGAAACATGCATTTCTTTGGATTTCCTTTATTTTGTCCAGCAACACTGTTTTCCTTTTTGTGCTCCTCAGAGCTTACATTTTGTTCCAGAGCATTTTTTTTGATCAAATAAATCTTTAAATTTATAAAGATTCTGTTTTTACCCAAAGTACTAGTCGGGTATGATGGTTTTTTGGAGGACTTGTGAACTCTTGAGTTCCATAACAAAATGAACCAACGGAAAATACAAAACTGTTCCCTTTTAAGTTGTGCAGTCCAAAAAGAAATTAAGGTTGTGGAGAAATCACTCAGCTCAATTGATATTTCAGAGACTACTGTTGCCTTAAGAATTTTTTTCTCCAATTGTGCCTTTATGTATTATCAGTCTAAAGTGCATGAGATATTTTTGTGTAAATATTCCATCCATCCATTATCCAAGCTGCTATATACTAACTACAGGGTCACGGGGGTCTGCTGGAGCCAATCCCAGCCAACACAGGGCGCAAGGCAGGAAACAAACCCCAGGCAGGGTGCCAGCCCACCGCAGTGTGTAAATATTCACTTAAATAATTTCCTAAATCATTTTTGCTCCTGACTCAGAATGTTATTAAGCAAAGATACAACTTTAAACAGCCTTATAGGTTCAATCCCTTAAATTACTCCTGTTGTCCCTACAACCTTGAACCTTTCACTTGTTTAGTGACCACCTTTAGCATTTCAACCTCTGCTTTACTCTTTCTACAAGTAAAGAAACAGGCTTCTCTTCCCTGAGACTTTTCATGCTCTCCTATCTGTATCATGATGGTGTCCCCCTGCCTACTACCCTTTCGAAACATGCAGTATACATACAGGTTTTGCAGGTGTATTTCCAAAAATGGCTCTGTCTTTCTTGACCCTCACTCTCACAGAAGATCCTAAATCTGGCAAATAAGGAGAGTGGGGCAACTTTTTTGAAATCTCACTCTTTCAGTGCTTTCACTCTAACATGAATTCTGTGTGATGAAGCACTGTAATGATGAAAGAGAACTCAGAGGGACAACATTTTAGGTTATTTTTCAGTAATAGCAGGTAGAAGAAACAATTGCTGGGTTGAGAGTTGGCAAGAATTACCATCACTGGTCTACTCTTACATACGAATAAATTTCACGTACCTGCTATTACTTCTTCATGCTCACTTTCCATCAGACACTCACCATATATATGACCCTTTTTTATATAAAATTCTTATTGAAGAACATAAACAAATAAAAATAACAGAACTTAGTGGTGTAACGTAATGCGTCATTCTGCATGTCACTCCAAATTATACAATACTTGTGTTTATGTGTGTGTGTGTGTGTATATATATATATATATATATATATATATATATATATATATATATACTAACAGCTTGTGTATGTACAACCTTGAAAATCTAAAGTTGTTTTAGCACAAACACACATTCTGTTCCTTTTCGTTTTTATTTCAGTACCTGACAAAGGGTTAATGGGGCAAAACAACTTCATTAAAAAAGTCAACAGTTTTTGGTTCCCATCAGCTAAATTGTGGCAATGCAATCCTGAATATTACACATTCCAAACTAAAGTAGCACATCTGGAGTTCAAATAGACAAAAGTTTTCTTTCATATTAAATGTTTATTGTTCTGTGAGATTGATGCAGTTAATATCAGCTTTCAGAATGACAGATTAGCATCACTAGTTAATCAGTACTATTAGCAGATAAATATCTGTAATTTAATCACTACAGTGATTTCTTTTACAATAATAAGATTTACAAATGTAAGTGATTAAGTAATTAGCTTACATCTCTGCAGATTACAATCCCTTAGAGTTTGGTGTGTCTGGTTTTTAAAGATTACAGTATTTAATTAAAGTTACTGCCTTTTTGTGAATGAGATTCAATGAGTTTTTGCTGTAACATGAAGTGCTTCATAAATGACCCACACATCCCTGAAAGGCCTCTTTATAACTCAGCTAAATTCCCAGTGAAAATGTAAGCCTTGCACAAGTGGCGTACACAAGGGAAATAAATACCTTACATTAAATTCAATTGAAAAATTATGTGCACTTGATAAAATAAAGCCTGTCTCTGCACTGGCATATCTAAACACTGATCAAGGATCCCTTTGTTGCATTTGCCTAAGCATTTGCCCAGGGCAAGTCTAGGTTTTTACATTCTAAACATATACTCATATTTATAAAGTAATTTGACGGTTAGTGTTAATGTCCTAAATGCGACATAAAAGGGGTGCTACAAAAAAATAAGAAAAAAAAAATTAAAGAAGAAAATCATAAAAATAGCAGAGAATCAGCTAAATTGTTTCCATGTGTGGTATACTGCCAGAACAGATCGTTCTATAACTGTGTTTGACCTATTGAGCTTGAGCCAATTTAATTTGAAAGGCTGTGTTCTTTAATGAAGGCCTAATTTTTATTGCCACTCCATTGACTTCAAAGCAGTTCAGGTCGCCAAACATAATTCCACTGGAGGTATTTTCAGGTGCATTGCAAATAGTTCATAAATAATTTCCTCATTAATCTATGTTTCCTCTTGAAACAGACTTTTCTTAATGTTTTGTCTTTTTGCTGTTGCTCCCTGTGGTAGCCTGGGAATAACAAACCCCTCTTTCAGTAGTTTTAGTCATCAGATGTCATTCATTCCTTAAAGTATATACAAGAAAGTCCCAATTACTGGATTAAGATTACTGGATTAAGGTACTTTCAGCACATACTATACAGTTCAATTCATGGTAGCAGTACTTTTTTAAATAATTTAACTCTTTAGGCAGGACTCACACAAACATTCAAATAAATAATTATTGGATTCATGTGAAATGCTAATTTATTACACACACAATTTTATTGTCAACTGGTGAAACAGAATACTAGTCAAAATCACAAGTAAAAACCAAAGATAGTTAAAAAAGAATGAACAAAGTGGTGCCAGCATGTTTATAATGACAATTTTAAAATCTGTCTATCCATCCAAGGTCAGTACATTGAATAATGGTGGCTAAGGCAATGCACATTGTTGCTGCACTCCTCCAACATATACATTTATATACAGTCCATAATATGTGTGTGTGTGTGTGCATACATATTTATATACCGATAGCATATACTGTATACAGTTTTATATCAGTTTTTCTTCAAATTGAATCAGTTGAAATGCAATGAATTACCTAAAATGGTGAAAAGGTAAGCAGTAAATGGCCAGAGGTTTAAATATAAATTTTACATTAGCAAAAATGGAAGAAAAGGAAATTTACAATATTACAAATAGACCTTCTTCAGGGTTACAACTTACAGATGTTCTGAAACAATTAAAGTAAATTAAGCCTTGCAGTTGAAGCAAACAATTTGCACAGGTGTCACAACTTTTGTTGATTACTGTACTTAACACCAGAATCCCTGAAGCCTAAGAAAAAACTTATAATCCCAGCCCACATTGAATTCCTTCGCACCTCTCCATCGGCGTCTTTCATTTTGTAAATGTGTCAATCAGCACAAGCAGCAGGCATCCTGCTGTCCCATTCCCCCCCCTTGACGGAGCTCAACTTGGGCAAAAAGTTCTCCCAGCTCAAGCCAAGGCTTCTTATCTGCATGTGAGGTGCCTGGAGTTGTATAGGGTAAATAATACAGTATATTGTTATTTGGAATACATTCATTTCATGTGTGTTCCTTGTCTACAAAGATCTGGGTAAGTGTAGGATGAAAGGAAATGCGATGCAAGAAATGCTGAACACATACCTAAAGCAGAAACGTTTTCCATCTTATACTTATAATAATGCAGAGTGCATAATGTGTGAAGACTTTACAGCAAATATCAAATAAACATGTGTGCTTTTATTCAAGAATATAACCAAAGGAAAAAAATAATAATTCAACTTACATGTTGCTTGCAATGAGTTACAGTGTAAATTTTGGCTACTTGTAAAAGTTAGCCTTTTTTTATTATTCAGTTTTATTTTGTCAGTAATGTTCACATGGTACAACGAACTTGCCTCTCCCTCTCTAAGTTGATGGAATTTATCTCAATTCTTTTCACAAGATCTGCGATGACCACAGCTGGTACTGTGATTGATGCCTGCTCAGAACTATTAGTTGTACCGGCAATCAAAGTTACAATGTCCCGTGACCGCTATCAGACTGGACAAATACAGAACCGTAACAACAGACAGCCTCTTCACAGCGCTTTCGCTGGCTAATAGACTGCTGCACCGCACTGCAACTCTGCTTGGTACCATAAGAAAAACCATTTCAGGTGACTACCTGTTGAAGCTCATCGAGAGAATGCCAAGAGTGTGCAAAGCAGTAATCAGAGCAAAGTTTGGCTATTTTGAAGAAACTAGAATATAAAACATGTTTTCAGTTATTTCACCTTTTTTTGTTAAGTACATAACTCCACATGTGTTCATTCATAGTTTTGATGCCTTCAGTGAGAATCTACCAATGTAAATGGTCATGAAAATAAAGAAAACACATTGAATGAGGAGGTGTGTCCAAACTTTTGGCCTGTACTGTATATCTATCTATTCTATCATCTAAAGTCACTTTAGTACGCGAGCAATTCACCACGCTAGTGTTTAGATCTGGCAGTGTGATGCTGACAGTGTATACGCCCAAAAAGAAGAAACCTTTGATTTCAGTCTGTAACAGCTGGTGTAAAGTTTTGCTATCTGTAAAAGATATCACTGAAGGGGTGTAAGCAGACACACAAACACTGGTGAATCATTTCTGCTTGGTATTTTGTTGTCACTTGAATTTTTTGTTATTCAGTTTCATTCTTGAATAAAAGCACACTTGTTTCGTTATACATTTGCGAAAGTGTTTATTTTAAATTCCAGTAACTACTTGAATGAGTTTGAATCTGTCTCTGCCTCTCTCACACACGCACACACATATTCGTACATGAAAACGTCACTATTTCAAAACGCTATGCCATTTGAACATGAGTTGTCATTTCAATTTATTTTTTCAATCAATTTTCAAGATCAAAAAAAAAAACAGGTTAGCCTAGTTGGTTCCCCAAAACTTCTAATGGCTTTATACAGTCTGTTCCAGACAAGGAAATGTTGGAGCACAGATCCGGTCATTACCATTTACTTCAACATTGAGTTAACGAAAAATATAGACCCCCAATGACGCAAAGGTAACAAATTAAACCAAACAAAATAGCCCCAGTCGGGCTTGTATTACATCAGGTTATATCACAGAAAGCTCTATCTGTGTCATGCTCTGCTTGCATAGTGACGCCACCTGGGTGGTCTTCTTGGTGCTGTTGGAGGAACAGGAGAGGACATGATGGAAATGATTAGCTCCCCCTCTTGACTCAGGGTTGTACCACATACCTTAGAGGAGCCCTGAGGATGTTCCACAGATGTACATTCATGGCAATCTATATATACTGTAAATATACTGCTCAAAAAAATAAAGGAACACTTTTTAATCAGTATAGTATCTAGGATATTGATCTGGTCAGTTAAGTAGCAGAAGGGGTTGTTAATCAGTTTCAGCTGCTTTGGTGTTAATGAAATTAACAACAGGTACACTAGAGAGGCAACAATAAGGTGACCCCCAAAACAGGAATGGTTTAACAGGTGGAGGCCACTGACATTTTTCCCTCCTCATCTTTTCTGACTGTTTTTTTTACTAGTTTTGCATTTAGCTACGGTCAGTGTCACCACTGGTAGCATGAGGTGATACCTAGACCCTACAGAGGTTGCACAGGTAGTCCAACTTCTCCAGGATGGCACATCAACACATGCCATTGCCAGAAGGTTTGTTGTGTCTCCCAGCACAGTCTCAAGAGCATGGAGGAGATTCCAGGAGACAGGCTGTTATTCTAGGAGAGCTGGACAGGGCCGTAGAAGGTCCTAAATCCATCATCAGGACCAGTATTTGTGTTTTGGGCAAGGAGGAACAGCATGAGCACTGCCAGAACCCTACAAAATGACCTCCAGCAGGCCACTGGTGTGAATGTCTCTGACCAAACAATCAGAAACAAACTTCATGAGGCTGATCTGAGGGCCTGGCATCCTCTAGTGGACCCTGTGTTCACTGCCCAGCACTGTGGAGCTTAACTGGCATTTGCCATAGAATACCAGAATTGGCAGGTCCACCACTTGCGCCCTGTGCTTTTCACAAATGAGAGCAGGATAACCCTGAGCACATGTGACAGACATGAAATGGTCTGGAGAAGCCATGGAGAACATCATGCTGCCTGTAACATTGTTCAGCATGACCAGTTTGGTGGTGGGTCAGTGATGGTCTGGGGAGAAATATCCATGGAGTGACAAACAGACGTCTACAGGCTAGACAATGGCACTTTGACTGCCATTAGGTATCACGGATGAAATCCTTGTACCCATTGTCAGACCCTATGCCGGTGCAGTGGGTCATGGGTTCCTCCTGGTGCACGACAATGCCCAGCCTCATGTGGTGAGAGTATGCAGGCAGTTCCTGGATGATGAAAGAATTGATACTATTGACTGGATCCCATGCTTGCCTGACCTAAATCCAATAGAACACCTCGGGGACATTATTTTTCGGTCCATCCGACGCCGCCAGGTTGCACCTCAGACTGTCCTGGAGCTCAGTGATGCCCTGGTCCAGATCTGGGAGGAGATTCCTCAGGACACCATCTGTTGTCTCATTAGGAGCATACCCCAACGGTGTCAAGTATGCATACAAGCACATGAGGGCCATACAAACTACTGAGTACGATTTTGAATTGCTGCAATGAAATTTTGGCAAAATGGACTAGCCTGCCGCATGAAAGTGTCTTTGAATTCAGCCCACTGTAGGTTGATAATTTTAATTTCCATCAAACGATGTGGCATCCTTTCTATCCTAAAATATTATCCAGTCCATATCAGTATAGATATCCAGCATTTCTTCCTTTAATTTTTTGAGCAGTTTAAATATACTATATATATATATATATATATATATATATATACAGTGTATATATATATAATGTATATATACATATATACATACAGTAACAAGGATACAGAAAGTAAGGGTGACATTTTGGGTTCAAAAAGGTTAACATTGTGGGTATTAATTAATAGGGATAATTAATACAATTGATAAAGAACAATAAGGTTTTGTTTCAATAAATAGGTACAGCTGCTACAGTAACAGTCAGATGGGTTCCAGTTGCTGGGTATAGTCCAAGATCTTCAAGTAGCCTCTGAAATTAAGATAATTAGGAAAAACACAGATGTTCTGCTGTGGTTGTCACATGTGGCACACTCATAGGATCAGTAAACCAACTCTAAACAGACATATTTAGCAGAGCACATCTGAATATGGTAAACAAAGAACCCCAGAGGTGGGCCACAGAGGGGAATGATGAGGGTTGCATAGCTGCAATGTAACTGATCTTTCCTGTTGTACATGAAGGCAGTTGGTTCCCTATAGTGATGATGTCAGTATTTAGCAGTAAAAGGTCAGAGGCAGTCAGTGTTACACCATGGTTTGAAAAACAGGAAAGGAAACCTACTATAGCTGATTCTCAAATATTAAAAGAATGGCTGTAAGGGTTGGTTTGTGAACACAAATTTATACAGTGGCTGTTGTCACAAATAGTCACTTGATAGTCTAAGCATATTGGATGTTCTAACAAGCTGGACTGCAACCTATTCAAGTTTTACTGGTATCATGCTCTCACACTCACGTGCTACTTTTTGGAGATATTTATGAAGTGTAACTTAATCTATAATGAATGAATAAACATGTTAAACCTTCTTTCCTGTTTGTTTGGTGCTCTGTCTTGTTCCCTTTTGTATTTATGGGGTCATATACAGTGGCTACGGAAAGTAATCAGACCGCCTTCAATTTTTCACTATTTGTTATATTGCAGCCATTTGCTAAAATCATTTATATTAATTTTTTCCCTCATTAATGTACACACAGAAAAAAAAAATGAAATTGTTACAGATTTATTAAAAAAGAAAAACTGAAATATCACATGGTCCTAAGTATTCAGACCCTTTGCTCAGTATTTAGTAGAAGCACCCTTTTGAGCTAATATAGCCATGAGTCTTCTTGGGAAAGATGCAACAAGTTTTTCACACCTGGATTTGGGGATCCTCTGCCATTCCTCCTTGCAGATCTTCTCCAGTTCTGTCAGGTTGGATGGTAAACGTTGGTGGACAGCCATTTTTAGGTCTCTCCAGAGATGCTCAATTGGGTTTAAGTCAGGGCTCTGGCTGGGCCATTCAAGAACAGTCACAGAGTTGATGTGAAGCCACTCCTTCATTATTTTAGCAGTGTGCTTTGGGTCATTGTCTTGTTGGAAGGTAAACCTTCGGCCCAGTCTGAGGTCCTTAGCACTCTGGAGAAGGTTTTTGTCCAGGATATCCCTGTACTTGGCGCATTCATCTTTCCCTCGATTGCAACCAGTCGTCCTGTCCCTGCAGCTGAAAAACACCCCCACAGCATGATGCTGCCACCGTCATGCTTCACTGTGGGGACTGTATTGGACAAGTGATGAGCAGTGCCTGGTTGTCTCCACACATACTGCTTAGAATTAAGGCCAAAAAGTTCTATCTTGGTCTCATCAGACCAGAGAATCTTACAGAGAGTCTTAGCAAACTCCATGCGGGCTGTCATGTGTCTTGCACTGAGGAGAGGCTTCCGACAGGCCACTCTGCCTTAAAGCCCTGACTGGTGGAGGGCTGCAGTGATGGTTGACTTTCTACAACTTTCTCCCATCTCCTGACTGCATCTCTGGAGCTCAGCCAAAGTGATCTTTGGGTTCTTCTTTACCTCTCTCACCAAGGATCTTCTCCCCGTAGCTCAGCTTGGCCGGACGGCCAGCTCTAGGAATGGTTCTGGTCGTCCCAAACATCTTCCATTTAAGGATTATGGAGGCCTCTGTGCTCTTGGGAACCTTAAGTACAGCAGAAATTTTTTGTAACCTTGGCCAGATTATTCTCATTTGCTCTGACATGCATTGTGAGCTGTAAGGTCCTATATAGACAGGTGTGTGGCTTTCCTAATCAAGTCTAATCAGTATAATCAAAAACAGTTGGACTCAAATGAAGGTGATCTCAAGGATGATCAGAAGAAATGGAAAGCACCTGAGTTAGATATATGAGTGTCACAGCAAAGGGTCTTTATACTTAGGACCATGTGATATTTCAGTTTTTCTTTTTTAATAAATCTGCAACAATTTCAAAAATTATTTTTTTTTGTCTGTCAATATGGGGTGCTGTGTGTACATTAATGAGAAAAAAAATTAATTTAAATGATTTTAGCAAATGGCTGCAATATAACAAAGAGTGAAAAATTGAAGGAGGTCTGAATACTTTCCGTACCCACTGTATATAAAAGAAACAGGGATGTATTTAGTTTTTTAGTTATTTAGTAACAGGGCCCTACCAAGATAAAACAGGACAGAAAGACATAATGACAACATTAAGTGCTTTTTGTATTTTATGTGTATGCACATGAGGTAAGAGTTAAAGACGTCTGGGCTATACAGCTCAATTAATTAAACAGCAAAAAACACAATGGTCATGTACAAGCCACCACTGCTTTGCTACATAAACAAAAAATTAATTTACATGTCCAAAACCCCATTTCTCTCTTTTCAGAAAAATTTAGAAACCAATCAATTATTTGGACACTTGTTTATCATAGGACACATTCCCACTCATAGCCCACAGAAGGGAGTCACTAGATGCTGGGCACTAGTGATTAGTGATCGTGAACCTTGCTCAGTTGGAAACGTGTCCTACGGAGAGGAGGGAGCTCAGAGCTGAGAGTCACGTGTGCTTTGTGCTGACGTGTGCTTTGCAAACGCTAGAGTCTGTTGAGAGTGTTGGTTTGTTCTGTGGTGTGAGATTTACATTAAAAAAATACATTTTGCTCTTAAAAACTTGGGTTTTGGTTGCCTCTAAGGAACCGTGTGGGAATTTTTAAAGCTTTTTTCCCTTTAGAAGGGTTTTTTGCTTTTTTCGCCGCACAAGAGCAAAAGTAGCTGGGTGTTTGGAAGTGCGCTTGGAAAAGTTATTTGTACTTGTACTTGTTCTTTTTCTTGTTATCTGTATTTGAATTAGCATCGAGGCGGCAGGGTAGAAAGCAGCAGTAACTGATATCGGCATTTGTAAATAAATAACCGCGTCGTCGTAACAGCGATTCCTTAGTTTAAAGGAAAAGAAAAAAAGGCCGCGGCTGACTTCAAAGCAGTAAAAGGTGGAAACTCAGTAGTGCGCAGGTAAGCGGCCTGCGTTAAGACACCGTTCAGGCACAAGGAGCAGTAGGAGCAAATAAGGTAGTAAAGTTTTATTTATTTGTTTATTTTAGATTAAACAGTCCTTAGCGGTCCAGAGGCAGAACAGTTAAGTGGGCGACAGTGTATTGGTTCATTAATACGGGGGAATACAAACAGTGCAGTGAAGAGCTTATAAGTAAGAAGAGCGCAAAGCTAGAAGAGACAGAGAAAAGTAAAGTTAACCTCATAGAAAGGCAGGCAGCTGAGAGGGAGAACAGTACAGGAGCTTAAGGGGGAAAAGGTGTAAAATATCTGTAGCAGATCTTAGTGTTACCATTTAAGTTAAGGAGCAGCTGAAAGAAGAAGAAATTTAATTTTAAGAAAAAAAAATATATATAGTTAAGGCAGCTTAGTAATCCCAAATCAAATTTTAATAATGAGGCCAGTGCAATGCAAGTCCTGTTGGATGTTGGACTTTTTAGATGATGGTTTGGAAGAGCCAGTTGTCTATGAGGGCTACATCTGCAAGAGATGCCAGCTGATCCAGCACCTCGAGCTCAGGGTCGCTGAACTGGAGGAGGAGTTGGCTGACCTGCGTTGTAATAGAGAATTGGCGGACTTGGCCCAGGTGTCCTTTAGAGATAGTGTGCACCCCTAAGGTGGCGGGGAGGAGATTCCAGACCAGACAGGTAGGAATAGGTGGGTCACGGTCGCAAGGCGTAAGGTAAAGGGTGCACACTGTCCGGGGGCATCAACCCCAGAATTAGAAGTGTCTAACCGTTATCATGTCCTGGCGGAGCTGGACGGTGACTCTGATAATTCTGAGGTGGTAGGCAGGGTTGAGGAGCCCCAACGGGCCACCTCAAAACCAGTTCCCAAAAAGAGAGAGGTAGTGATAGTTGGGGACTCAATCATTAGGGGGATTGAAGCGCAGGTGTGCTCCAGAGAGAGAGTCTCGCACGGTGTGTTGCCTTCCGGGAGCACAGGTGGGAGACCTCCTGGAAGGGTGGATAGGCTCTTGGCCAGAGCGGGGGTGGATCCAGTTGTCATTGTCCACGTTGGAACAAATGACATACATAAGGGTAGTCTGTCAGTTCTGCGATCCAAATTCAAAGAGTTAGGTACCAAGCTGAGGAGCAGAACTGACAAGGTAGTCTTCTCCGAAGTTCTGCCTGTGCCACGCCAGTCCAGGTAAGATTGAGGAGATTAGAAGGCTTAACGCGTGGCTCAAATCTTGGTGCAGGGTAGAAGGGTATAGGTTTATGGGGCATTGGGACTCCTTTTGGAACAGATGGGACCTGTTCCGCCGTGACGGGTTACATCTGAACCGGAGGGGCACCAATGTATTGGGGAGGCGTATGTGTAGGCTAGTCGAGGATTGTTTAAACTAGGGAATGGGGGCAGGGAGTTTAGGACAGGCCAGATTTAGATCTATACATGGAAGAACAAACAATGGTGTAGAAATAAAAATGCATAGTAATGTAAATTTTAAGCAAACACGTAAAGATAGAAGGATTAACACATTAAAAATAGCTTGCCTTAATGCTAGAAGTATCAAAAATAAGGTAAGTGAGTTGGAGTTGTATGTAGCAGAGCACAATTATGATATTATAGCAATAACGGAAACCTGGCTAAATAACAAAGATGGGGATGAGTGTAACATAGAGGGATACACATTTTTAGGAAGGATAGACAGAACAGAAAAGGAGGTGGGGTTGCTGTTTATGCCAAACAGGAATTAAATGTAAGTCATCTTCAGTTGGATGATGAGCCCCATCTTAGTGAGGACATGTGGCTTCGCCTGGAAAATATTAGGGAAAAGGTCTCATTTTAGGGTGTGTTATAGACCACCCAATTCAGACAGTAATTTCAACACACATCTTTTAGTAATATCAAAAGGCAAGTTTACAGGGGATATTATAGTCATGGGGACTTTAATTATCCAAATATTAACTGGGATAACCTTACAGATGGAGGAGCACAAGAGCAGGAGTTTTAGAAGTAATCGCGACTGTTTTTAACACAGCATGTTAAAGCACCAACAAGGGGTGAAGCCTATCTGGATTTAGTATTCTGTAATAATCAGGATAGAATTGAGGGTGTAGAGGTGATTGAACCACTAGGGTCAAGTGACCATAATGTAATACAATTCTCAGTATTTTGTAAGAGTACAGATGCAAAGACTAAAATTGTTAAGTTGAACTTTAGTAGGGCTAATTTTGAGCAGATGCGACAAAGTCTAAGTAGGATAGACTGGGATAAGCTTTTAAATGTGGAGACAGTCGAGGAGCAGTGGAACAGGTTTAAAATGTTTTACATGTAATGCAGGACAGATACATACCTAAATTTGGAAGTAATAGGAAACTAAAAAATCTCCACGATGGATTAATAAAGATTTAAAAAGAAGTTGCAAAGGAAAAACTGCTGTATAAGGCATATAAGACTAATGACTGCAAAGAGAACCGTAGCGTATGAGAACATGAGGGCAACCATTAAGAAGGATATCAGAGAGGCTAAAAGACAGTTGGAGAGGAATATAGCAGATAAGGCGAAAGAAGACCCCAAGAGATTCTTTCAGTATTTTAGTAGTAAAAGAACAGTTAAGGAGGAGGTCAAGTTCATCAGGAATAGTAAAGGGAATTAAAAGATACAGACAATGAAATAGCAGATGCCCTAAACTTACATTTTTCTGAGGTGTTTACAAGTGAGCAAGTGGATAACCTGCCAGAGGTAAACACAACTACTAAGGAGGTACTGAGGGATTTGGAAATTGTAGAGGGAGAAGTGCTGCTCAGATTAAATAAGATGAAATCAAACAAATCACCAGGCCCAGATAATATTTATCCTCGTGTTCTTAAGGAGGCTAGTGAGTACATATATAAACCCTTGACACATATTTTTAGGAAGTCACTGTGCACTGGAGAGATTCCAAAGGACTGGAAAATGGCAAATATCATCCCATTATATAAAAAGGGTGACAGGGCAGATCCAAGCAACTATAGGCCAGTAAGCTTAACAAGCATCACAGGAAAATTAATGGAAGGAATTATTAAGGATAAGATTGAGCAACACATGACAAGGACAGGAGTTATTCTGAACAGTCAGCATGGGTTCAGAAGGGGAGGTCGTGTTTTACTAACATGTTGGAATTCTATGAGGAGGCAACAAAAGGATACGATCAAAGTGGAGCTTATGATATTATTTATCTGGACTTTCAGAAAGCATTTGATAAGGTGCCACATGAGAGGTTGGGCATCAAGTTAAAAGAAGTGGGAATTCAGGGTGATGTTTTTAGATGGGTGCAGAATTGGCTCAGACACAGGAAGCAGAGGGTGATGGTGCGAGGAACCTCATCAGAACTGGCTGATGTTAAGAGTGGTGTTCCACAGGGGTCAGTGCTAGGGCCGCTGCTATTTTTAATATATATAAATGATTTAGATAGGAATATAAGTAACAAGCTGGTTAAGTTTGCAGATGATACCAAGATAGGTGGATTAGCAGATAATTTGGAATCCGTTATATCATTACAGAAGGACTTGGATAGCATACAGGCTTGGGCAGATTTGTGGCAGATGAAATTTAATGTCAGTAAATGTAAAGTATTACACATAGGAAGTAAAAATATTAGGTTTGAATACACAATGGGCGGTCGAAAAATCGAGAGTACACCTTATGAGAAGGATTTAGGAGTCATAGTGGACTCCAAGCTATCAACTTCAAACAGTGTTCAGAAGCCATTAAGAAGGCTAACAGAATGTTAGGTTATATAGCACGATCTGTGGAGTACAAGTCCAAGGAGGTTATGCTCAACCTTTATAATGCACTGGTGAGGCCTCATCTTGAGTACTGTGTGCAGTTTTGGTCTCCAGGCTACAAAAAGGACATAGCAGCACTAGAAAAGGTCCAGAGAAGAGCGACTAGGCTGATTCCAGGTCTACAGGGGTTGAATTATGAGGAAAGATTAAAAGAGCTGGGCCTTTACAGTTTAAGCAAAAGAAGATTAAGAGGTGACATGATTGAAGTGTTTAAAATTATGAAGGGAATTAGTACAGTGGATCGAGACTTGTATTTTAAAATGAGCTCATCAAGAACACGGGGACACAGTTGGAAACTTGTTAAGGGTAAATTTCGCACAAACATTAGGAAGTTTTTCTTTACACAAAGAACGATAGACACTTGGAATAAGTTACCAAGTAGTGTGGTAGACAGTAAGACGTTAGGGACTTTCAAAACTCGACTTGATGTTTTCTTGGAGGAAGCAAGTGAATAGGACTGGCGAGCTTTGTTGGGCTGAATGGCCTGTTCTCGTCTAGATTGTTCTAATAGATTGTTCTAATTGGACAATTTGAAGTCCAGATTGCTGAAACTGAATCAAAGCATTTAGGGTATGTGAGATACTAAAACAAAAGAATTTTTTTCCAAAAAAAAAATTTAAGATTTTTTAAGGATAATAATAGATTGTTTATATATATCTGTTTATAATGTATGTTTCCAATATTCTTAATTGTTGTATGTTCTTTTCCCTTTAATCAATTCATCTGGGGCCTTATGTATAAAATCTTGCTAATATTTTTCTTACACTTGAAAGGTAAAAATGGCACATGTACAAAAAAGTTGGATTAATAAAATTAAACATACAGCACATGTCATGCCAAGTTCTTTTATAAATTTAATACCAACTTAAAACTATGCCTACCTGGAAATGCTTGTTGCCAATCCCTGCCATTGCCTGTCAGTAAATATATATGGTGTAAAATGCCTTTTTTGAATATTCACAATGTAATCACCCTGAGATTACCTATTTAATATAATCCATGGAAGAACAGCGGACAAAACAGCAGTAAACAAAACTTAAATGAATGTGAACTTGAGATAATATTGACTTAATGTGAAGAATCAAAAATGAATGGAGAGAGCAATAGCAATCTGCACAGCATGAATTGATGAAGGGCTTTATGTGCAGAACTGTGAAATTTGAAGAACATTTTCATTGAACTTGTAAAAAATGTAATTGTTCTGCCAAGTAAATGTTAATGTTGCAGTAATAGTTTTTTTAGTTTTTGAATTGACATTGGGCTGATGTTTCAGTTTGCATAGCACTGTAACAGATCTGTGGGTGATGCCACCTTCTTCACCTTGCACACTGTTCTGGGTCATCCTATGTCAGGATGCTGTTCAACAATGACTATAGTTCTTCATTTAACACCATTGTGAGATTCAGCCTGTGGTGAAGCTCAGATACCTTCTTCTGAGCAGCTCCTTCTGTGGCTGGGTATTTAATGTCCGACAATTAGGCCACAATCAGTGAACATTTTTAACAAGAACTCCTTCATGTTGTTCACCAACATCTGAGATCTGAAAGGCTGCTGTCTCACCCCACTGCTATACAATCTATTCACCCATAACTGTGTAACAAAGTATGAGGGTAACATAATCATCAAGTTCCTGGATGAAAACTACTGGGATGAGGCTGACTATAGAAGTGAGGTGAAACACCTGACTGTATGATGCAATAACAATGTCCTGTACATGAATTTCAACAAAACAAAGTAGGATATTGTTGATTTCAGAATGAACAAAGGCAGTCACATTTCACTCCACATCAATATCTTCCCTGTCCAGACAGCAGCTTTAGGTTCCTAGATGTCCAAATCACTGACTGTCATTCATGGTATGTCAACACCACCTACACCTTCAAAAAGGTTCATTAAAGATCTTTACCTGAAACGGCTATATAGTGAACTTCTACAGCTGCACTTTTGAATGTATCTTGACGCATTGTGGGTGTGGTTTGGTAACCTGGCTTCCCAGGATCGCAAACTCCTCCAAAGGACTGCCCATACAGCTTCTAAAATCATTGGGGCTGACTTTCTACAGCTTCATTCAATCCACTCAACCAGATGTCTGAGGAGAGCTGAATCCTTTCTCTCTGTAGAAAGCCACCTATCCCACCCCTGTTATCACTTCTACCTTCTAATAAATGCTACAAGATCCTCACCGCTTTCTCCACCAAGTTCAGGGAAAGCTTCTTTCTCCATGCCATAACCTAACCTGTTGGTTTATGTGTAATTGTCCTGTATGTTACATGTGTAGTGCCATCTACTTTTTATTTATTCTTATTTACTGTATTTATCTTCTGATACTCTTATTTACTGATACATTATCATCTTATTGTCTTATTTTATATTATTGCCAGTATATACTCCTCTGTCCTCGTCCCCCTACTTGCAACTAGGAAGCGAGAATTTTACTATTCTCTATCAGTATATGTGACAACAAAGATCTCTAATCTCAGTAATCTTAACTATGAGTCAAAGCACACAGCCAAGGTAAGTGGTGTCACCTTTTCACTTAGAATATTGCCAGTCTAAACAGTTACACAAAAACAACCACACAATATGTCCATTTTAAAAGAACTAAATGAACTGAAGGCTTAATGGCCTGTATCATAGTAAGCATTTTTAAAGAATACCCAGATAAGAACAAGGAAGACATGCTGTTTCCATAAGTACTTAAGACAGCAGTACTAAATGAACCATTACCACATTTTTAGTTTTTATAGTGGGTTCCAGTTAGGTTTATGGTTGATTTAAAAAAGGCCTTTTCTGATATGTAAAGCTTTAAATAGCTTGGACCATACATACCGACTTAACAGAACTTTCAATGTATGTGCCAGAGCATGCATGCTTACCTTCTAATGGTTCCAAGATTAAACAAAACTACTCTGGGAAGCCAATCCTTTAATTACAGGGCTCCAATGCTGTGGATATAATATAAAATATAATAATATCTGCCTTATAGTGTTAAGGGCATCCGATCAATCTCAATATTTAAATTGAGGACAAAGACTCACTACTTTAGTCTAGAGCTGCTTAGTAGCTGTTTATGTTGCAACTCTGACTGTTTGTCAATTGTCCAGAGATAAAAGAGTGGAAATATTTATGAATTATCAGAAATCCTCTTCTGTTTTATTTCTCTTCACTGTATCGTGCTGTGTCACTTGGATACGTTGCCAAGCTACTGCTCTAGTCCAAGTAATAGAACAGTAGAGATATTAGGAGCCTTGGGATCAACAAAAAAAGGATGTAATCTTATATTTACACCACCCTGCATGTACATATGATACCAAAGAATGTCCATGAGGAGGTGGGAAGCTTGCTGGCCTAGGTTGTGAGAACTGTGACTTTTTTTGAATTTGAATGTGACTTTGTTATATCAAGGGCTGTAGAGTCAGATTTATGGAGTCATCTATTTTTTGACACAGAATCAGGAGTTGGAAAATTCTTATCTGACTACAGCAGTTGAGTGTTCTCAACTGGTTTAGTAAGTATTAATTATGCTCAAGCTAGGGTGTCTGTCTTTTTTTAGTGGCTAACACACCAATAAAAACACATCGATATGCCAACTGCAAATTTAGTTTAATTTAAATTTTAAAACTGAGCTCCTTTCCTCCTGAATCTAAAAGCAGTGAGCACCTGCTCTAAATGTTGGACTGTTTTCAGTACCATTCAGCTCCATTCTCACAATATGATTAAAATATCTATCACTCAGTCTTATAAGGCTTACCAATTTACTTTTATTACATTACAATCTTAAATTTGTACTCAATGATGTATGTTGTCAATATACTTTATATAATTTGCTTTCTTATGTCTGTACTGTCACATTGTGTATTACCAACTTAATTCATTCATTTGAGATCACAGGTAAAGGGTAAAACTTAATGGTATAATAAGAGGTTCACCATAGTCAGGACTTCCAATCATGTAGCAACAGTCAGTCACTGAAGGAGCTCACTGCAGCACAGACATGGCTAACTACTAGCTAAAGAAGGCTTTGTTATTTAAAATCCAAATGACTTTTTTTTTTTATTTTCTTTCATTGTACCCCATCACTTTTTCCGGGGAATGCATTTGGTAATCAGCTAATTAAACAATTACATTTACATTTATTTGTTTAACAGATGCTTTTATCCAAAGCAACTTACAATGGAAGTTAACATATTTGAGAAACGTCAGTCTAGGGGTTGTTTCGAACAAGTGTAGGAGGACAGGTTACAAAAGTTTATCACCACAATGGAAGAACTATATATAAAGCAAGCATAAGAAAATATATAATTTCAATAATATAACAGATATTGACATAGCAAAAAGCGTGCATTAACACATATTTACAGAAAGGTAGGGTTTTCAAATGCTTCTTAAATGCACTGAGGTAGTCGGCAGTTTGGATGGAGCTGAGTAGCTCATTCCACCAACTAAGATATACTGTACATATGAAAAGAGTCTGGATTAAGATCTTATTCCACGCAGAGGTGGCATTATCAGGTGCTGCTACCTGGCAGACCTGAATGTACAAGAAGGAGCACAGCAACCCAACAGTGTCTCCATATACCGTACACAGGTGCTGACCCATTGACTAATCCGTAGGCAAGCATCAAGGATTGTAACGTGCTACAACAGGTAGCCAATATAACAACCTGAATAGAGGAGGGATATGTGTTCATCTTGGCTGGGTGAATATAACACAGGCTGCTGCATTTTGGACAATCTTGTAGTGGCTTGATGACACATGCGGGTCCTTCTGCTAGTAGTGAGTTGCAGTAATCTAGACGTGGCCAGACGTCTGGACCTGAAGTTGTGCTGCATACTCAGTCAGATAAGGTCTGGTTTTGTGGATGTAATAAAGAGTGAAACTGCATGAACAACAAAGAGTTGAAATGCAATCAGAAAAAGGTAGCAGCCCATCAAAAACCACCTCCAGGCTGAGTACTGATTTCACAGGTATTAGTGACAATAAACCAAGATATACAGAGATGGGGAGTTTAGCAGACTGCATGGCGAGGACAAGAAGTTCTGTCTTTGCCAAGATGAGCTGTAGATGTTGGTCCTTCACCCAAGTTGAAATATCATTAAGACATGCAGAGACTCCAGACAGATGTCCTCAGAAGGCAATGACTTTTGCAGCTGTGTATCGTCAGCATAGCACTGATTTGAGGAACCATGGGATTGGAAGATGGAGCCAAGGCAGTTGGTCTAGAGAAAGAAAAGTAGAGGACCCAGCACCAGTCATTGGGGCAGCCCAGTGCAGTGTCTGATGCACCCTTGAACTTAAAAACCAGTTTAATTGAATTGAATTAAATCACTGCATAGGTGCTAACATGTGACTATTACAGCTCTGGTGCTTTGTTACATCTTTTAAGCGTCACAGGACATTTTGACCAATACATTTTCTTTAAAACTAACACTGGTAGACTCCAGCCAAATGCAGAAATTATACTAAAAGATTAGATTATATAGAGATGTGAGCTTCTTTAAAAACAAGTTAGATAGTTTTAATTTGTTTGAGCTTTTTTATTTATAACTTTTGAGGGGATGAAGTTTGAAGCTCAATGCTTTTAAATCCATGCATTGCTACTGCATTTGTGAAGGGTGCACATTCTTTTTCAGTTTGGGCGCTCCTTGTGGTTTTATAGTTTTTCCTATTGCATTTTCCAAAATATGAAAATTATCCTTGTATGAAGTAGCATTCATGGTGGAGGTAGGTGAGTCTCATTCACTGGTGTAAGAGCAACAATCTCTCTCTTAATTTTGACAAAACAAAAGAAATGAATGTGGACTTCAGGAAGTGTTTTACTGACCCCACTTCACTGTTCATCAATGAGTTTATTGTTGAAAGGGTCCTGATTACCAAATTTATGAACGTTCACATTGTGGACAGTCTTACTTGGTCCCTAAATAAAACATTTATAGCCAAGAAAGCCCAGCAACTCCATTTTCTTCAGATACAAAAGAGGACTAGTCTTCCACTGCCCATCTATTTTCTACAGGAAAACTATTCAAAGTGTCCTGTCTGACTACATTACTGTATGGTTCAAAAGCTGCAATGTCTTTGATTGCAATACACTGCAACAGACAGTGAAGGCAGTTGAGATGGTGGTGATCGGAATGCATCTACCCTCCCTGCAGGACATCTTTCACAAATGCTGCATTCATAGTGCCTGCAGCATTGTGGAAGATCATTCTCATCTGTTACATGGACTCTTTGCTCTTTTACTATCTGGCAAACGGTATCAAAGCACATTCTAGCAGACTGTGCAATAGCTTTATACTGCAAGCTGTCAGAATTCTATATATGTGTGCGTGTGTGTGTATAGTGTTTTAGTTTTTGCAATATCATGTCTTTTTATACTTAATGGGTGCCTTTATTAAAGACTATCTGTGCTACTAGATGTGGTATCTGGAAAAAGTGTTCATTTTGGTGATGCACCCTCTGTTGAAATGAAAGAGACACAAAGATGGACACACAGACAATTATCCCTTTATTAAGGTGGACTATTCTCTGCACATTGTCGCTGTATGTATGTTGCACTGAAGTGGTTTGGTAACATGTGTATGTGTAAAAAGTTGCAGATGATAATAAAGCTTGACTTGACTTGATTCTGTGTGGGCAATGGACTGAAATCCCAAAAGAGACTGCTTCCAGCCTTGTTCCTGTTGCTGCCAAAAAAGACCAATTTTTCACAATCCTGAACTGAATATTCAGATTTAAAGATAGGTGGATGGATGGATGGATAGACCTTTTTTTTTTTTGCAAAACTAGCTATTTCAAACTATTGGAAATAAGAGAAAAGACAATGGAGACAAGAAAGGTGGGAGATGAGAAAAGTTTCCAGCTTTGCAGGAATAATAGCCAGTAGATGAAACAAGATGAAAATGACTTAAACCTTTCAAAATGTAGTACCTTAGTCTCTATTGATGCTCTTCATAATAATGCCTACTTCCTGATCTTACTGGATCAGAAAGAGGGTGAAACAGGCTGAGCTGCTGTTCTTCCAAATTGCTTTCTTTGTGGCAATGGATGAAAAGAAGAATAGGTAAGTCACTGTATTACACTACAATTTTTCTGCTCATATACAGAAATTTTTCCCTGTAAAAAATGTGTGTGACACTACAAAAAAAAAATGGTATGGTAGTCACCAACAAGCGTTTTATTTATTTATTTACTTATGGGCTTTTCATTTAACTCTAAGATTTTCTGAAGAGTAGGTATCATCCCTGATGAGGAAAACCTTACTTAGTGTTGTTTTCATTATTATTAGGTCATAAGTCAACAGCAATAGTGACAGGGCTATCTTTTTACAAGTTGCACTGAAGGGTAGATTCATTTGGTGGTAGAAATTCTTTTTTGTTTCAGTTTTGGCAATAACACCATCCTGTGTTCTCCTTCATTTAGTCCTGATAATCTCATCAGAACAGTCATACTCAAGAAAGTGGAAAGCAAGTGTACTACTCAGCAGTTAATAGTATTCTTTTGGGAGTATCATTTATGGCCATTCCAGTCCCAGCATGTACAACTGCTGTTAACACAGAAATAAAACAGCAGACTTGAGGTTACTCCGAGAGTCTAGTGATTGGCCAAGGCCGCGCAAAAGAAAAGCTGAGAGCCGAGAAAGTTGTAACCATGGCGGTTCTGTGTTCAGAAAATTCAGAGAGACTTCAAGGTAAAAATAGATTAAGACATACAAATATATGAATGACTGTAGCGGATATTAGAATTGCAACATCACTTGCTGCTAATTCTAGTTTTGCTATGCTGTTTTTTTACTGAAGACTGCCCCTTTCTGTGTTTTTTGTCTGAGGTAGGTTTGACAGATGAAAGCAATTAGAAGAGCTGTGCTGGGCAAGATGCCCTAGGGTGACTTAGTGGGTTGGTGGGAGGGCTGGCATAAAGTGTTCTTTATCTGTTTTCTACAGATGTTGCTCAGCTCCAATGCCTAACATGAAGTATGTCTGCTGTACAGAAAAAAGGAATAGGCAGTTAGATGAGTGAAGGAATTCTTCTCTTAATTTACTTTATGAAGCAGGGTGTTTTAATATATCGGGATACAGTTCTTTTAATGATTATTTTGTGGGAATTGTATCATTTCAGTGGCTTACCCTATCAAAGCTGTAGGTTTTTGATGCCTGTTGAGTTCACAAGAATTTACATTTTTGGTTAATTTTACATCAATAATGTCTTAATAGGTGTATGTAAGAGTTACTTGTCACTTGCTTACACATTTAGTAGCACAAATCATGTCTTCTTCATCATTATCATGATTAAAAAGCTCCACAGTGACAAATCTGTAATGGTTGCTGACATTCTGGCCACAAATTATGAAAAGAATAGATAAAGTGTGTCTTGGGTAACATGTGTCTTCAATACAATGTGGAAAGTAAGAACAGGGCCTCAAGACCAATTGGAGTTGTGATTCCAATTTTAAAAAAAAAGACAGGGGACTGCGTTCCAGTGGCCAGCTTCTCAGACTAACTGGAAAGGCTTATACCAGAGTAGTGAAACAGAGATTTTTGTCCCATAGTTAAACATAAAATCCAGGAAGAGAAATGTGCATTCTGTCCTGGCCTAAAACAGTAGAGCAACATTTCAGCCTTAAGTGGATATTTCTACATATCTACATTTGGACTGTGAAACAGCTTCTTACATGTATCTATGTATCTCATTTTCTATATTTGTATGAGGTTCTGTGAAGATTGCTGTTGTGTCATATTTGGTCCCTATAATTGCAAAGCAATTCACATGGTATTAAGGTGAATTATATGATTGTGTCTTTGCTTTTCTCCCTTTCACGATTTTCAAGGTGGAGCTGAGACTTGGAGTATACAGTCTGAGAAACAGATGATTGCATATCTGCTGTTTGCTGTGGATTTTGCCCTCTTGATTTCAGCAGACTGGAACATTTTGTAGTTGAGTTTTAAAGCAGTTGGAAAGTTGCCATCCTGACCTTCACCAAGGAAAGGGAGTCAAAGTTGAAATCTAATTGAAGAGAATGCCCATTCATATGTTCATATTGTAAGCCAGATGAATCCAGGTTTAGGCCCACTGAGACTGGAGACCTTCCTGGTAGCATTCGGCAAGACCCATCTACAGATAGAGTGCTAGTTTATCACAGGGCACCCACATACAAAGCAGACCATTATTAGTGGCCAATGAGTTAGCACATATGTCTTTAGAAGGCAAATGGACTCTGGGGTCCTGCAAGCATGGCAGGAACGTTTAATCTACAGAAAGGCAAAATCTGAGCCCAGTGTCATGGAGCTATGAAGGGGCCGCTCTACCTAAATGCACCACCATATTACTCTTTTAAAGTGAATACATTTAAGAATTGTATGGATGTGATAAACTAACAAATTAGCAAATAATCTTAAAAATTAACATTGTGAGTCAAATGTTCTCTAATTTTCTATAAATCCTTTTTTATCTGGATGCTGCTATTTTTATATATACTCAAACGGTGAAAGCTGGAGTGTTTTCACTTATTGAATTTACTTAAACATGCGTAAAGTATAGAAAGCAGTACATTTTCTCAATATTTTAAAGCATAAATATACTTTAAATACATTTTATAATGAGATAAGAGACTACACATAAGACTTTATATTTTGTAATTTATGAATCTGACCTTCCATTTTACTGAGGACCATTTAGGGCCAGTTTACTGAGTTGTATTTTTTTCCTTGTGTCTATATTAACAGTTTAATTAATCCACATTGAGTCACTAAAGATGTTCATTTTAGAAGGAGAGCAATGATGGGTGGTCTTCCTAAATGAAGACATTTAATTTTTGGCCTTTTATTAGCGTGTTTTCATGTTTCATAAGGAACTGTTCAAAGGTTACATTAAGACTTACAAATATGAACCAGATTGTAGTTTCAGGGAAGGCCCTAAAGAGACGGAAGAGGTGAAAGGTCTAGCTATAAGTCAAAAAATATAAATGCATGAAAAGTGAGCATATTTCTTTCAAATGTTTGCCTGAAATCAATTCTGCTGAATATATTTTAATAAATTTTTAACCGTGTATATAATTTACAACGGAATAAGTTTGTTTTAAAAGAAAATATTGCATATATAAATGAAGCCATCTGTCAATTCTTGAATATTTGTTTCAAAATGTTATGGGGCTTTATTCTAGAAGTTGACTTTCAGGTCATAATGGTGGTAGAATATGGAAACTCATACAATAAGGTCAAAGACAACTCAGATTTCTCCACATACTTGAGACTAGTATTCCTGCTGTTACATATTGTTAGCAGTCTTCTTTAATAATTGTCCTAATTCTTTCTCAGTCCCATTCTTTACCAATTGGTTAAGAAAGGCAGTGGAGGTTGGGTGAGAGCCTTCGTGTATTTAACACTGATAAAAAAGTGTCCAGTTTCAGAAATCATTATGAAGGCCCAAATAAAGGCTTACAGACATCCTAGAGATGGACATGTAGTGCAGTACAGAAAGACTAGTATGAGGCTAACATTAATTACTTTTCTCTTTGGATTACATCCGAGATAGTAAAATCATCTACAAGGAACCTCGGATTGTAACATTTCTTTGAACAATCAGGTGACACAATGTGGTGGAACAGCATAAGAAGTGTATTTTGTTCATTTGAAGTCACTGTAGCATTGATGTTGCAATGTGTTTTGGATCATTGTATTATTAAAGCATAAATGTCCTCCCAAGTCACCATTTTCTTGTGGATTTTTTTTTTTTTTTGTTTAATATTTCTTTTTGTTGCATCCCTCTCATGTTTCTGTCATTACTGACAGCACTTCAAGTCCTAGGTCCTAAAATGAATCCACATAATTCTATCACAACCACACCTTACAGTCAAGGTTTGTGGCACATGTCTGGTCAGCACTGCTTGATTTATACTGCACATACCACTTTCTTTTAAGGTGATTTTTTGTAAACTTTTTTTTTCAGCCAGGTATTTTTCCTTGCCACTCCCCATATTATTGTTCATTCAAGAACATCATTTTTAATTGCTTCTGCCGTTATCGATAGATCATTCAGGGTACAGCATGCTCCTGCAGTACCTTCTGTAAGAAGTACTCTAATAAACAGAGAACACACACTCCCTGGGACATGTGTCTTTAAAAATTGTAGTTCTGTTGAAAGCATTATTTTCTCTTTCACTCCCACTTAAGAAACAGAAGAATGGTATACTTTACTAATTTTTAAAATTGGCTTCTACTCCCAAAATGAAAACTGCTAAATGGATTCCTTGTGGAACAGTACAATGTTGATAGTAAGAAAATTCATCTATGATCCTACTTCGGATGCGAGGAAGATGTATTTTCCCAGGCATGGCAGTAAGATAATTACAGGTTGCCCATGGATGAGCTTCAAAGTATATTTAGCATAAGCCTAACCTTTTATAATCTCAGGCCAGACTTCGTTCCCAGATCAACTAATAAAATATAGACACACTTTGCAAGTAGGTTTGTGCTTATCTTGTTGCCTTCTCTCCAACTATTGGCTAGAGCAAACAGCAGAGAATCCCTATTCTGCATATAAAGTTTAACCTATTTGAAAATTTCCAAAAATATTTGCTTTCCTGGTTAAAGTACTTGCTAACTCATGTCTTCAGTCTTTTGTAGAAATGTGTGTACTTAAGCTGCATAAAAAATATACACGTATATCCATGAATACAATAACACACAAATATCTTTTCTCGATGCAAACAGAATGCATGTATACTCTCTCTCTCTTTGTACATATATAAGTTGTGGAAGACTGCCGGCTTCCCAGGCCGGTCCGCACCCCCAGGCCGACAGGAGGAGCTCTCCCGGCAGCAGGATCGTGCCCGAGGTCCTGCGGGCCTTATGGACTCTGTAGTGTTTATACACAGCCCTGCTGGATACCTTGGGGACCACCAGGAGTCGCTGTGGGAGGACTTGTGGGATCTGTTGTGCCCTATGACCCGGGAGTACGTCACAGTCACGTGACGGGAAGGAATGGCGTGCTCCCGGGGTGAAGTAAAAGACTGATTGCCCTGACCCGGAAGGAATAAGGAACTGTGGACTGCTGGGACAGGAACACCTCCGGGTCAGGGGCTATAAAAGGACGGTGCTTCAGTTCAGACATTGAGCTGAGCTGGGAGGTAGAGGAGCAAGTGTCTGGGCGAGGAGGAGTATTGAGTATTTGTGAGTTTATTGAATGAGTAGTGTGGAAGGTGCTTGGTGCACTGTGAGTCACAATAAAAAGTATTGGACTTTTATCCGTTGTTTGGAGTCATCCCTGAGGGTTCAAGGGCGCTATATAGCGCCTTCTTCACAAAGTATATATGTATATATTGTCACGCAAAAGCACATAAGGAGCAGCTTAAGGACCCGACGTGCACCACGACATGTCGTGCCAGGGGACAAGGGCAGGGTACTTTAATCTCTTTCTTTATTTACGCAGAAAGAACGAAGCACCGCCACTGTGAGTTTACCGGACTCCTAAAGAAACCAGCCAGTTCCGGGTTCCTTCCTTCCCTCTGGTCCCCTCCTGATGATGTCATTTTTCCCATCTACCACCACGATTTCTTCCCAGCATCCCATCTGTTCACTTCCGTTTCCACCTCATAAATTGTCCACCTGTCAAACCTTCTATGTCTGTTGTGTTGTACAAAAAATTGACTGACCATATTCTTTGTAGTATACAGGGAAGGAACCCCAAAACTTTATGCTTGTGTTTGTGTTTTCTTACAGTATGTATCTTCTTATATAATATACTACCGTGGCTGTCCATTTGTGTGTTTAGGACTTTAAATCACCTGTAGCTTGCAAACTATTTGAACTATTGACCTGAAATTTGGTACAAATACACTACGTGATGTCTACTATCCGCTTTCAAGGTGATGATTGACCTCCAAGGTTATTCCTTTTTTATTTTAATTGTATTTTATTGTAAAATCAACCTTTGGCAGCAGACAGCAGGGCGGCTGTTTGGCACATGCATACGGGTGCAGTTCTCATCCCTACCACCTTAACCGTCACTTCCCCTACCTCTTCATATCTTAAATCATTCTTGAGGCAGATTGAAGACTTAAGTGCCAACTTAAGTGAAAATTTAAGGAAAACATACTAAGTAATTGTAACACAAACAGTGACTTAATCAATTTTAACATGAAAAGTTGCTCCCGAAAGAAAAGAAGAAGCGGGCTGCTAGGATGGAGAAAAGAAGATCTGCTCAGGAAGCAGCAAGCCCAGGAACCTCTGAGCAAACGAATGCTAAATGTACAGAGAAAGTGTATGAAAACGGTGAATGCTCAAGTCAAGTGTATTCACTGCACGTTATTATTGTGCAGTGTGCTATAACTGGTATACTGTTTGTATATTTAAATATGTGGGCCAGGTCACCCTATTTAGAGGAAACAGGAAGTGGACATCTTTCTTGAGTCTTGACAGCATTGCTAGTGTGAAAATACCCTAAAACCGGGGACATATTTCATCCTTTTTTCCACTATCTTTTTTTTAATATAAAGAACTGCAATATAAACAGAATGATATTGCAAATATGGGTTTCAAAACAGTGCATATGCTAACTGCTCTTCCCCTTCAAGTTTGAGAGTGGAGGAGGTGTGCAATGAGGAGCACCAATGACACCACTAGAGGACTCTGGAAGTCCCACCTCTACTGGCACTGGATCCATATAAACACAACAACAGTTGGAGTTAAGCGTTCAGCGTGTTGGGAGTCATATCACCTGCAAAAGTGCTATGGTAAGCAGCCATAAAATACAGCCCTTATTGACTAATGTGTTATTTTGTGTATTCCATTTTTTCACTACTTTATTAGTTTTGGAGCTAATAAAACAGGATCTTATGGAGACCCTAACACTTGTCTTGTCCCATTTTCTTTGACTATGTTAATTGTTGAACAAGGAGTATTCTTTAGCCAGTCAATAAGACATAGTGGTCAGTACATTGTTGTTGTTTGTTGATATAATAACCTTACATTCATGTGAAAATTCAGAGCGTGTGTGTGGCTAGGTGCATACAGTGTGGTAAAGTTTCATGTTTTAGAACAAAATGTATTGTATTTTGGAGAATATTCCCCAGCCTTGTTCTTCTCTATAATAAATTCTCTGGATTGCTAGAGTGCCCTTCTGCCATTATTTTGAATGTCTGCAACATACATCTGGATTATACATTGTATTTATTCATAAACTGATCCACTTATGGTGGCTCAGTAATTGAGATACAGCTTTAGAATCCCAGGGTAAAATCCCATACCTTATGTGCAGTTTGCAAATATTGCTCTTCTCTGCCTGAACTTTACTGTGGCTGCTACAGTTTTCCTACCAATTCCTAAATTGCAGGTGTTTGATTGAGTGTCCCTTGATATGGGTTGATTCCTGCCTTGTGCCCAATATGGTTGCAATAAACTCTAATCCACCTATTCTACTGAACTTGATTAAATGGGTGTGATAACAAATCAATGGATAATTTACATATTTCAAATATGGGCAAATCCATCAATAAATTGTTTAACTTACTGAGACAGTATGTTGTGATTTAGGAAAGTTAGATTTAGAAAAAGTGGCTATGTTTTGTTAAATTATTAAAGAGAAAAAGAAAACTAAAAAGTTAAGAAAATACATACATCTTGAGTTTTCATAATTACAAAACTACCTGGCTAAGATAAAAAATAACCACAAATATCGATTATATGCTCAGAAATAGATGACAATGTAAACTGCTTCAGCTTTAGTTATGTGTATACAGTTGTGAGGGATGGCCAGCATTTCAGTCCAGACAGGACGTCCCTCAACTGGGAAAAACAGCCTTTACAGGACACTACATCGGAACGCTAGATGGCAGCTCCCCTGGATAGAAATGGCTCCTCGGATTCCCACAGGGCAGCATGTGACATGGAGTCCGTCTCTTCAGCCCTGTTGTGTCCCGTGGGTGCCGCCAGGGGGAGCTCACCAAGAACCCGGGGACTTTTATGATTAGGCCACCCCGGAAGTACTTCGGGGTCATGAGGACGGACGTCCGCAGTACTTCCAGGACGGCTGATGAAGGAAGATGTGGAGTTGACCCGGAGAAGAAATGCTTCCAGGTCATAGACTTTAAAAGAACTGTGGGAAACCCCAGCAGACCGAGCCGGAGTTGGGTGGAAGTGTGACAGCGCTGCTAGGAGTTGGAGGATAGGTGTTTATTGTATTATTGATTATTCTTGTGATTATTGAGAATTGTGGAAATTGCAGTGTTTTGGGCACTTTATAGAAGAAAATTATCAACAAAATCTTCTTGGTGTTTTTATACGTGTGTCATGGACGTCTGTCTGGTGGGTTCAACAGGGCAACCCCTAGCGTCCACACAGTATACCTTCTATTTAAAGATTACCAGCATTGTATTTAATTAGATGGTTTCTTACAGTAGTAATAAAACCAGAACATAATTATGTTAATTCCATTGAAATGCTTTGAGGTTAAGTTTTAATTTGTTATACTTTCATTGATTTCTTTCTTAATCACTCGTGTTTGTTTTTTATTTTTTAACACTCGTTGATAGGACAAAATAGCAGTCCATCTGAAGAAAATCTTAAGATGCACCAAAATAAAAACCTACTTAAGTCTAAATATTCAGTAATATATAACTAATATAAAACATGCTAAATCCCTAGAGTTCCAAAAGCATAAATATACCCTTCAAATAATTTTTTTAGAAAAATGTATATCTTTTATGATAACTCTCAAAATAGTATGTTTCTTTATTTCAGCACCTCAAAATGAGATCATTGTAAAGAAATAATATTATGATCATAAAAGAAGAAAGAAGCTGAATCAAAATTGCAGAACCACAAATGTGCGGATCATCTTGTGTGTGTGTGTAAAAAAAAAGAAAATCTTTTATAATTCACAAGGAATAATCAAGGCTCAAGAATCCATATGCTGCACACACTTCCCAACAGAGTGGAAATTTGTAAAGAAATCTTTTCTGGACATATCCTTTGGGGCCTGTTCTGGTGGAGTATGTCATTAAATTCCTTTTATGCTTTGTGACATATTTTTCAAACTCCTTAAACATTTTGATATGTAATTACATGCAGAACATTAGGGCCATATGAATGTTACATTGTAGGGCTGCATGTGAATCATAACATAAATTTCAGAAGCAGAACTTGAGCTTAGTATACCTTCAAGTTACCTTTTTATTGTTCTTTAATTACATTTCATTCCCTACGGCAGCCTGCAACCATTAAACAAAAAAAAAGAAAAAAAAAAAAGAACACTTATTTTGTTATAAGGTAGATATTTCCCAATAAGCCATAGCTGTGTCAATTTCTGCATAAACCTGTTTAATTGGAAAACAGGCCATACATCACGACCTCTTGCAATGATATCTCATTATGCTGAAGTAATTACTGCTGCCTTGTTTAAATTCACAATTGCATTTGTTCTGATGTAAAAAGCAGGTCTAATTTCAGTCCAAAATCATACAAAATGCTTAGATAGTCAATACATAAAAAGACTCATTTATTTCTTTGATTTATTATTGTATTGATCATCATTTCATCCATTCAGTTTATGAACCCACTTTGGCTACAGTAAGTTAATGATCCATATTCAATTATTATTTTTTGTAATAAAAAAAAAAAAAAACTAAAATCTTAAAATTTAAACAAAGTAAAATTAACATGTACACATTGACTTTAATCAGTGATTATTGACAGAACTATAAAAACTCTGTACCTTTAGCACATGGAAGCAATAATTTCACAGTATTTTGAACATGTAACAGTCTTCTTTCTCTTCATCTTTTCCCACTTCTAAGTGAGTTGGATGTGCCTGATATACATTCTCCATAAAGCTCAGTCCTGCATCCCCTTCCTAATCAGACCCTTTTCCTTCATATCTTCTTTTACTTTATCCATCCAGGTCTGCTTCAGCTTCCCCTGTTTCTCTTCTGTATTTTCATTTCCATCGCTCTTTTGGCTGCATTTTCATTGTCTCGCCTCATCACATGTCCAGACCACTTCAACCTTCCTTCCTGCACATTCGTAGATATCTCTTCTATTTTTGCTGTACCTCTGATTGTCTCATTTCTTATTCTATCCTTCTTTGTGACTCCATACATCCATCTCAACATTCTCATTTCTGCTGTTGGCTGTATCTCAGGGAAAAATTTGAAAAGTAAAATAACTGATTAGATTTATGTTCCCTTTTTATAATTAGTTAGAGAGAATTGGTGTGAGCTGGGTTGCAGGAATAATATTTTGGTAAGGGTTCTGTCAGCTACAAAAATAATATAGTATACATACATGATCCACATAGGCCTGCATAGCCTACATACAGTACATATGTGATAAATAAGTTTTTGTATCTTGTCAGTTTGCAGACTCTTTTGTCAAACCTCCAATAAACATTACCTGCTGCTCAGCAGAACAGATACAGCACCAAGTCTGTAACTGCATGATGTCTGTATTGCTTCATTGTCAAATGACCTTGCAAGACCATAAATGATTGGTCAACAGCAACATTCTGCTCACCTATGTAGACTTTAGTGAACCTTTCTATCAGTGCATGAAATAACAGTTTTATTTTCAAAAGTGAGTTTTCACTACTATGGGAAGTAATAGATAACAATATGCAAATACCTGAGAAGCAAGTTCAATAGTTTTCACTTTTGACCTGCAGATCATAAGGCATTTCAAATTATGGCTTTGCTGACCAGTAAACTCAACCTTTTGAATTATATGCACTAGGTGCAAAGAAAGCCAGCAGCTCGTTATGACATCAGACCTCATAAGCAGCTTTCAGTGTGTGTCGTGTACTAGTAACGCATGTGCGTCACTGCAAGCTTAGGCTTCCAAAAGAAAAGTGTGGTTAGGTGAATGAGTGCAGTGGCAGTGCCACTTGATGCAGTTGCCAATTTCCCCATCTAGGAAGAGATTGTCAGTGATGGTGGAGCCCAGGTAATAAAGCAGTAGACAACAACCATAGTTGTTGATGGTGATGGCTAGTAGTACATCAACATTCTGAACAATAACTTTGGCCTTTTCAAATTGATGGAATGTCTAAACTTGCTACATGCCTGGAAAAAGTTATTTGTCATGGTCAGCAGGTGTTTCTGTGTATGAATCACAAATACCACATTATCAGCAAACAGAATTTTTCTGATGAGGGTCTTACGTAATTTTGTTTTGGCTGTCAGACAGATGAGTTTGAATAGCTTCTTGTTAGACCTTTTATGGAGATATATACCCTTAGACAAACAGCCAAAGGCATGATGTTGAAACAGGGTAAAGAAAGTCCTGAAAAATAGGCCCGAACACAGACTTGCTTGATTTCTTTGCAAATATTGTTTTTTTTTTCAATGTAGATGCTATATAAATAAAATGTATTATTGTTATTATTATTATTATTATTATTATTATTATTATGATTATTATTATTAATGTGTTGCCATTAAACTGAACTGTGCCCTGCATGTTTTTGTGAGAACATATGGCATTGCTTAGCAGCTTCAGCGGGCAGCCTGCTTTTGCTGACCAGGACTCATGCCTTGAACATGTGAATATAATCACGGTAGAGGGGGTTACTTCTTCTCTGTTGCATTTCTCCTAGTGAAGGAAGAAAATCATGCCTACAGTACATTCTGATTCTGAGTAGACAACTTCAGCCAGTGTTTGGCTTCTCTATAGAAGCCTCTTCATCAAGCCCATGCATCGTTGACAGACACACGGCTAATGCAGTGACACTGTTTATCCTTGAGTAGAGGATGCGTTCTACCTATCCATCAATCAGTTTGCTCATGTCTTTGATCATCTCCCCACTGGTGGCCTTCAGGAGTGTCATTTTGCTCTGCATGCAGCCAAAGCCTTCCTTATGCTATCATACATGCCCCTTACATTGCTTATTAAAGCTACTTTCTGAATGGCCTCTCTGAGCTGCAACCAACCCTTTTCATTGGCACAGTGCCTGGCAGTCTGCTAGACTCTGAGGGTCTGCAAGTTTTGCTTGTTTGGTGAATGCTTGCATCTGGCCAGGGCCGTGCTTTTGGCTTCAATGACAGGTGTCATCTCACTGTATTTGCCTCTAAAGCAGTCATTTGTTTTTGAGGTCTTTTTTTTCAAATGTAGCCAAGGCAGTGTGATAAATGGTGGTTCACTGAAGTTTCCATTTCTCAGAGACCATGTTTCCAGATTGAAAGGACCTGAGCCTATTCACAAAGGACTATGTAAACATCTCCTCTAGGTTTGGGTAGGTCATCTTGCTAATGTCACTATAGGGGTTCCCCTTGTGTTTGATGAGGTGGAAGTTTTTGGGATCAAGTCTGTTCTTGTATCCCATCAGTGAGTGGTTGGTGTCACAGTTCACACTATCATACGGAGACGAAGGTCTCTGTGGTATTGAGGCAGAGAATAGGGAGCCAAACTGTGCCAATACTGCCAGGTTCCACCATTTTTCGCATTGTGTTCTTGACAACAACACATATTCTATCATCTCTGACCTTGTCACATCAGGGCTTTTCCACTGCCAGAAAGATGTGTAGTCTTTTTCTGTTATTGAGCTTGACTCGGATAGTTCTGTTTCCAGAAGATTTGCTATGTCTACATTTATTGCTTCTGCCAGAAAAGTCTTGAAGACCTTTGGATAGTAAAGTTGTCATTGTCTGTAGATATCAGCTTCTCAGTTTTCTTTCTTCTTATATGCTTTCAATATTATTTTGTATTTTTTTATATTTTGCCCATTGGACATGTTTTCCTAATTCCCATGCAACCAATGAGGAGAAAAGGCTGTGGCAAGACAAAACCTTACTGGTTTGGGGCTGCCAAGCTTGAGGCAGGCAGTAGCTGTTGATTGAGATTCAAGAATTCCTCTCACCATCATTAGTGACCCTAGTGCAACAACACTCTAAACCAACTGAGAGCAAGTGCTGGCAGCCAGTAAATGCCACTTTCTGTGTTGTGTCTACACCATGTGGCATGCCTTCTCCAGGATATTTTAGGCACCATTAGCCAAGACAGGGATGCCACCCTAGATGAAATTTTATAAAGAGCAAGATTCTGCCCATTCAGCAGGCTCACCATCTCCAAGTGTCTGTTGAGTCCACCAGAAGGTAAATATTCTGGTTCTTTGCACTAGCAGCATTGCAGTAGTTACTAGACTGAAGTTTCATTCACCATCGAGCTATATTATGGACTCTAGTTTTTCTTTAGAGGTTAGACTTTTACCTTTCCTAGATGAGTGGCAATTTAAGACTAATGAGCCTCATCTGCCAGAAGTGACTAGTTTAGGCCCACCTTTTGCCCCTTCTCCTGACAGTAATTAAAGTTCCACCATGAGAAGGCTAGAAACTGGACTTAGCTGGCAGAGACCTTAATGAGATGCACACCTTTGGGAGCACTTTATATTAACAACCTTCCAAATCAATCTGATTGTATGTGAGTGAATCATAACCTTCACATTCTGAACACACGTTGACTGTTCACTAATGCACATTTGGTTGTCATGTTATGCTGATTCTTTCCCTTAATAATTCCTTACATTAATTTATCCATGATCTATGTTAAGCTTACTGGTTCATACTGACTTCGATTGGCCTGATCATATTTTGTTTTATATAATGGGATACCATTTTCTAGTTTGCAATCCTTAGGAATTTCCCCAGTGATCTCTGCAAACAAGTATCTATGGTTTATATATGTACTTACTTAGTACTTACCAACATTTGTAAGTACTCTAGGATAAATGAAATCTAAAAAATGATAGAACCAGATCTTTTTAATCTTTTAAACTTCTCCCTATATAATTTCCAAATCCATATGTTCCTCTTTGATATTCCCTGTAATTGCTGGGAGGTTATAGAACCAGCAACAACAACATCATTTATTTATATAGCACATTTTCATACAAATGATGTAGCACAAAATGTTTTACATGATGAAGAAAGAGAAAAAAAGAAAAAATAAATTAGAATTAAAATAAGGGAAGACAAATTAACATAGAATAAAAGTAAGGTCCGATGGCCAGGGAGGACAGAAAAAACAAAACAAAAAAAAAACTCCAGAAGGCTGGAGAAAAAAATAAAATCTGCAAGGGTTCCAGGCCACAAGACCACCCAGCCCCCTCTAAGCATTCTACCTAACATAAATGACCTTAATCAGTCCTCATTGTATTCACGGTTCTCATGGAAGAATTTGATGATGATGGTAATGTGGAATTCTGGCCTTTGATCCATCAATGTAGAGACATCATTGTGCTTTGATTAGGTGGTGGTGGCGCAGATCACCACCACAGAAAACCAGAAAAAGAACAGAAGAGAAAGTAGGTGTTAGTACGGATATTGAAGCCAACATGAATAAAATGATAATTAATTGAATATACAGAGCATCAGGATTAAACTAAAATTAAGCTATGAGAATATTAAAGTGTTTTAAAGTGAAAACACTGTGTTTTCAGCAGTGTTTTAAAGTGCTCCACCGTATTAGCCTGGTAAATTCTTATAGGCAAGCTATTCCAGATTTTAGGTGTTAAGTTTAGTTCTTGGAATTCTAAGCAGACACTCATTTGAAGATCTAAGGTTATGATTTGGAGTGTAAGGTGTAAGACATTCCGAAATATAAGATGGAGCGAGATTATTTAAGGCTTTGTAAACCATAAGCAGTATTTTAAAGTCAATTCTAAAAGACACAGGTAACCAATGTAGTGACATCAGAACTGGAGAAATGTGCTTGGATACTCTTTCTAGTTAAGATTCTAGCAGCTGCATTCTGCACTAGTTGCAAATGACTGATGTTTTTCTTGGGTAGTCCTGAGAGGAGTGCGTTACAGTAATCTAGTCGACTGAAAACAAAAGTGTGAACTCATTTCTCAGCATTATAACATCTCAGTGTTATAAGAGGTCTAACTTTTGCTATATTCCTTAAGTGAAAAAATGTTGTCTTAGTAATCTGATTAATATGTGATTTAAAATTCAGGTCAGAGTCAATAGTTATCCCTAAATTCTTTACCTCCGCCTTGACTTTTAATCCTAATGTATCAAGTTTATTTCGAATAACCTCGTTATATCCATCATTGCCAATCACTAAAATTTCTGTTTTCTCTTTATTTAGTTTGAGAAAATTACTACTCATTTATTTAGAAACACAAGTAAGACATTGTATCAGTAAATCAAGAGTGTTGGGGTCATCAGGTGCTATTGATAAACACAGCTGTGTGTCATCAGCATAGCTCTGGTAGTTCACGTTATGCCCTGAGATAATCTGACCTAACGGAAGCATGTAAATCGAAAACAGCAGCGGACCCAGGATAGAGTCTTGTAGAACACCATATAGAATATCATGTGTCTTTGAAGTATAATTACCACAGCTTACAAAGACTTTTTTACCTGCCAGGTAGGATTCAAACCAATTTAAGACACTGCCAGAGAGGCCCACCCATTGACTAAGAATATTGTGAGCAATGGTATCGAATGCGGCACTCAGATCTAAGAGAGTGAAAACAGATAAATGGCCTCTGTCTGCATTTACCCGCAAGTCATTTACTTCTTTAACGAGTGCAGTTTCTGTAATGTGATTTGTTATAAAACCCGACTGAAATTTATCAAGAATAGCATGTTTATTTAGGTGGTCATTTAGCTGCATAATGACTGCCTTCTTTAGGATTTTACTTAAGAAAGGCAGGTTAGAAATAGGTCTAAAATTTTCAAAAGAAAAGGAGTCCAGATTATTTTTCTTCAGCAGGGGTTTAACTACAGCAGTCTTAAGACAGTCTAGGAAGACCCCCGCATCTAATGATGAGTTCACTATGTCAAGAATGCTATCAATTAACATGCCTAATATTTCTTTGAAAAAACTTGTTGGTATTGGGTCAAGGATGCAGGTGTAGGGTCTCAGTTGAGAAATTATTTTTATATAAATCAGGTAAATCTATCCTGGTGAAAGAATTTAATTTGTTTATAATGGGGTATTGGGGTTTAAGAGGATCAGTATTGGCAAGATCTACTATATGATTTCTAATATCATTCATTTTATGATAAAAAAATACAGCAAAAGCCTCACAAGTTTCACTGGAAGTATTTTGGAGGCATTCCATTGAGTGACCTGGGTTTAGCAGACGATCAGTTTTAGCATTGTTATTTATAATTCTAGAGAAATAACACCGCCTCTCAAGACAGATTATGTTGTTGTATTCTGTTATTTTAACCTTCAATATCTCATAGTGGATAATCAGTTTAGTTTTTCTCAATTTACGCTAAGCTACCCGGCATGTTCTGTTTAGATCAGACACTCTTTGAGTCTTGTCCAGATGACAGTCTTTTTAATCTTCTTTTAAACTTCTCTTTATACAATTTCCAAATCCATATGTTCCTGTTTATATTACCAGTAATTGCTAGGAGGTTATCAACTTCTTCACACAAGTGTTTCAGTACTCATTTAGAATATGGTACCAATACAGGAGATATTCTTGTTAATTGCACCTTTATGAAATAATCAGTCAGTCAGTCAGTCAGTGTTCAACTCGCTATATCCTAACACAGGGTCACAGGGATCTGCAGAGCCAATCCCAGCCAACACAGGGCACAAGGCAGGAACAAATCCTGGGCAGGGCGCCAGCCCACTGCAGTGAAATAATCACATTTCTGCCATTCCTGAAGTATACAGTATAAGCTGAGTGGTGGCTCTGTGGCTAAGACTACAAGGCTAAGGAGCTGCACTGGTATCTGGAAGGTTGCTGGTTCAAATCAAATACTGCCAGAAGGGATTCTACTATAGTAGGCTTTCGAGCAAAGCCCTTAACATGAAAATTGCTCCAGGGATGCTATACAATTGCTGACCCTGTGTTGTTACTCCCTAAAGGTCATGCAAAAAAACGATTTCCCGTTGGGATTTAACAAAGTAATTCAAATCAGATTTAATTTAATTTAATTAACGGAAAGTGCTTATTTCTGCTTGCATGTTAATAATGGTTTTGTATGCTTTGAACAGTTTTGCTTGAAGTTCTGTTTTTCATCAAAATATTTCTTCCAATTACCTACAAATTTGACCCCACAATCTACTGCAGAATGTCTACTCTCAATACAAAGGAAAAAACATCTGAAAAATATACCAGTGTTTTCCAAAAAATCCTTTTGGACAGTATAAGACAGAGCTGGATAAACTGTATAACCATCAGTCAAAATTTGAGGCAAGGAAGGCATCAGCAACAGGTAAAATACATTCTTCCCAATAAGTTTAAGTCAGTTCAAAGCTGAACATTGCACAATTTTCTGTTTACTTAGATTGTGCCTGTTGCTGTTCAGTTATAGTCTGATCATAACCATTTCATAATGTATGAAGCAGTTTCTGTCCTGGGTATGACGTTAAACTTCATCCAGCCCTGCAACAGTCCTCCAACGTTCAGGGAAATCATGGGGGTTGGTGGCAGGATTCCCACAGCTCTGAGAAAACAGACAGGAGTCTTTTCTGCTCTCCACAGGAGTAGCTCTGCTGCATTCGCTCTTAGGAAGGCTGCTTGCATTATGAAGGGGAGCCTCGTCCCTGGAAGAGTCAAAACCGTCAGAGAGCCAGTGAAGCTTGTCTTGGTCCCCATTGGACAGATGACCATGGTGAAAGTGGCTCTATGTTCCCTGATTTTGCAAAAGGTCAGGGGCTGCAGATCGCTGGATCCTGGTTCCAGCACCCTGAAACGCATGGTTAAACTTGAAACTCTAATACTGGTGATGTGGTCAAGGAGATCAATCACATCTTTATGGAGAGATGCTGGAGGCTCTTACAAAACTGCAAGGTCTACAGAAGTGCCCAGTTTGTGAATTCTGACCACAGACTTGTTGTTGCTACTCTGAAGATCCAGCCTAGGTCCAGTAGGCTACCACCTACTAGAAAAATGAGTCTGGACCTGGCCAGACTCCAAGATCAGGCTGTATCTGATGAGTTTGCGCAGTTTATATGAGGAAATTATGGACTTGGGGGTGACTGCCGGTCCTAATGTCATGTGGGAGACCTTCTGTGATAAGACGTTGAAAGTTGCTAAGGATTTTGTTTGTGCTGCCGGTGTTCCCAGAAAGAGGTGTTTCATCTCGGAGAGCACTGAGGATATCATCAAGAGGAGTCGCAGCACACGTTTTGATGGCAGCTGCAATTTGTACTGGGAACTGAGAAGGACAGCTGCAAGGGCTCTAAGGATAAGAAGGCATTTGTTAAAGGAAGCTATGATCAAGTGACACACCATATATGGTTTAGTGGCCCATGTCCTGCTTACAGAAGAATTGAAGCATTACCAAATCCAAATCTGTTCTTCGGAGAGTCGCAGTCAATGCGTCTGATGGAACAGTCCTTACAGATAATACTGCCGTTGTGACCCGCTGGTCTGGCTACTTTGAACAGCTATTTAAAGCTGATCTTCCAGCCCGGACATTGGATATCTCTGGGTCCACGGTCCTTGAAGCTGATCCTCCAATTAGCTGTGAACTACCCAATCTCACACAGGTGGTGAAGCAGCTGAGGGTAGGGAAGGCTGCAGGGATCTGTAGTATCCGGGGTAAACTTCTCCAGGCTAGTGGTAAGGCTATCCTCCTGGCATTGGAAGTAATCTGTGCTTCCATTTCAGAGACAGGCGTCATCCCAACTGACTGGAAAACAGGAATTGTCGTCCCTATCTGGAAAGGGAAGGGTGATTACCTGGATTGTGGCAGCTACAGGGGGATAACACTGCTCTTGATGCCGGGTAAGGTCCTTGCTAGGGTCATCCTCAATAGGATCCGTGATCACTTGCTCACCTACCAGCAACTGGAGCAGTCTGGTTTTATGCATAAGAAGTCTACCATCAACCGCATCCTGGCACTGATGGTTCTCATGGAGTGTAAACGTGAAAATCGGCAGAGTTTCTTTGCAGCCTTTGTCGATTAATTTTATAAAGTGTTCGACTCAGTTGATCAAGCTGCCCTGTGGAACATCCTGAGGATTTGTGGAATCCCCTTGAGGTTGCTGGATGTTATGGTCGGCCTGTACACTGGTACTGTGAGTGCTGTGCAGAGTGGAGACAGAACCCCTGTGTTTTTCCCAGTTGATTCTGGGGTTTGTCAAGGGTGTGTTCTTGCTCCTACTCTGTCCAGTGCTTGCATGGACCGGGTGTTGGGCAAGGTTTAGGGGTCCAGTGGTTGTGGGGCATCTGTTGGTGAAGAAAGATTCACTGATCTTGACTTGCTAACAATGCTGTGATCTTCACTGAGTCAATAAAGGCTCTGATCGGGGCTTTCAAGAGACTGAGTGAGGAGTCTGAGTGTCTTGACTTGTGAGTATCCTGGATAAAAAACAAGATTCAGGCCTTTAATGACCTCTTGGGCACAGCCATCAGCAGTGTGTCTGTCTGCAGAAAAAGTGTCGACCTTGTCGAGACGTTTACTTACCTTGGCAGTGACATTCATGTCTCTGGTGACTCTTCCTATGAAGTCAGTAGACGGATTGGAAGAGCATGGGGGATCATGAGATCACTAGAAAGGTGTGTGTGTGGCTTTTCTGATATCTATGCAAAAGGACAAAGGTCCAAGTCTTTAGAGTCCTGGTGCTTCTTGTCTTGCTATATGGTAGCAAGACATGGACGCTATCCAGTGACCTGGGATAAAGACTGGACTCCTTCAGTACTGTGTCCTACTGTGCATACTTGGGTACCACTGGTTTGACTTTGTGTCGAATAAGCAGTAGCTCACGGGGGCCCAAATGAAGCATATTACCTGCGTTTTGAGGGCACTACGGCCATGTGGCGTGATCCAGCTTGCAGGACCCTAATTGTTGAGGACCAAAGTTGCTGGACCAGGCCAAGGGGACATAATATCCACATAACATCTTGCTATGGCAGATATAGGGTCATTACCTGAGGGTGGGACTGAACTGTGTGTCTGCTTGGGTGGATGACAACCAGAATCCGAGGTGTTTTGTCATTTGGCGGATGCTCCAATGCACTGTACCAGTGCATGCTCCCCAACCTGACCTGACTTGATCATCTAATTCCAGAAAATGAATGAATGGATTTTTTTAAACTGCCTGATAAAAATAACACTAATGAAAAACTTTTTATAAGCACAATTTTAAAGCCATTGGCAAAATATTTAAAAATGTGAAATGGGTCCAGAAATTGCCAAGGACATGGGACACTCACACAGAACCAGTTTAGAGTTGTTGATTAACCTGTTACCTGCATGTCTTTGCAGATGCAACAGGCAAACTAGCATACCAGAGGAAAACTCATATAGGCATTGGGGGGATTTTCAGACTCCACATACAATAACTGAGCATGGAATTTGATCCTAGGACACACAATCTGTACAAAAACAGCAATACCCTTTTGTGTCTCCCATCAACCTAACTGATATAACCATTCGCATAATACATTGTATAGGCACACTTGAAAGTGGATGTAATTTAAACTAAAATCTCTACCATTAAAAAATGATATGTGAGCTAGTCATAAAATATAAACAAATGCTGATAAAAATTTTACCTTAAAAATTACCTGTACATTGATGACTCATTTTAAAAATGTTACTCTTAGTAAACATATATATTTTTTTGTTTACTTTTATTGATTTTATTAAAATCAAATAATATTGCATAAAAAAGGTTCAAAACAAATCAACCCCCACCCCTGAGAAAGAGAGCTAGGACAACAGTGTAAAACTTTATGCTAGTAAAAATAATTAAATAGATTTAGAATTAGAATACAATTAATAAATGAATAAAGATAAATAGAGTAAAAGAGGGGAGAGAACCTGTTTCCTCATTTTAAATGCTCATTCTAAAATAATTAGATCCTGCCAGGTTTTGAAAAAGTTCTGCACAGATCCTTTAAGTGAGAATTAGATTTTTTTCCAGTTTCAAATAGTATATAACATCAGCTACCCCCTGAATTAGAATAGGTGAGTTAGGATTCTTCCAGTTGAGCAAGATAAGTCTACGTGCCAGTGGTGTAGTAAAGGCAATCACAGTTTGTTTGTCCTTCAGACTTTTCTAAATAGGGGAAGGTTGCAGATATGTGCCATTAAGACTGTCAGCAAAAGTATTTATACATTATATAATGAAAAAGCTGAGCAATATAAATGTACTATTCTGCAAAGTCAGAATACCGAATTGCAGATATCTATAATTTATGATAAGAAGTCAAGCCGAAAATAATGTTAAAATGTTAAAATCAATCTCTGACAGTAAGACATTTTGCACAGAGATGAAACATCATGATTCTTTTATTTTATTAACTACATACAGCACACAGAACAATGCAATACACCTAATTATATCTTGAGTGGACATACTGAACCATATCTACACTTTTAGTGAAAAGTATATCTTTATGATAAATATATAGAATGTTTCTGCATTGTTATTATATTGCTCTATATAAGAAGTTTCTTTTTCAAAAACAATTGAATAATCACTTTAAACACTATATACACTCAGCGCTCACATTATTAAGTAAAATTATTCAAGTTGCTTTTTTGTGTATATAACCAATAATGTAGCTACAATTCATTTTATATATTGTGCAGATCAAGAGGTACAGTTGTTTGACCAAATATTAAAATGGGGAAAACACATTATGTAAGCAACTTTAACCATGGTTTGATTATGTGACATAGTGGTTCAGTTCAAAGAAAGAGAATATTAGAACATTTGACCAATCTAGACAAGAACAGGCCATTCAGCCCAACAAAGCTCACCAGTCCTATCCACTTAATTCTCCTAAAAAACATCAAGTCTAGTTTTGAAAGTCTCTGAAGTTCTACTGTCTACCACACTGCTTGGTAGCTTATTCCAAGTGTCTATGCTTCTCTGTGTATGTTTGTGTGAAATCTTAATAACTCAATTTAAAATAACAGTCTTGATTCACTGTACTAATTCCCTTCATAATTTTAAACACTTCAATCATGTCACCTCTTAATCTTCTTTTGCTTAAACTGAAAAGGCTCAGCTGTTTTAATCTTTCTTTATAATTTATCCCTTGTAGTCCCGAAATGAGCCTAGTCACTCTTCTCTGGACCTATTCTAGCGCTTCTATATCCTTTTTCATAGCCTGGAGACCAAAGCTACACACAGTAGTCCAGATGAGGCTTCACCAGTGCATTATAAAGCTTCACAGTAACCTCCTTGGACTTGTACTCCACACATCGTGCTATATACAGTAACTTAACATTTTGTTTGCCTTCTTAATGGCTTCTGAACACTGTCGAAAGTTGACAGAGTAGAGTCCACTACGACTCCTAAATCCTTCTCATGAGGTGTACTCTCGAATTTCAGATCTCCTGTTGTATATTCAAAGCTAACATTTTTAATTCATATGTTTAATACCTTGCATTTACTGACATTAACTTTCATCTGCCACAAATCTGCTGTCCAAGTCCTTCTGTAATGATTTAATGGATTCCAAATCATCTGCAAACTTAGCCAGCTGCCCTCCTTGAATTTGCACAAACTACAGAATCTAGATGTACAGAAAATGGTACAATAAAACAAATAAAAACATCAAGTGAGAGTAAATGAACGCATCTTAATAATGAGTAAGACTTCAGAAAAACAGGCAAACTCTTTTGAGCAAATGTAAAGACCACAAATATTCAAAACCAACTGTTCACAATAACCCTTTTCTGAAGGTACAAAGCATATGGGCTACAGCAACAGAAGATCATGCTCTGTTCCACTGAATAATTGAAGATTGGAAAAATGTCACCTGGTGTGACAAATCTTGATTTCTCCTGTGATCCTAATTTTGCTTTAACAGCATGAATCCATGGATCACTTCTTGTGATTCTATGATTAAGCCAAGGATCCCCAAATTTTGTAGCATCTCGTCAGGGCCCCCCATTAATATAAACATTATTCTCTAAAGTGGAGTATGATCTTGGACCCTGCTTACTGTTAATATTAGTAAATCAGCACGAGTTTACATGATAGTAGAACTATTTTAAACTAAACAAATACCTATCGACAGCAGACTGTTGATGGTTGTCTGATTAAATGTCATGTGATATCTTTAGCCCAGGAATTCTTTTTTTGGTGTACCTCCTCCAGGAATTAAAATATTTTGAAGTACAATCAGTCTTGTTTTTTTGGTTTTAAATAATGCACATTTACAAGGCATAATTAAAGGTGCCTGGCAACACCCACCCTTCTCTTCACCCCCAGTATTGAATTTGGAGATTTTAACAAGGAATTACAGATTTGGTGTGGGTCTCTGTCTTTTAAGTTTTGTGATGTATGACAAATACTTTTTTAATGAATTATTTTTTAATGTAAGACGATAAATATGATTTGAGATGGAATAAAATATAGAAACCTAGATACTTTTAATTTACAAAAAAATCACACAGTTATATATGAATACATACCAAAGAAGTAGAAAAAATACACAAGTTACACACAGCATAAGGTCAAAAAAAGGAAAATAACTCAGTCAACATGAAGGCTGAGCCTACTTCATGGCTGCCTAGTTCTGTTCCTTGTTCAGCCTGTTCCTCTATTTATATTTTAAGGAATGACGAAGGTTACCGAACATTGTCAGTTAATGTTAATGAGCACTAAAATGAAATGTTAGATATATTTATTTTATTATTAACATTTGGTAATATTTTTGTTTGCTCTTCACTGTATGCTCAATTGCATTAGTCAAATTTTTCCAAAATGAAAAAAAAGTATATTCTTTCTTAGCTTAAGAAAATCGTGCACTGAGGAAGTAAGAAAGATAGCAATCACCTTCACTGTCTTTCACAAAAATGTTTCAATCTTGGTGAAGGGTTCCAGCCAGCCTGGATTCTGGCATGGATTGACTCCAAGATGTGGGAAGTGGAGTGAAAGAGGCTTGTTACCTTATACTCAATCTGTGAAAAGGAAGACTTCAGATTGGCACATGAGGTAGTAGGGTCTTACACCAGGAGCACTGTGACATTGAGCAGTAGAAGTGAAACACAGCCAAGTATGTGTAATTAGCAGTCTTTTCAAGGGCCACTTTTTCCCCAGTTAATTCATTCATGTATCTATTATAATGGATGAAATGCAAGGGCTGGCGTCTTTTTAGAAACAGGTCCTAGTCCCTTACCTGGCTAGAACGCCATGGTAATGAGCAGGCCAGCAAAGAGGCAGGACATTCTTTGCCTAACCAGGAGCTTGGCAGAACATACCACTGTGAATATACTGACATCCTAGGCAGGATAAACAAGGATTTTTACCCAGCTGGTTGGCCAATATAATGGAGAGTCTGAGGTACATGATACATCAAGAGTACATTCTCCCCGATATGCTAGATGGCAACATCCCCAGGTTTCAGTAACCGACACCGTCAGGGCATACTCGGAACTATAGTCGCATGGGGGCGGCCCTTATTGGTTCGATGGGTATCACCAAGGGGAGCTGTCAGGGCTGTCATCTCTACTTTTGGGGACTTCTGTTTAACATGAAAGTACTTACCACACTTTATATCCTAGCACCAGACGTACTCCTGGATACTTCATAAAGGGAGAAGCTCTGCCTCACCCAGATGAGTTGGAGTCTGGAGTGGAGGATAGACAAAACTCTGCTTGGAAGATGGAGGAGAAAAACATGAGGTGGGAAATTTAATTATATTGTGTGTTTAACACCTGTTTTTAAAGATATTTGAATTAATAAACCTTTTATCTGAACCCAGGACTTGCATCTGTGCAGTTATGGCAGGGGTTTGGGGTGCTGTAACACCCCCTAGCAGTCACACTATCTATTTATTAATTGTGTTCCCTTGAATATCTTCTGACACTCTGCTCATTTACCACACAGGACATTTTAAATGTGTTTATTTAATAACCATGTTAGCCAATTTTAATTATATTTTAAGAGAATCAGCCTCACCATGTCCGTTGCAGTCCTTCAAGTGCAGATTTATGGCCCATATTTCAAAACCTATTTATTTAACCTTCCTTGTGTCATTAGTAGACTGGTTTGTGATAATGTAATGGTGTGGTTAAAGTTTGCTTGGTACACAGTAGGCCACTTATTACCAATTTAGCATAACACTCACTAGCCACTTTATCAGGCACACTTGTTCAACTGCTTGTTAACACAAATACTTAACCAATCAAATGGAAGCAACTCAATGCATTTAGGTATGTAGACATTGTCCAGACCACCTGCTGAAGTTCAAACTGAGAATCAGAATGGGGAAGAAGGGTGATTTACGTGACTTTAAACATGCCATGGTTTTTGGTACTAGATGGGCTGGCCTCAGTATTTCAGAAATTTCTGATCTACTAAGATTTTCATGTACCACCATCTTTAGGGTTTAGAGAATGGTCTGAAAAAGGGAAAATATCCAGTGAGTAGCAGTTCTATAGGAAAAAATGCCTTGTTGATGCCAGAGGTCAAAGGAGAATGGCCAGACTGGTTTGAGCTGATAGAAAGGCAACAGTAATTCAAATAATCACGCATTTTATGCAGAGGAGAATCTCTGAATGCACAATACATTGTAACTTGAATAAAATGAGCTATAGGAGCTGGAGACCTAAACCAGGTGCCACTCCTGTCAGTTAAGAACAGGCAATTGAGGTTACAATTCACATGGGTTCACCAAAATTGGACAATAGAAGTTTGGAAAAATGTTTTCTGGTCAGTAAGTCCCAATTTCTGCTATGACATTCGGATGGTAGGGTAAGAATTTGGCATGAACAACATGAAAGCGTGGATCCATGCTGCCTTGTATCATCGGTTCAGGCTGGTGGTGGTGGTATGATGGTGTGGGAGATATTTTCTTGGCACACTTTGGGCCTCTTAGTACCAAATGAACATTGTTTAAATGCCACAGCCTACCAGACAATTGTTGCTGACCTTGTTCATTCCTTTATGACCGCAGTGTATCCATCTTCTTATGGCTACTTCCAGCCGGATAACGTGCCATGTCACAAAGCTCAAGTCAACTCAAACTGGTTTCTGGAACATTACAATGAGTTCACTGTACTCAAATAGCCACCATAGTAAAAGATCTCAATCCAATAGAGCACCTTTGGGATGTGGTTGAACTGGAGATTCAAATCATGGATGTGCAGCCAACAAATCTGCAGCAAATGTGCAATGTTATCATGTCAATATGGGCTAAAATCCCTGAGGAATGTTTCCAGCACCTTGTTGAATCTATGCCGCAAAGAATTATGAAAGTTCTGACGGCAAAAGGGGGTCCAACCTAGTACTACCAAGGTGTACATAATAAAGTGGCCTGTGAATGTGTTTCAGTACATTATTGTACCTAATCATGGTGACCACATTCATCCCATTATGGCCACAGCCTTCGTTGCTTTAAATGGTAAATATGTCATGTCAAAGAACAATTTTTCACAAACATAAGAGTAACTTCAGTTTACTCAAACTGCCTGCACAATCACACCACCCCCTTTCCTTCGTTGGTCAATAATGCTATCTCCCTGCCTTTATATTTCTGTCAACAACATGCACAGGATATTTATGCATGTAACACTCATAAGGCTGCAGGCCATGACAAAATCCTAGACTGTGTTCTCATACCAAGTGCGAATGAACTGAGTGGAGTGTTTATAAACATTTTTAATCTCTGTCTGTCGATTGTGCCTGCATACTTCAAAATGTCTGCTATTGTCCATGTGCCTACAGTAGCTCTTCTATTGTGTAAATAATGTTCTAATAGTGTGTAATTTAATACAAGCTTTTCACTCATACATTTGTGTTAAGTAACGTAACAATAAAAGTGACTTGATTTGACTTCAATTCAAAAGCACAGTATTATGAGAATTCACCTTCCTGTTTGTACGATGAGGTTTCTGGAAGTATTAATAATAATATTAATAACATTTCAGCAGAAAGTGCAAGCATTTGGATAACAGACATGTGGATTATCTGCTTTTTTATTACCGAATAATGTTTTAAATTTCAAACTGTAACTCACTGCCCTTTTATACAGTATATTGTTGTTAACCTGCCCAGTTCTGCTTAGGTTGGCAGTTGGTGCTTTGACTACCAGTCATACTTGTAGATGCCAAATAGAAACTGACACTTATTTACACAGTTGACCTTCACAAAATACATATAAATATATCCAAATAATGTACACACTTAAAAAAGACAGTTTACCATTATCTGTAAAACAGGCAAATATATAAAACCTATGCAAACACGGCAAAAAAAAAAAAAACAATTAAAATATGCAAGTAAGCATTCCAGCCACTTTTGAAGTGTGTGAGATATGTTTGGGAGGTATTCAAAGTGCCTCCTTCAAATCTTGTATAATAATACATACCATATATTGTACATTACTGTATATGGCCACTGAAATAATACTGTAAATCCTCTACTAGGACAAACAAAATATTTAGCCGGAAAGATTCAGAATGTTACAACAGGTGTCCATATTAACTCTAGCCTTTGCTTTGAAATCCTCTGTTCAGCTGAAAATTGAAATGAGAATGTCAAGCACTAGTAGTCCAGGGTCTAGATGATAATTGCTGTCGGTCAATTGATAGCAATTGAAACTGGGAAAAAACGTTTCCTTTTCTAAAGACTAAACCTATTTGTACCATTTAACTCCTGTTAAAGGTCAGCATTAAAAGTATATAAGGTTATTTTCAGTTTTCACCATCAATTTCTTTTGTTCTACAATGCCTTATGGAATGTATGTATTTTTATATACAAAAAGAGTTTTTGAAGGTTCACCCTAGAAAACATAGTTATAACTTCAAACACAAACTACAGTACATTTTCTGCATTAATTTTAACATTCAACAAATTTTTATTTTATATATTTTTAACATCAGTAACCGGCTGTAAACAAATGCACCGATATAGTTGTAGATCGGAAGATTAATAAAAAAAAGCAGCCAAAGTGAGTTATAGCATATTACTCTGCTATTATTAACTGCCACATATTACATCATGCAAAGTTGCAGTTTGCTGGTCAACATTGTATTTTAACTTTAAAAAAGCTATGCTTATTGTGGTTGCTAGTATTCTTTGATTAATTCTCCTCAAGGTCAGGGCTGTACAAAAAGCAACAAAAAGACTATTTATCTGATACATAAGATGAGAATGTAATTGCATCAGTTAATCCACAACTTAGATTGACGTGGCTACAAATCATGAAATTCCTAAAATTGCCACTACCTTACAGAAAAAAAGAGTTTCATGGGTGAGAAAATACATTTTGCTTAAGAATATGAGAATGTGAGAATATGGGGGAGCATAAAGGAGAGGATCCCACTATCTCTCCCGACTTAGAAATACTAATGAGACGCTAGGAAATTAAAACTGATACTGTATATTGAACATAAAATAAATAGATAAATATCTCACTACTATTATATTTTTTTAAATATTTTCTGATATTTAACATTTTTTATTATGACTTTCATTTTTAACATACGTTATCATTTGGGAGTTTTTTATTTTATTATAATGTCTTGGTTGAATAAACCACAATAGCATTTTGTTTTTCTTAGGTATGCTGCCATTTTGGGTATCCATTGCCACTATGTGATTGCTAGTGCTACATGTCTTCCATTTGTCCAAGGTTGTGGATATTTCTTCAAACTTTCTGACAAGTGCTTTAGTTTAGACCTTCTGATTATGAAACTCATAGCTTGGAATCTGTGACTTTTATTTTTACTTCTCGTTTTTGGCTTTGATGCCTGATCATTGTCTCATTAGTAATGATCCCTACATTGTTTTGATCACTTAATCAGCAACATTTTAGTAAAATATAAATGAAAGCCTTGTAGGGAAAACATTTAAAAATAATAATAGAAAGAAATGTAAATGTCTTACATCTTTAAGTGTTCACACTTTTTCTACCAGATGTTGTAACTGGGTCTAAATTTTAAAAATCACATTCCATATAAAATATTAAGATAATTTACCCTAACCTGACATTGGTAGGAAGTGATTCTGATTATCTTTTAAAAATAAAATGTTCCTGTAGGTTTCTTAGTTTCGTAAAGTACAGAAAAAACCATGATCCTCAAGGTACTCAAAAGATATCAGAAGGATCTTTTTAATGAAAATACAGATTGAGAGATGAAATAATGTGGAAAGCATTACATATAACACCAAATGTCATTTGTAGATGGAGGAAATACAGTATTACCTGAATATTGCAAATATCAGAATGGCTCTCCAAAATAGATGACCATGAAAACAGAAGGCTCTTCGGGGTGGTTAGCTAAAGGTCAATGGTATTAAAGGAACTGCGGGAATTTATATTAGTAACTTGCACTTGGCAACTAATAATGATTTTGCATATTCTCCACCACCCTAAGACATGGGTTAGGTTGGCAGAGGCTATTTCTACCAATGTTCAAGTCCATATTAATTTTGAAAGAAGACACATTTAATCTTCCAAAACCATTTTGAAACAATGTGTTGTGGTCTGAAGACACCAAGCTAAAAATATGCTGGCTTCAATTCCCAAATATATGTTTGGCACAGAGTCAATACTGCTCATCATCCAGATATCACAGCACTTATTGGTAAATATTGGGGTGACAACATCGTGCTGTGAAGCTGCTGCTCGTCAGTGAAGACAGAAGCTCTTTTCAGAGTAAAGAGGAGCATAATTGCTAAGTTCTTCTTGAAATCTGAAGCTCCAAAACATTGTCACTTTGCAACACATCAGTGCTAAAGTGTGTGGAAAGTTAGCCTGGACACGAACAGGCAGACACTGAGTGTCCCAAAACACACACGGCTCAATTATAAAGTCCCACACACAACACAGTGCCCCTGCACCAAACACCCTTCAAATGTCCCTCTCTTTCATTTGGACTTCCTTCTGCCACCTTTCCACCTCTCCTCCTAAGCTTTGCCTCCTTCCTCCCAACTCTCGGAGTGGTGGCTGCTGGCTCCTTACTGTATATAGCCCACCCGGAAGTGCTTAAGGTGATAATTCACCTAATTCAGGCTGCACTTCCGGGTGTGTCTGCTTTCCAGCCCACACGGGCTCGTTAAGTCATGCAGCTCCCCCTGAAATAAGCTACTTTTTCTAGAATGACTTAGCAAGAGTCCATCCCTCAATCCAATGCAAAATCTGTGGGATAAAACTGCAAAATCAGATGTGCTACATTGTTAGAAAACTATGTACTCACTGCTGGAATCAAATCACGCTTGTAAGCTAAGCATATACATGAATAAAGCAATTTGACTTGTAGACCACAGCCTATATTGATTATTTGTTCACCTTTGACTAGAGTTAGTAACCAAACTGGAAAACTAAATTTAGTGAGGGTTTTTTCATAACAAATATACAACTGTGATTTTTTTTTCTTTTTGCATGATTGAGTTCTGAAAGTAATAAAGAAAAAAATTAAAATGGTTTCATTAACAGATTATAAGAAAAGGCTCATAGATTCTTTATAAAAGTGCAAAATGTCTTTTCATGAGTAAGTTATATGAGGGTAGTCTTCAGATCATCATTACTCTTTCACGATGGGATGAGAAATGCATGTACTGTATATTAGCAGAACAAGCAAAGGATTTTTCAGATCCTTAGGGAAAAGTCCATCCATCCATCCTCTTCCGCTTATCCGAGGTCGGGTCGTGGGGGCAGCAGCTTAAGCAGAGAGGCCCAGACTTCCCTCTCCCCGGCCACTTCTTCCAGCTCTTCCGGGAGAATCCCAAGGCATTCCCAGGCCAGCCGGGAGACATAGTCCCTCCAGCGTGTCCTGGGTCTTCCCCGGGGCCTCCTCCCAGTTGGACGTGCCCGGAACACCTCACCAGGGAGGCGTCCAGGAGGCATCCTGATCAGATGCCCGAGCCACCTCATCTGACTCCTCTTGATGCGGAGGAGCAGCGGCTCTACTCTGAGCCCCTCCCGAATGACTAAGCTTCTCACCCTATCTTTAAGGGAAAGCCCAGACACCCTGCGAAGGAAACTCATTTCATCCGCTTGTATTCGCGATCTCGTTCTTTCGGTCACTACCCATAGCTCATGACCATAGGTGAGGGTAGGAGCGTAGATCGACTGGTAAATTGAGAGCTTTGCCTTATGGCTCAGCTCCTTTTTCACCACGACAGACCGATGCAGAGCCCGCATCACTGCGGACACCGCACCGATCCGCCTGTCGATCTCACGCTCCATTCTTCCCTCACTCGTGAACAAGACCCCGAGATACTTGAACTCCTCCACTTGGGGCAGGATCTCTCCCCCAACCCTGAGAGGGCACTCCACCCTTTTCCGGCTGAGGACCATGCTCTCGGATTTGGAGGTGCTGATTCTCATCCCAGCCGCTTCACACTCAGCTGCGAACCGATCCAGAGAGCTGAAGATCACGGCCTGATGAAGCAAACAGGACAACATCATCTGCAAAAGCAGTGACCCAATCCTGAGTCCACCAAACCGACCCCTTCAACACCCTGGCTGCGCTTAGAAATTCTGTCCATAAAAGTTATGAACAGAATCGGTGACAAAGGGCAGCCCTGGCGGAGTCCAACTCTCACTGGAAACGGGCTCGACTTACTGCCGGCAATGCGGACCAAGCTCTGACACCGGTTGTACAGAGACCAACAGCTCTTATCAGGGGTCCGTACCCCATACTCCCGAGCACCCCCACAGGATTCCCGAGGGACACGGTCGAATGCCTTTTCCAAGTCCACAAAACACATGTAGACCGGTCGGGCAAACTCCCATGCACCCTCCAGGACTCTGCTAAGGGTGAAGAGCTGGTCCACTGTTCTTCGACCAGGACGGACACCACACTGTTCCTCCTGAATCCGAGGTTCACTATCCGACGGACCCTCCTCTCCAGAACCCCGAATAGACTTTTCCAGGGAGGCTGAGGAGTGTGATCCCTCTATAGTTGGAACACACCCTCCGTCCCCTTTTAAAGAGGGGACCACCACCCCGGTCTGCCAATCCAGAGGCACTGTCCCCGATGTCCATGCGATGTTGCAGAGACGTGTCAACCAAGACAGTCCTACAACATCCAGAGCCTTAAGGAACTCCGGGCGTATCTCATCCACCCCCGGGGCCCTGCCACCAAGGAGTTTTTTGACCACCTCGGTGACTTCAGTCCCAGAGATGGGAGAGCCCACCTCAGAGTCCCCAGGCTCTGCTTCCTCATTGGAAGGCATGTTAGTGGGATTGAGGAGGTCTTGGTACTCCTCCCACCGACCCATAACGTCCCAAGTCGAGGTCAGCAGCGCACCATCCCCACCATATACGGTGTTGACACTGCACTGCTTCCCCCTCCTGAGACGCCGGATGGTGGACCAGAATCTCCTCGAAGCCATCCGAAAGTCGTTCTCCATGGCCTCTCCAAACTCCTCCCATGCCCGAGTTTTTGCCTGGGATTGCCGTCACGACAGGCACCGACCACCTTGCGGCCACAGCTCCGGTCAGCCGCCTCAACAATAGAGGCACGGAACATGGCCCATTCGACTCAATGTCCCCACCTCCCTCGGGGCGTGGTTGAAGTTCTGCCGGAGGTGGGAGTTGAAGCTACTTCTGACAGGGGACTCTGCCAGCCGTTCCCAGCAGACCCTCACAACACGTTTGGGCTTACCAGGTCTGACCGCATCTTCCCCACCATCGGCCAACTCACCACCAGGTGGTGATCAGTTGACAGCTCCGCCCCTCTCTTCACGCGAGTGTCCAAGACATATGGCCGCAAGTCCGACGACCGACCACAAAGTCAATCATCGACCTGATACCTCAGGGTGTCCTGGTGCCAAGTGCACATATGAGCACCCTTATGCTTGAACATGGTGTTCGTTATGGACAATCCATGACGAGCACAGAAGTCCAATAACAAAACACCGCTCGGGTTCAGATCGGGGGGGCCATTCCTCCCAATCACGCCCTTCCAGGTCTCACTGTCATTGCCCATGTGAGCATTGAAGTTTCCCAGCAAAACGATGGAATCCCCAGAAGGTATGCCCTCTAGCAACCCCTCCAGAGACTCCAAAAAGAGTGGATACTCCAAACTGCTGTTCGGCGATATGCACAAACAACAGTCAGGACCCTTCCCCCCCCCGAAGGCGGAGGGAGGCCACCCTCTCGTCCACCGGGGTAAACCCCAATGCACAGGCTCCGAGTCGGGGGGCAATAAGTATGCCCACACCTGCTCGGCGCCTCTCCCCGGGGGCAACTCCAGAGTGGTAGAGAGTCCAGCCCCTCTCAAGGAGATTGGTTCCAGAGTCCAAGCTGTGCGTCGAGGTGAGTCCGACTATATCTAGCCGGAACCTCTCGACCTCGCTCAACTAGCTCAGGCTCCTTCCCCTTCAGAGAGGTGACATTCCATGTCCCAAGAGCCAGTTTCTGTAGCCGAGGATCAGACCGCCAAGGTCCCCGCCTTCGGCCACCACCCAACTCACACTGCACCCAACCTCCTTGGCCCCTCCCATAGGTGGTGAGCCCATGGGGAGGAGGACCCACGTTACCTCTTCGGCTGTGCCCGGCCGAGCCCCATGGGTGCAGGCCCAGCCACCAGGCGCTCGCCATCGAGCCCCACCTCCAGGCCTGGCTCCAGAGGGGGCCCGTGACCGTCGGGCAAGGGAAAACGTTGTCCAAAGTTTTTGCTCTTCATCGGAGGTTTGTTGAACCGCTCTTTGTCTCATTCCTCACCTAGGACCAGTTAGCCTTGGGTGGCCCTACCAGGGGCATAAAGCCCCGGACAACATAGCTCCTAGGATCATTGGGACACGCAAACCCCTCCACCACGATAAGGTGACGGTTCAAGGAGGAGTCTTAAAATGGAAGAATACATCAGCTAGTATTGTTGTGGCACATGTTTTCTTATTTTCTTGTGTCATTGTATTCAAAAAAATATTTTTATATACTGTCTTTTTTGATTTCTCACTAATACATGTTTTTTTTCCTAATTTTGCTGTCCTTGGCAATATTTTGTCTGCCATTGTCACATATGGCTGACCTATTTTTAGAAGTGTTCTATCTAAATAAAGTTGCAGTTTGCTTACAGAATATTTTACAGAATGAAGTTGACCAAATAAAATATTTTGACGTAAAACCCACCTGTATATACACATATCATACATCATATGTCATAATTTAAGCAAACGTTAGGTTATATCATAAAAACTGTTGAATATAAATCGAAGAACATTCTGCTCATCCTCTTTAATAAAACCCTTGTGTGCGTCCAGTGTCCGTGTGTGTGTGTCTTCTGGTGAAGTGCGCATGCGCGGGGCCACACGGCACATGTTCAGTCTCTTTCTGTGCATTCCCTGTGTGTGCTGAGAGAGAGAGATACACACAGGTGCGTGCGTGTGACAGACAGACACGCAGGCCGGCCCAAGAGACAGACAGACACGAAAGCGCACACACGCACGCGCGCAGGCAGGCCCACGCGAGAGACGAATAGACACGCCTGCAGGCAGGCCCACGCGAAAGACGGACAGATACGCACGCACACACACACACACACACACACGCACGCATATCCGCCCGCCCGCCCGACAGTGAGACACACTCACAAACACACAGGGGCGCCCGCATGGGGGAGAGACACTCACGCACACACACGCAGGCCCGCTACAGAGACAGACATGCACGCACACACAAACAGGCGCACTCGTGCATTGTTGCAATGTTACTTTTCTTGGTTGTTTATTAAATTACAGATTTTTCAAATGTTCATTTTTTTTCCTGTGCTTAAAACTCATTAAAAAAGGTGTTTTTAGCGAGCGGGTCATAAGGCTATAGCGTTAACTCTTGCAGTGTTAGTTTTCTCTGTTGTTCAAGGTTTTCTCAGTGTTATTCAATGTTTTTACATTTAGTTTACTATTACACTGTGCATTCAATGGTATAATTAACTATATTTGTGCTTAAAATCTTAAAAAAATATATATTTACATACAGTTCATATGATCTGGAACGGATTAATTGTATTTACATACAATCCTATGGGGGAAATTACTTCGGTTCCACTGTATTACTTTCCGACAAAATTACAGGCATTTTATGGAAATACAAACCAGTATTACTGAGAGAGAAAATTAAAGGCACGCAATACAGTGACGCATATTACAGCCACATACAAGGTCCCTTACTATTTATAGACTGTTCCTATTAATGTTTATGCACTACTGTTCTAGCGCCTGTTATTGCAACGGGCTTAATGTCTAGTATATATATAATGCACTAGTGAGACTGCATCTGGAGTATTGTGTGCAGTTCTGGTCACCACAATACAAGAAAAACATGGCAGCACTTAAAGCTGTTCAAAGGAGAGCAACCAGATTCATCCTATGACTTAAAGACATGTCATATTCCAAAAGACTAAGAGAATTAAATTTCTTTAGTTTCAAGCCGAGGAGACTGCGTGGAGACCTGTTTTCAAAATTCTCAAAAGCATTGCTAAAGTAGATCGTGCAGAATTGTTTTTTTTATAAGGGTGAATAATGCATTCAAAGACACAAGTGGAAATTAAGGAGAAGTGCATTTAGGACTGGAACCAAGAAACACTTGTTTGTAGGGCTCTATTTAATAAGGGCGCTCACAAAAAGCCGAGATTCAAAACGGCGACCTCAATTGGGCGCGGCGAATAAAGGCGTTCATAGATAATTTACTTCAAATGGCTCTGGAATATGTGAAGAGCAACAAAGGTGCAGATCTACTCGTAGTCGAAGGCTACACATTCAGAAAGGAGAAAACTATCAACGGAAAACACATCTGGAAATGCACTGAATATAGGATTGGAAAATGAAGTTTATGCATTAATTAATTGGATGTTTTAATATTTTTGCTTTCGCCTTTTTATACATTAAATCATTGCCTTTATCTAATAAATTTTCTTCAAAAATTTGTTCCAGAAATAGTTCATTAGAAGTTATAATTTATAATTTTGTTGCGTTTGCCTTTATTCACTGTGCCCAATTGAAGCCGCCCTTTTGAAGCTCGCCTTTATTTACGCACCCTTATTGAAGGATACCGTTTGTAGAACTCTGAAGCAAAGCTTCTAAGACAAGTAGTTGTAGTAAAACCTTCATGACCTTTAAGAAGAATCTGGATGAGCTATTGGGACAGCTTAACTATTAGGTAAACGCTTGATCAACTGAATGGTCTCTTCTCATTTCTCAAATTTGTTTTGTTCTGATATGCATATATAGTATGTACAGTATGGTGAATGCTGAGTAGTGCTCAAGCTAGCTAGTAAATGAAGACTTCAAAGAAATTTCCATCTTTTAAAGCAGTTGAATGTGTTTCATTAGGAAAAAAACAGCTCTGTCAGCAATAGCTTGTAATTTGTATTAGAACTGGCCTCATTTTATGTCAAGCAGCAAAGATCATTCCTTCTTTGAGCCTACTATCACTTCCCAAGTTTTCAGGGAAGAGTTTGTTTCAGCCATGACACTTTAGGCTGATGTGGTAAAGTTCTCTTTTTAACATCCTGAGGAAGTGAATTAGACCTCTTTAATCCTGGCGTTCCTTTACAGGAACCTTTGGGCATGTAAAAGAAAAAGGCATTGTTCCAGTTCTTGACCCCATGGAGTCATCCAGATTCCCTAGAACTTTGAGTCCTACTGGGGAGTAATTTGCTTTTGAGAATCCTGGTCTTTCCCCAGATTAAAGAAATAAATATGCAATGAGACATCTGGAGTTCTTCTTTGTTTCCCCCCAAAATTTAATAACAATAAATAAAAAATGAAATAAAAAAACTAAACGTATATAGTCATATAGTTGGCAGCACGGTGGCGCAGTGGTAGCGCTGCTATCTTGCAGTAAGGAGACCTGGGTTTGCTTCCCAGGTCCTCCCTGTGTGGAGTTTGCATGTTCTCCCTATATCAGCGTGGGTTTCTTCCGGGCGCTCTGGTTTCCTGCCACAGTCCAAAGACATGCAGGTTAGGTGCATTGGTGACCCTAAATTGTTTCTGGTGTGTGTGTGTGTGCCCTGCGGTGAGCTGGCGCCCTGCCCAGGGATTTGTTCCTGCCTTGCGCCCTGTGCTGGCTGGGATTGACTCCAGCCGACCCCTGGGATAGGATATAGCGACTTAGACAATGACTGACTGTGTCATATAGGCAGAGTGCAGAACACATGATAATTTTAATAATAATATGTCATTTACTTTACTACTAGTACATTTTTTGCCTACTAAGTCTCTCTGCTTTTTAAGCAGTTTGTTATGATTTCTATAATGTTTTTTGAAATTTCTAAATTTAAATCTTGTAGTTATCTACCATACTAGCTATAATTAAATCTACAATTTTCATCTGCTAAAGGCCTCCAATTATTTAAATTTATGTGGCCATGATTTGAAATGTTGAGGGGGTAAGGGTTTATATATTTGTTGATAAAGTCATAGACCATAAATTGTACAGAACAGCAGCTGTGACAATGTATTTTAGAAACATCAATGTATGTCTCATTTCTTAGGACTGAGCAGGAACTACAAATAATTGAAAAACAAATTGAAAATGTTTGCATCCTTTTTTGGGCTAATGGTTAATTGAAGTATAAAAAGAAAAGGTAATTTAACATTGATAAAACGATGTTTTGCAATGGGAAACGCTAGGAAAATATAGCAAAGAAAGACAGAGCAGTGTGAATGAGAGGAGGCAATGGCTTAGAGCTCTCCAGTATCTGATATTAACCATTTTTTTTATTATTTTGGTTTATATAAGTGAATGGATAGCTTGTGATTATTTTAAATTATTTACATTAAGCTTGCAAATTGTGTGGACTTACTATGAGTATGAATAAGTTTAATGAATGACTAAGAAAAACAGAAAATATGTTTTACAATGTTAACCAGCAGGAGAAAATCATAGTGTGCAACATAGTGTATAAAGGTTGGTTTTAATGAAAGAAGTATTAAAAATAAAAAAAGCAAGAGCTATACTTGCATATACCTGCACATGCTGCCAATTTGTTTATAAGAAAAGAAAAAAATTATATCCAAGACTACTACAAGAAAAATACTGTAATGCAAACCAAGATGAAAAACCACCATTCATTTTACTTCTTTTTATTATTTAATTAATAATCAGAATGAAAGCAAGTTTCTAAACACCATTTTAAATTCCAAGCTATTAGGGAAATGAAATAAGTCCTCTAAAACAATACATGTGACTTGTACCTATGGCACCATAGCTGAAAGGAGCCATTACGTTTCTCATTTTTCTTGGCTTGCAAATATAGATGGCAAACACACTTGCTCTCCTTCTGTCTCTCTCTTTCCTCTATGCACATTGTCTACTTCTCACTTTCTTTCTCTGTCTCTCTCTTCTATTCCTTAGCTCACACCTTGCTGTTTCTCTCATTTTCTCTATGTCTGTCTGTCTGTCTCTCTCTCTCTCTGACCAGAGACATTGTCCACTCTTTGATAATTTTTTCTTCTCCTGTAGACACCTCTGAGGTTTTAGGACCCCTCCCTATCAATCCCATGTGACTTCACCAAGCCAATACTGAACCCCAAGAAACGATCAATTCAGAAAGCAAGCAAATCCTTTATGGAAGATATCCTTTGTGAGTGCTACCGCAACTGGCAGCACCCATTCTTTACCATCCTAAATATTATTGGGAATTATCGGTCAATCTGCTGCCACAATATGAAAAGAAATGGTGGCGGGGTATGCATATACATAACAGATGTTACGTACAAGGTTGCTTTAAATGGTAGATGACAGAATATTGGAGTTAGAAATTAAAACCTACCTTGTGATAGGAATTACACTTAGGACATGTTATAAACATTAATTCAATCACTAATTGTAATAGATTCCTTTATAATGATATGAAAAGAAAATGAAATGATTCTGTAACATGCTCTAATAAAACAAATATCAAAAAGGAGTACTCCTACAATACAGGAATGCAAAAGAGGCATGCATAAACATAAGCAAGAAAGAAATAGTTGTTTTTATGTCAGTGTGTCAAAACACTGCACAAAGAAGAAGCTTGACTTGAATTGATATTATATTCTAATTAAAGCTGAATTTAAAATACAAGGGTTATGGAACCATTATGAACCAGAGGTCATAGTATATTTAGTTTCAGTTTTTTGGCAGCTTAAATTGGCATAAACTAAATCTATTAATTTAATTACCAAAAAAGTCAAAATTTGAGCAGATGTTGAAATGCCATAATAGAACTCCAAAATGTAAAAATAAATATAAAGCAGTGGAATAGTTTTAAAGTACTATTTTCACTTCAAAATGCAGAATAATGTCACATCAAGATGTAGAAGCACTTCGGTTAATAAAAGATCTTGGATACAATAGCATGCCTTAAATTAAAAGTAAGAAAAGCACATAGAGACCCACCCTGGTTGAGTGAAAGAAGAAGAACAAAAAAGGAAGTCATAACTTCATCCATCCATTTTCCAACCCGTTGAATCCGAACAGAGGGTCATGGGGGTCTGCTGGAGCCAATCCCAGCCAACACAGGGCGCAAGGCAGGGACCAATCCTGGGCAGGGTGCCAACCGACTGCAGGGAAGTCATAACTTTAATATCTAAAATGAAACCAAGATTGGTCAGGGTGCCAACCGACTGCAGGGAAGTCATAACTTTAATATCTAAAATGAAACCAACTACATGTCCCTTAAATCTGTCCCCACAAAACTAGTGAAAAGCCCCAATGGCTGTTCTGGCACACCTACTCCTACATTATCATTTGTTCATCTGGATCAATTCCTAATGAACTAGAAGTGTCAATTACCAGACCATTACTGAAATAGATCTGTGTTAGACCTATATACACTTAATATTTATTTCAATAAATGCAAAAGAGGATTTACTTTTTCTTTCTAAAATACTTGAAAAAGTAGTCACCACTGAGCATCAGTTTCACCTTACACATCACAATTTATTTGAGAAATTCTAGTCTGGCTTTTGCACTGGTCACATTACAGAAATGGCATTAAACCTGTGTTGTAAATAGTATGATGCCCTATATTCTGGAGGTGCTGCTTTCTTAAGTGATCACTACTTGATAATTAGCTGGTTCAGGGGGATGAACAGACACAAGGGTATGTTAAGAATGTCTAAAATAGTGGATCTTAATGAGTCATATTTAGGACCTCAGTAGTAGAGAACGTTGTGTAGCACTGTGGCTGAAAGATGTCATAAATGCAAACCTTGGACCATTTGATAAACTTCAATTGTGGAGGAAGCCATCCCATTAAAGAAAAAAGTTTGTAATCCATAAGAGGTATGTGGTCACTAATAAATTATTATTTATTTTAACTATTTTTGAACAGAAAAATAAAATAAAAAATTACAAAAAAGCATGAAATATTGCTTTAGCACAATGGTGTTAAACTCTGGACCAGGAGTTTGTCTTATGCTGGTTGGGATAGCCTCCAACTCCACATTGGCCCTTTTCTGGATAAGGTGGGTTAGACAACAACAGTATATGACATGACAGTTAAGAATAAACAGATGGAAGAATGGTTGGATGTACAGAGAGCAACAAGTTAGCTCTCTGTAATAAAACCTTCAAACAACAATATCTATATGTCAACTTTTTCTACAAAACTGCACAATGTATTACTTAAAGGATAGATTGAGAGCTTAAAAAGCTGACTAATGCAACAAGTAGTTTAGCCAGTCACAAGAACTGTCTTTTAGGTAGTGCACTGGTTATAGTAAAACCTGTAAGCACAGGATCAAGACTGAAATCCTCTAGTCATTTCCATTTGTACAGTTATAAGAAAGTACTGTATAAATACAGTTTATAACTGTTATGCAAATCTTTGTAAATATGAATTGGTATGAGTTCAGTATATTATTCAGCTGGGTCACAGAGGCTTGCAGGTCTTTCTAGGTACTTTCTTAATTACTATCCAATTACTGCTGATTAAGCATACTTGTGTCTTTATTTTAATTGACTTACATTTTAGGAACCATTACATTTTTCTTTTTCATTAATAAGCAGCCAAATAATAATGAAAACCAAAATAAGCCAACAAATCAACAACTAATTTGGTCCTATTTTCATCTCAATATTCAACATACTCTATCAGTTTCAATAAAGTATTTGGAAAGAAAAAAGTAAAGATCTGAGAAATATTGGTATATTCTGATCCACAAAAAATGAGATGGTGCTCTCAAAATAAAGGTAATAAACAGCATTGAAACATTCTGGTTTGGCAGAATAAGAACACTGACAAGCTATAGAGTTTAAATAAATGTTTCATTAAAAGTGAGAAATGACTTGTAATTAAGACATTGGTTACAGCAAAAATAGTAGCCTTTCAGGAGCTGAGCTTGGGAATCCGAGTTACTTGGTCATCTCCTGGCTCGTTATTTGGTTGCTAGTAGAAATGATAAAATCTTAAACACAATAAAGGCAAAAGGAGGATGTTCCATTAGCAGCAGTAATTGGCTAATAATTAAAAAAGTGGTTAGAATGAAAACCCACAGCTACTGTAACCTTCTGGGATCTGTGTTTGACACCCCTGTTCTTCAGATAAAAAAAAAAAAAGTAGGTCCTCAGTTATTTTATTTTAGATCACAAGCATCAGTTAATAGTTTAAAAATTTCCAGACCACTTTTCATTTTCAAAACAATATTACAGATGAGTAATGGCAACTCATTCGGCTAAAAACAAAAAAAAAAGAAAAGAAGAATAGGTATTCCAACAGTTATTCTTTGTCTAAAAAAATTCCACTAAAATGTAATTGCTACTTATGTAATTTAAAAGATCAAAGCACACAAAATGTTTTTCAAATGTTGTGAGGCTAACCTTTCAATTCCCTTGGCTGGAAACATATTGTTCTATATAACTAACAAAAGAACCACTGTATTTTCTGCTTGGGTGACACATAAAATGGTTTCTTGACAATTATGTAAAATCTGAAACAGAAAACTTTTTTTCTTCTTTTTGCAGTATGCAGTTTTTGCATACTCATATTTGGTATTTTTTATTATAATTGGTGTATGTGGTACACCTCTCAATACAGTGCAACTTACAAAATCAGGATACAATAAAACAAAATCATAGGCAGATTAGAGGATTGCTCAGTTGCTCAGGTCACATAGTGAGTCAGGGACAGGGGCTGAACTGGCAAAATTGGGGTTTGATGTCCAGTGCTCTAGTCAGCAGATCACATTGCCTCTCTTTGGCAAATGAAAGCTACAACCTACACAACATACCCTTTATGAATAATAATCACTGTTTTTATTTGCATAGAAAACTATTTTAATTTAAAAAAGGTTATCACCTTCAAAGTTTGTCTACAGTTTATATTACTGAATTTAAGAACTGAATGTAATCTTATTAAATGGTGAAAAAAAGATGTGCACTTAAATTCTTCATTTCTAATGAATAATCATCTTGAAAATACAGGGTGAGTCAAAATTATGTTAACATTTGAATGGCAGAAACAATTTATTCACAAAACATATTTCATATGTACAAGATGATTTACAGTAATGTCTCAACCTGTTCACCATTATGTTCAACACACAAAAACCAAATGGCAACAGTACCATTTAAAGCCCGGACACACATTTCTCAGGGAATCGATGATACCACAGTACGTATTCTGTCCTTCAGGTCATTGATATCACAAACTTTCCTGCTATACACACTCTCCTTCACCATACCCCATAACCAGAAATCACAGGGTGTCAAATCAGGATAGTGTGGAGGCCATGGCAATAGTCCATCACGACCTGTCCATCGACCTGGAAAGGTGTGGTCGAGATAGAAATAATCCATTAGTGTTAACATAATTTTGACTCACCCTGTATTGTCTGAATCTGTATAAATAGTCCAAACTGCAGGATAAAAAGGGCTGGATCACACAGGTAAAAATCTCTCATGCATAGAAAGTGTCATACATGCAAGTAAGTGACACCTCTTGAAAGCATATGCACAATTACAGTTTTCGTTTATACAGATTCTTGAAATAGATAACAAGTTGGATGACAGTCTGAATGTTCTTTATTTCAGTTTCTTTCCATTAACGACAAGACTTAAATAGCAAACACTGCAAGAAACAATGACTGAATTGTGAAAAGTAGGCTTCTGCTTTTCATTTTATTTTGTTCTGTCAATATATAACAGTTTATTTGCTGCCTATTTTCTACAGCAGTGAAAAATGTTCTTTTAATGAGATTTTAATTGTTTAAAATAAGGAGCAAGTAAAATAACATTGCAGTGTATATTTCAATACACACTATTTTAACAAATGACGGAATTTCAGGCCGTACTTAATTTTTTGTCTAAGTCACATCTGTTTATACTGTCCCCAAAAGATTTAAGATTTCTCTTAAATGAAAGAAATAGCACTGACCTCTTCTATCTATTGCTTCCATATGAAAGCAGTTATCTTTCTTACAAATGGAAATGAGATACTAAATTGCAACAAATGGGGCCATGCCACTGAAAGCACATGTTTCTTTCCGCAAAAAAACATACATGCCTGCTAGAATTAACTTTCACCTCTCTGTCCACTGAACAGACATCCTTTAATTCTGGCTTTTTTTTTAAATGCCACTTGTTAAATCTGAACTGAGTCTCCACTCACAAAACACTGTATTTCTGCTCCAGCAAATAACTTCTGATAATATTAAACATCTGGAGAATTCAGTTCCCTTGAGTCCTAACAGTGTTCAATCTGTCCTCAGGCCTCTTGTAGCAAAGTTGGGACCTATGGACCCACTCCTAATAAAAAAAAAATGTTTTGAAGGAAAACACCTGCTTGGGCAGCTCACCCCACACCAGCACAGGGATGAAAGGAGTCAGCTGGGTGGAAAAGGGCCAGACAACCATTGCAGGTGTTTCCTATGTGCGACAGCATAGTGGGAACCTAAGCATAATATAATCTAACCAGTGAATCTGTTTCTCACATATACTGATTTCTTCTTTAAAAACTAATTTATATAAATTAGAAAAGTTGTTGGGTGAACCGCAAACTTCCAGTAATATTGCAAGTTTTTTTAGAATTATTTTTCAAACTCTCTATATGTTTCACAATATAATACCAATTGTAGAATTATCTTTAACATGATCTACAATGTTAATGATCTTAAAACTCTTTCCTGTAATATATATTGAAGCATGAATAAGCACCATGCACCACTGTGATTGAATTTCTAAAAGAATGCATGACATTTATGAGTTCCTTTACAAGTAAACAGAAAATATTTCTCACAGTTTAGTCCCATGTTTCTGTGGAAATGTATATTATAACCAATTCTATTTTCATTTTTTTTCCAAGTGATCTGTTGCTAGTTACCACAAATTTAAATCAATCTATTTTATGAACATTGTTTTTGTTCAGAAGAGAGCATATCCTGGCAGCAGGAATCCCAGGGTAGGACACCATTCCTTCAAAGTGCACACTCACTTATTCCTGTTGTGCCAGTTTAGTCAATAACTGATCTAATGTAAGCATCTTCAAGATTGGGGAGGAAACCAGAATACCCAAAGATGACTGATCTGGGTACAGGTAGAACAATCAAAGTCTACAAAATCAGTGGCTAGATCTGGAAACAAATTCTGGAGGCGTATGAAAGTAGTGCCAATCTCTGCCCCAACCATCTGAAATCACATAGTAGTGAAATCATTTTTTTGCATGACAGAAAATTTAGGGTTTATGTTTGTAATCATTCCAATGTGTGAAACAATTTTAAAGGCCCTTCTTGTTCCATCTTGCATCATAAATTGCTAGCGATTAAAATATATTATTCTGGGTATGTAAAGAGACATGCATTATATTCTAACAGCTGTTGACAATTTATTGTGTCATAAGCAGGACTTCTCTAATTAAAATGTAGTGGCATCTATATAAAAGGATCAACACACAGTAACTTATTTATTTTTGTTACTTTCATTATATTCTACTAAGAAAAGCTGTTGCCCCTAATGATCAGACTTCATTTATCTTTTCATTTTCGTGACCCTCACTGAAACCAGTTCAAGCTGGTGGGGAGCACAACCTATTCTGAACATACTGGATGCAAGGCAGGGGCAAACTCAGGACAGGATACCGTACCAAACAGGGTGCTCACTAACACAAGGCCAGTCTTCACTCACCAATCAACCTTATTGTATTTAAAGAAGCTGGAAAACATGCTAGATCAGCATTAAATGGTTTACAAAGCTAATAGGTAATTTCATTGTTCATGGGGAAGGGCAGGGATTCATATTTATTTAGTACAGTTTTTCAGTGCAATATAGGCTACATAGTAAACCAAATTGATAAATGATTCCATGTTCACCATGACAAAATGAACTTCTACAGTAGACACTCTACTATAGGATCACTTTACAAAAATTGATGCATGGAATATATGTATATAGTAAATTACAGTATAAAGGCCAGTTTAGCAGAGTCCATTTAAGCCATTTGCATTCTTGTATTTCAATTTAAATATTCATTTTACTGATTTTAATAATACACAAAATAAAAAGTGACAGGCATCTAGTCTAAGAAAATGATATTAATTATAAGCACAGTACAACAGTGCAGATAAAAACAAAACACAGGTGCAAAGAATGTCGAATATATAAGATGTGATCAGAAGGTTTTGAGCCTAGAATTTATTGTATAGAGAAACACCAAGTACAAGTTCCACTTTCAGCATAATCCATGTGAACACTAATATACTTGTTTTAATATTTGCAAATTTTTCTACGTCACTTGAATAAAACATTTCATTTTATTTCTGCAAACACTCCCCTGTAGCTCATCTGACAACTTAATTGTTGGCTTTGCATGTTCCACAGTGGTAGCCTTTGACATTTTTTAAACAGTGGTAGTCACACAGGCCAGGTCTGGAAAATATGGCAGGTATGGCAGCTCTCTGAATCCAACGAATTTTAGAGCTGCCTTTGCAACCCATAAAAAGTAAGAAGGAGCATAGACATGATGCAGAATGGGGATAATCAATATATTTCCTTGCTGCTTTCTTTGGTTGACTGTTATAAACATCAAATCAAATCATCATAATACTGATCAGTTATTTTCCACACTCTCAAAATCATAAATGTTGCCTGCACTGCTTTGAAATTTAAACTTTATTTGGTATGGGTGATTTACAAAGGTTTTATTGCTTTCTGTTGTTTGGACTATAGGCCACTGTAATGTACCCAAGTTTCATACCCAGTTATGTAATATAATCTGTGCTACTCATCTTAGATGGTTTGAAATCTAAGTAATCAACTTAAAATTTCAGCATGAATGTCTGGAGTGTATCATGCAATGTAGATGTCTCTGTTATATGCCATTTGGTATGGAATTCGTAAAAGCAGTGTTAATGTTCGTGATGTGCCATTTATTGGAATGACACAGACATAGCAACCAGACAGACACACAGACAGACACTTATTCTTTTATTAAGGTAGATGTCTTAATTCCTCCTCGCTGCATTATTCTTCATTTCAGGAGCCTACTTATGCACCCAGCTTGCACAGACCTTGAACATATTTACTTATTCTGCATTTATATTTATTTATTTGGCTGATGCTTTTATCCAAAGTGACTTCCAACATTTGAGATACAAAATATGTTACATTTCTTTTTTTGTTTTTTCAATTGGAGCACAGGTGGGTGAAGTGACCTGCTCAGGGCCACGCAGTGTCAGTGGTAGGATTTGAATCCACAACCTCAGGGTTTGAAATCCAAAGCTTTAACCTGAAGCAGTTCTCGAAGAATTATATCAAGTGTCCTAATACCTAAAGTGTCTGCTATCTTTTGCATTGTTACTTTTCGAATTCTTATTTACAATTCATTCCACAGTGCCAAAAGTTGTTGATTTCACAAAACAAGAAAGACCTTGAGTCAAATTTGAGGTATGTCCTGCCACGCCAGAGTTTTGCAGTTCATCTCTTGATTGCTGCATATGATATTGACAGATCCATTAACAAGGTAAGAATCTCTAATGGTGTATTGCTCCCATAGCATCACCAATTCAGTTAGAGCACAAGAGTTAATTTATGTTTCTCAAGATCCTTATCTTCTGGTTCTGAAGCACACTACAAGTACAACAAATGTTTTGGAGTATGCAAGCTAATCTTTTGTCACTTACACTATCAGCACCATAAAATACCCCATTTCAGATGCAGGCGCAAAACTTTGTAAAGCCCTTAGATATTTAAATGTTTTAAAAATTACTCAGCTACATAAGAAAATGACATCTAGTCTTACCTTGCTCTCCTTCTTTTCTCCCTTTGTTTTGTGTCCACTTTTGAAGTGTGACATCTGGGGCCATAATCTTTCCTTTTGCTACAATTGCATTAAAAACAATAAAAATTATGCATGATGGAACAATGACATGTACAGGATATATGTCTTGGACAGCATCACTTACAATTAAATTACAAAAAATAAATCATTTGATGTAATGTTAGACTGTACAATAGTGTTGGTTACTTGGTGAAAAATATCGATTGTTGCTCACTACAAAAACACCAGTATATATGATGGAGAAAAGAAAAGACTGCAGAAAAGCAGTGTATGAAGCAATATAAAACATTTGTAATAATTTTTCCTGGGTTATACTATACTAGCTATGCTACCCATCTAAAACAGGTTGAAAGTAAACAACATAAACCTCTGTGCTAACGTTTGCAGTGCACCATGGAATACATATGCCTTTGTTATATGCCATTTGATACTGGATTCATGAAAGCAGTGTTAATATTTGTGATGACAAATGCAATGAATTTTATTACCTTAAATGTCTGTGATGCGCCAATCTTTTGAATGAAAGAGAAATAGCAACCAGATAGACACACAGACACTTACCCTTTTAAGAAAGTACAGTATAATACTTTTTAACAATTCATACAGTAATATACTTAATGAAAACTTCTTTTCTTTCTTCAAAATGTTGCAATGTGTGTAAATTACTAAATATTGCAGGATGCACACTTTAGTGCATTAAAATGTTCAGAATGAAAAGTAACTTGAAAATATGGTTATAAAGAATGCTGTATAGAAATATGTTTCATTTTCTATTGCAATTAGTCTAAACAGTAAGAAGGACAAATGGCAAGTGGTTTCACAAGCCCTAAAGTCTTTTGAATTAATTTACTTACTGTAAATTCCTTATGAACAAAATGTAAGTCAACACCAAATCCCAAATATATTGCAGGAAAGATAAAAGGGTGGAAGAAAGAAAGAAAAATGTAAATATAACCCATTGCATTATTAGTTTAAGAATACAGTACAAGAAATCAATAAATAAACTATATAGAAATATATACACTAGCATTCAAATCTTTGGAATCACCAACAAATTTTCATGTTTTTGGTAGAAACTGACACCTTTATTACCAAGTTACCATTAAATTGATTTAAAGATACACCCAAAACATTACTAGTATTGCTAATGGCTGTTGCTGCTTGAAATGAAGATTTGTAGTTTATTATTTACAATTAACTTCAAAGTTGAATTTTCAGTAGTCGTTCCTTCAGTGTCCTAATGGTAAACTCCCTTAGCTTATCCTTAATTAGCCATTTGAAGTGCTAATTGGTTATTAGAGAAACCTTTGTACCGCTAAAACCTCTCCTGATTGCAGTAAAGTTCTGGCATTCCTAAAATTCGGTTCTGGGTTTAGAATTGGCCAAAATGAAACAGTTGTCTTAAGGAATATGTTAGTCTAGTGTTTATTTTGCAGAATGAAGTTTATTCCATGTGACAGATTGCCAAGAAACAGAAGATTTCATAGAAAGGTGTCTGTTATAGCTTTGAGAGAACAAGACATCACTGAATCTAACCAGGATAGAAAAAGAAAGGGAAGGCCCAGATGCAAACCTGCATAGGAGGGTAAGGACATAAGGGTGTGCAGTTTGAGAAACAAATGTCTGACATTTCCTCTGTTGGCTTCTTCCTTATAAACACACTAAATACCGGTGTCATCTGCAACAGTGAAAATACAATTCCAGGATGCTGGCCTTAGAGGCAGAGTTAAAAAAAAAAAAAGCCATAGCTATCAGTCAGCCTACTATATCCTAACACAGGAACAAACCCCAGGCAGGGCACACACACCCCAGGGACAATTTAGGATCTCCAATGCACTTAACCTGCATGTCTTTAGACTGTGGGAGGAAACAGGAGCACCCAGAGGAAACACACGCAGACACAGGGTGAACATGCAAACTCCACACAGGGAGGACCCGGGAAGCAAACCCAGGCCTCCTTACTGCAAAGCAGCAGCACTACCACTGCGCCACCGTGCCACCCTCATAGCTGACAATGCTAAATGAAAACAAAAAGTTATAATGGGTAAAAGAATACAGCCATTGGAGGGAAGATGACTAGAAAACAAATTATGGTTTCATTGTTGCTAATGCAACTATAAAGGTTTCTCTATTTACCAATTAAGATGTTAAATTGATTAATTCAAGATAAGCTAGGGGAATTTACTGTTAGGACAAAAATTAGCTGCTGAAAATGAAGCTTTGCAGTCTTACGTGAATAATAAATTAAAAGTGAAGGCTTTACCTCATACAATACTGGGTAATTCTGACCATGTTATGCCACCATTGTTACCTGCATATAAGCAAAGCCTGAAATCAGCTAAACCAGTAAGAAAATCTGAAACATTCTTGTTCTGCATAGGCAATCGAAACATTACAAGATTGTTCAGATTGGACTAATTAGAATTTCTTTAAAATGCTTGTGAAAAGTTTTATGATCTGACAGTCACTGGAACATGTTATATCAGCTTCTGTGAAGAGGTTTACATTCCCAGCAAAACTACTGTGATTTATAACAATGGAAAACCTTGATTCACCAGAGAACTAAGGGGTCTTTGCCAAGAAGACGAAACAGCACATACAACTGGTGATAAGGAAGCCTACAAACAGGCCAGGTATTGGCTTAACAGTGCAATAAGTTCTGCTAAAAGGAAACACAAAAGTAAACTGTAGCTTCAGTTTTCAGAAAATAATAGCTCCTCTGGATTTAGAAACCTTCAATCCGTTACTAGCTCTAAAAATATCTCCCAGTGCTCATTTAGCTCTAAAAATATCTCCCAGTGCTCACTCAGATTCTTCCCTCCCTGATATGCTTAATAGGTTTTAGAGCAGATTTGAACAACAAGAGGCTGAGTGTCAACCCTTTGATCCTCCAATCCTGAAGAAGTTCTGACACTTGTCACTTTTTCACACAACCCTCACTACTCTTCTTCCTTTTCTATTAAGCTGTTTGCAAGACAGGACTGCAAAAAGTCTGCCGGTCCTGATTCAGTCTCACCTGCAGTGATCAAAGAAAGGCTTGTTCCTCTCTTCACTGACATCTTTAACCAGTCTCTTGCACAGTGTAGTAATTCTAAGTTGTTTTAAATCTTGTGTTTTCATTCTAGTTCTCAAAAAAAAAAAATAGACTACTGTACTCCAATGATTACAGACCCAATTCACCTACATCAGTTCTAATAAAAATATCTGAAGGGCTAGTTCTAACACATTTAAGTCTGTTACTGCTCCTCATCTTGACCCAGTTCAGTTTGCTCAGTGTATAGAGCAAAACGTTCTGTGGACGACAGCATAAATGTGGGCATACACTTTGTGCTAGAACATCTTAACAATAAAGGGACTTATGCTAGAGTACTATTTGAAGACACCATTTCAGCATTTATCACTGAATTGCTAATTAATGTCATAAAAACTGAATGCCTCCGTCTGTGAATGGATTTACAGTTTGTGTGAGAAACAATATGTTTGGATGAGCTCCCGCCTCTCTGACTGCCTCTTTATCAGCATTGGTGCCCCTCAAGGCTGTGTAATTCCCCTTGACCCTTCAGCAAAAGTAATTAAGTTTGCTGCTGACAACACCACCATTGCACAAATTAGTAATGGATATAAAACAGCAGAAAGAATTGAGGTGACTCATCTTTTGACTTGATGCGTTACAAATAATCTGGTTCTCAGTTCCACCAAGAGAGTGGAAATGGTCATTGACTTTCACAAACAACAGTTAACACCTCTTCCTGTAGAAATTAATGATTCTACTGTCAATATGGTGGAATGTTTCAAATGTTTTGGGCACAGCTCTGACATTAAAACCACTTGTATCACTAAGAAGGCTTAGCAGTGGATGTATCTTTTGATTACAAGTTCCCTGAAGAAGAAGCCTAAGTTTAAATATTGTAATCTGTTCAATTAGCCAATAAAAGGTGTCATTTTACCTTCTCATTTCATCCATTATGGCTAACACGGTACAACATTCTACTATTACACCTCCTAAAGTAATTCAATATTTTCTAGCCCATCCTAGTACAATTGTACAAACCTTAATTGAAAGAGTGATCACATTCTTCATTGTTGTCTGGTTTGTTTCAGCAATGGTCCACTCCAAAAATAAATTACAGCATGCTGTGAGGAGAGTCGCAGTCAGGGCAGCTGATGGAATGGTCCTTACTGATAACACTGCAGTTATGACCCGCTGGGCTGGCTACTTTGAGCAGTTGTTCAAAGCTGATTCACCGGCTAGGTCGCTGGATATCTCTGGGTCCACGGTTCTTGAGGCTGATCCTCAAATTATCTGTGAACAACCCAATCTCACTGAGATTGCACAGGTGGTGAACCAACTGAGCGGGGGAAAAGCTGCAGGGAACTATGGTATCCGGGGTAAACTTAACCAAGCTGGTGGTAAGGCTATCCTCCTGGCATTGCAAGTAATCTTTGCTTCTATTTGGGAGACTGGCATCATCCCAACTGACTGGAAAATGGGACTTGGCGTCCCGATCTGGAAAGGGAAGGGTGATCGTCCGGATTGCAGCAACTACAGGGGCATAACACTGCTGTCAGTGCCAGGTATAGTCCTTGATAGGGTCATCATCAATAGGATCCGTGATCACTTGCTCACCTATCAGCGACCAGAACAGTCTGGTTGTACGCCTAAGAAGTCTACCATCGACCAAATCTTGGCACCGAGGGTACTCATGGAGCGCAAACGCGAGTATTGGCAGAGTTTCTTTGCAGCCTTTGTTGATTTTTGCAAAGCTTTCAACTCAGTTGATCGAGTTGCCCTGTGGGACACCCTGAGGATTTGCAGGATCTCCTCAAGGTTGTTAGATATCATGGCCGGCCTGTACACTGGCACTGTGATTGCTGTGAAGTGTGGAGGCAGGACCTCAGCGTTTTTCCCAGTTGATTCTGGGGTTTGTTCAATGCTTGTATGGACTGGGTGTTAGGCAAGGTCGTGGGGTCCAGCAGCTGTGGGGCATCTGTTGGTGAAGAAAGGTTCACGGATCTTGACTTTGCTGATGATGCTGTGATCTTAATGGAGTCAATGGAGGCTCTGATCAGGGCGCTTGAGAGAGTGAGCAAGGAGTCTGAGTATCTGGGCTTACGAGTGTCCTGGATAAAAACCAAGATCCAGGCCTTTAATGACCTCTTGGGCACAGCCATCAGCAGTGTGTCTGTTTGCATAGAGAGTGTTGACCTTGTTGAGAGGTTTACTTACCTTGGCAGTGACATTAATTTCTCTGGTGACTCTTCCTATGAATTCAGTAGATGGATTGGGAGAGCATGGGAGGTCATGAGGTTGCTGGAAAGGGGTGTGTGGTGCTTCCGATATCTATGCAAAAAGATGAAGTTCCAAATCTTTTGAGTCCTGGTTCTTCCTGTCTTGCTATATGGTTGCAAGATATGGACACTATTCAGTGTCCTGAGACGAAGACTGGACTCCTTTGGTACTGTGTCTCTCCGGAACATCTTTGGGTACCATTGGTTTGACTTTGTGTCGAATGAGCGGTTGCTCATGGAGTCCCAAATGAGACACATTATCTGCATTGTGAGGGAGCGGCAGTTACGGCAGTACGGCCATATGACGCGTTTCCCTGAGGATGATCCGGCTCGTAAGATCCTCATTGTTTGGGACCCGAGTGGCTGGACCAGGCCAAGGGGTTGCCCACGTAACACCAGGCTGTGGCAGATAGAGGGTGTGACTGGAACGCGTGTTGGCCTGGGGGGGTTGCAAACCGGGATCCCGAGTTGTTTCGTTGTGTAGTGGGTGTGGCAATGCACTATACCAGTGCATGCTCCCCAACTTGACTAGACTTGACTTGTGCTTTGAGGTCTGCTGAGAAAATAATTGGCTGTGTTCTTCAATCTGTTGCAGACCTGTATGCATCTAGTGTCATAAACCATGTTACAAGGATTGCCATGGACTCATCTCACCCAGGCCATGGCTTATTCTGAAAACTCCCCTCTGGTAAACACTATAGGTCAATTTAAACTAATACTAATAGACATCTAAATAGTATCTTCTTCAGAACCATAGCTCTCACAAACCATTAATTTAGCCTGTCTTCTACTCACATACACAGCTAATACAATGCCAGATTTAGCACAGGGGCTCATCATTTAGAACTGCTAGGCAAGCATTTTAAGACAAGACAAGTTAGGAACAACTGCGAAATGGGCAGTCAGACTGATGACCATAGTATACTATTTCTGTGTGTCAAACTCAGCATGAAACTGTATCTTCTTTGCCTTGTTTGGAATGGCATGATTCATTTAAGTGGGGGCATGCACATGAAGAAAGAGTATAAAGCCTTGGAACATTGCCCAGCACACCTTTGAAGCCGACGGATGGATGGGAGATAATGTCATCCAATCATGAAAATCCTTGCAATGTAGCAACGAAAATGGCAGACTCTACACATCGGGACCCCATTCCCAAACTGGGTTCTTGTCATGGCCTCCTTCGTCTGTTATGCTGCGTTAGCTGTCATTAAAGAAAGGTAAGTTATTTCTCCTATGTGATTTCTTACCGGTGTATCACTAAGGGAGGGGTATCACCTTTTTATATTATATCTATATAGATTTGGGTGATGTAACACACCGCAATTACAAAAGAACTCATTCCAACAAGGGAGCTTGTGCCCCCTGCTGGATACACTCGTGTATTCATTCATGTACCCTATGAAGGTGTGTTTGTGTGTGCATACACTCTATAAACACAAACACTTTCATTTGCAAATAATTTGGACATCTTTTTAATAGCTCTATTTTGCAAATGTTTATAATGTATGTTGTATAACGGACGTTATTTATGTTACTTGCATGTGATGTGTTCTGTTATAAGCAGCTCCAAAGGTACCAAGCTGCATTCCTGTACATTATGTACTGGTCAATAAAGGTGATTCTGATTCAGACAGTAATAGCTATAAGGAAAACTAGTAATGTTTTGGCTATATTTTTAGACCAATTTAATGGTATCTTGATGAAAAAAGGTATCCATTTCTATCAAAGACATGATTTTTTTCTGGTTGATTCCCTACTTTTGTTTTTTTCTTAACTTTATTTAATCCCCAAATATGTTTCGCGAGTGTACTGTGTAACTGTGTACCTGAAAAAGTTAACTTTAGACATACGGTACTTTATAAAATGTGGACAGAGACAGAAATATTTTACAACACATGAACATGACTTAAATAAGGTAAGCATAAAAACAAAACCAATAAATACATCACTTTCTATAAAGCATAATGTTACAGAAACTGCAAATATACAAATATTACACATATAATGACAAGGCATTGGATTTAATTCCAGGAGAATGGATCTGTATGAAAACCACTGCAACAAGGTGTCACAACAATGTCATAACCCTTAAACTTTTTCCTCTAAACACTGAGGCTTACCCTGTCATGCATGTCAATTTTAAATTGAACCTTTGTGAATGTGATGAGTGAGTGAGACCTGTTACAGTATTAGCTGACACTTTGTCCAGGGGTGGTCCCTGTCTTAAGTCTAATTTGTCTGAATGGGCTCCAGCACATCACAACCATGAATTGGATTGAGGTAGTTTAAAAATGTTTTGTTATATATTGACCACTATGACACACAAATTCAGTCTTTCTGTGGCTTTACACTTTACAGTATTTTAATGAACAAATTTATACTACCACAAACTCATAATTTTTTGTGAAATAAATGTCAGAGTCACAACATACACACAACAGCAATGTGTGTAAAAATTTTGAGAATCATAAAAAATGTGTGACAGGAACAAGAAGCTTCAAAGTGACAGACAGACATATACAGTAATAGGACTGTGTACTGTGGACTTGCATATCTTCAGTATGATCAGTGGCACTTCCACATTTTAGTGATATTGTACTTAATTGTTTCATTAAACTATTAAGGTGAGGTCTTTTAAAATCAGGTTTACCAAAAAAAAGAACAACATTGATGTGCTTGAGCCATTGTTAACTGAAATAATTAAAACCAAGCCTTACAGTGTTTACCAAATGTTAAGTAACAAGAATTAAGGGTTTGGAAGTCTTCTCTGTCAAACCATGAAATATGCTTTGTAATCCAGTAGCTATAAATTAACGATAGAGATTTTGAGAGAGAAGCTATAGACTTTTCACTTTAGCACTCAAAACTCAGGTTGTAATGTGCAAGTGCAAGCCTAAGCAGATTAAAATAATCAACTGAAGCCAGCTGAAAAAGGGTAACCAGCAGAAATATGAAACCTAAATATCTGCATCAAGTTAGCTTTCCTTAATGATGTTTAATACAATATTAGACAGATGGACGGAGGGACTGACGTACAGACAGACAGTTTATTTGTCCCCAGGGTAAATTTGGCTTTTTACAGAATGTAATAATATATAAATGTACACATGCATGCACACCATAATGGCTGCAAAAGCTGACAACTTACCAGTCACAGTGAGGCATTATGTAGAAATATTGCTTTTGGTATAACGGAGCCCCTGTAGTGTTCCTTGACACATTGCTGCTGAATGATTAATTGGCTGAAAGTTTTCAGTGTGAGTCTGTCAGAGAGAGGATGTGTAGCATTGTTCATAATGGTAATCAGTTTTGTTTTTATTCTCTGCTTGCTTCTACCACCGCCTTTTTAATTACTTAGTTGATTTGGTGGGCTTCTCTTAAAGTGATGTTACCAGCCCAGCACACCACAGCATAGAGAATCGCACTGCCCATCACAGTGTTATAAAAGATGTGAAGTATGTCACTGCTCACATTAAAGGAATGCAGTCTACTGTACTAAGAAAAAATGGCCGCCTCTGCCTTTTCTTATATAGTTCCTCTGTGTTATGAGACCAGTCCAACCTGTCATTGATGTGGACTCCCAAGTACTTTTAGGAGTGGACCACCTCTGCATCCACTTCCTGAATAATCATGAGACACAGAGGCTCTTTGGTGCAGCGATAGTCAATAACCAGTTCCTTGGTTTAACAGATTTAGATTTAATAGATTTAAAGATTAGCATGTTTTTCTTTGGTTAACAAATTTTTTTGATGCTTATTTTAAGAAAAACTAAAAAATCAGAATCTGAAATGTAGTGATGCTGGCTACTTTGATTAAGAAGATCTCAAATAAATTTTATTTTTAAGAAACTATCCAAAATTTACACTCATTTGAATTAAGTATAATGCAGTTTGAGGCATTATGTATTAATGTTTCATTGGTTAAGAATAAAGTCCAGTCTACTTCATAGTCAATGAACATTAGTATTTCATATTCATTTTAGGATTTCATATGTTGTAATTCTGATCATCATTCTATCAGTGTCTGGTAAAAAAAACTCTGAAATATTCAACTTATGAAGATCTAAATTATAAATATGTTAATAGCAGGAACTGTTTATATATTAAAACAAAAGAAATATCAATGTGCATATCCATGCTACATGAAAGGAAAGTATATGAAGTGTCTTACTGTATAGACTGTTTTGTATTATTCACCACAACATGTGAAGGTGCTTTTACACTACACACAGGGATGAGTCTTTAAGTTTGGAGTATTGGTGTGAATGAAGGTTAAAATAAATATTTTCAACAGTTACAGAGATGAATGCTAAGAATGATGTTTATTTATAGCAATTAAATTTAGGGAAAAGGCTGGGAACAGATCATTGAATATCATTTCTCATAACAAAAGGAGACAGCTCATACAGTTTGAAGGCATGATTGATGCATTTCAGTGAACTATGTTTGCTTACCCTACAGAGTTCCATAGAGCTTTAAGGAAAGAAACCTTATAGCACAGTTCAGCTCTCTTTTGATATGTTCTTTGAACCAAGGAAGAGCAACATTAGAAAAAATAGAAAATGTTTAGCTTCATATCACTTTTAGAGATACTGGTTTAATTCTCTGATGTGTCAGTCCTAGATATTATTTATCATTTTAGTAATAGTGTGCTTTCTAAATAGTGGTAATTGAGATATTTTGAGTATTTCGATGGTGCATTTTTTAGTTGTAAAAAGTTAACGATTTCACAGATTTGAAAAACATTCTGAACTTTTTTCATAGATGTCAAAGAAGTGATACATTACCATGGTAACAGCAGGAGGAAACCAGTTGTTACTTGTGTGTGATGGGGGGGAAGGGGGGGGCACTGAAAGCAACTAAAAGCTAATGCCATTGGGTAACATAGACAATTGCCTAGGAAGGCATTACCTGAGGGGTGCCATTTATGAAAGTTAAGGAGCTTGCTCTCCAGGCATGGAGGGAGACCACCCTCACCCATTTTATCAAAGTCTAATAATAATGTCAGAGATGTACACCTTTTTCCATTGTTGCCTTTTATGAAAGAAAAAATGTGCACACTCCACACAGCACAAGGCACACGCTCCATAAAGTCCACAGTATGTACTGTACACAAAGGGGAGTCATTTGTGTTACTAAAGGAGCACTCGCTCCAGACACTGAGAAGGATGAGGTCATCGAAATTTGATAATATTAATTGGGCACTGTTACCCTCTGGAAACTGTTTATGAAATTAAAAGGGCACACATTCAGGCACCAAGGGGCATGTGCTCCATAAACTTTGTGGTATGCACATAAAGGGGTGTTGTTTTTGTTACTGTCCCAAAAGTAAAACCAAACAGGTCATCTAATAAGTTCAGAAATACTAACTATACCGAGGAGCACCTCCGTATATATATATATATATATACTATATATATATATATATATCTATATAGTTTTCGGTTACTGCTTTCTGACCCGGTCCTTCCATCACAAAGCTGTACCAGTTGGGTAAGGGTGCCAGCTATCCCTCACAGTATATATACTTTTTTTCTATACACAAAATAACTAAACTAAAGTTGTTATCAAAGTAGATCCTTGGAGGATTTAAAATACATAGTAAAACAGGAGACTGCAAAAAGTATTAAATTACCAATTTATAAATAGAACAAAACAAAAGTAATGTGGATTAGGTTCTTAAAGAAAATAGAAAATGGAAATAATATAAAAATAAACATACTTTTTAAAGCAAGTAATCATGGCATAATACTTACTAAGTCTGTAGTTTAAACCATATTTTAAAATTCTTTTTCACATAATACAGCTAATGATTTCCATCTCAAGATCTTTCTGCAGAAATCTTAAATTTAATCTTGCAAGTATTACCACAAAATGAACCTTAGAAGGTCACCTAGAACTAAATAGAAGGCATCATTTTACATAAAATTCTTCATATGATCTCTGCCATGGCTACTTAAAGTGTCAGATTGTTGATGGGCTAAGGTCATCACACATTAGAGCAGCACATGTCAAACATGTCAAGTATTTTTTTCAGTAGTAAGTTAGCTGCAGTAGATATGAAACTCCATGACAGTCACTATTACTGTCATTCTGTGCCAAATTCCTGGATTATGTGACAATTTTATTGTTGCTGAGAATCTTATGTAAAAGAGACTCCAACAAAATGCCATACACATTATTGAATTGGCCTCTAGAGACAACAGGCTACAATTAGACACCCATTTTCTCTCAGTAAACCACAGACTCTTCTAAAGGCATTTAAATAATTTAAGACATACTATCCATCAGAGAAACAACATCTTAACCACATTATATAGCAGCTCTAAATACTGCAAATGGGTAAAGTCGTTATCTATAATATTTGACTCTTGAATACTGTAATAGTTTTAAGCAGTATTGTTAAAAAATTAAAACTCAATAACAAGGAAATGTTAAACATGAAGAACAAACTGTTTCTGTTATATTTTCTAAAGAGTTTACAGATTTGAACACCTAAAATATTGCCACAGAAGTTCAATATTAAATGTATTAATTTTAAAATGTATACAAGTATTTGAACAAACTTTATTTATTTATTATCATGCTTTTTATTGTAACATATACATTTTTTGCAAAATCAAATTAATCTTCATTCAGTGCATTAAATATGTTATATAAGTAAATATATCATTATCCAGATTGAACTGAATAATGCTCATAGAATATAACATACTGCCCGTTTGCTGTAACTTAGTATTCTCAAATCCTAACAAGCCAGTTCAGGGTCATAGGAGGCTAGAGTCTATTCTTGTTGTGCTGAGTTGAAGGCAGGAACAAACCCTGATTGGGACACCAGTTCACTGCAGAGCCCAAAAGCGTACAAGCAGGGCCACCATCTGGAATCACTGATTAATTTAGCCTGCTTATCATTGGGAATTTGGAAGGAAAACACACAAAGGAAGAGTTTGAAAACTTCACACAAAGACAGAATCAGAGCCCAAGACACTGGTTCTTTGAAGCAGCAGCACAGAACTCTCCGTGTGCTGCTGTGCTGTCCACAGTAATGCCTTATTAAACTATTAAATAAAATATTAAAACAAAATGCATATTAATAATAAATGCATATAACTGAGTTTATCCCACTGCACTAAAATGCAATTGGATCGTTGTTTTCAATATGGACTTCATTTAGTCTATGAAGTCATTCACATTCATTTTTTTTAGAATATTTCTATTCCAAGTCCAGATCATTCATCTGTTTGCAAGTCGCTTACTGCAGATCAGTGTCTCTTGGAGCCAGTGTTTATCCCAGTAGTATTGTTCACAATGTTGCAACCAACTCTGGATGGAGTCACCTTACCTTTAGTAGACTACCTAAGAGTCATCAACCAACCTAACTTTCTTGTCTTTAAGATACAGAAAAAAATTGCAAAAGTTGGAAAAAAACACAAGACAAAGAAAGAGCAGAGGGGATGCTTCAGATAAACACATAGAGACTAATCTGGGTTGTGAGCCCAATTTTTTGCAACAATTTGGTAGTAGTGCTAATCATTTCTCCAAATACATTATTAATTGCTAAATTGACACTAATAAAATACTATCTATCTATCTATCTATCTATCTATCTATCTATCTATCTATCTATCTATCTATCTATCTATCTATCTATCTATCTATCTATCTATCTATCTATCTATCTATCTATCTATCTATCTATCTATCTATCTATCTATCTATCTGTGAAATAATGAGTCTCAACACAATAAAAGAAGCCACCCACATATTGTTCCTAGCTGCAAAAGGATTTAGAGAGTACAATTGATGTTGCTGGTTTGAGTTCCCAAAATGAACTGCTCTTGGTTTGGCAAGATGGAGGATTTATAGTCCGTAACCCGGAAGTGACTTCAGTCTGGGAGCCGGAACCGGAAGTGACGTCAGTCTGGGAGCCAGAACCGTAAGTGAGGTCAAATCAGGCATATTTTCCCGTATTTGATCTGCAAAATTAACAGAAACAAGTTTAGAGCACCCCGCCACCCCCTGGCCCGGCGGGTCATCACCTCCACTTGGTCCACGTGTGTGACACTATCTGATCTTATTTTTTGAAAGAATATAAAAATTAAACAATTTTCTGTTCTGCTTTATAGAAAAGAACCTTTTGGTAGCTCTCTGGTTTCACCTTTAATAACATGTTGTCTACATTTCTTCTGTACTTCACAAACAAGATAAGAGAAACAATTATATCTATACTAATAAAAGGCAAAGCCCTCACTCACTCACTCACTGACTCACTCACTCACTCACTGACTCATCACTAATTCTCCAACTTCCCGTGTAGGTAGAAGGCTGAAATTTGGCAGGCTCATTCCTTACAGCTTACTTACAAAAGTTGGGCAGGTTTCATTTCGAAATTCTACGCCTAATGGTCATAACTGGAAGGTATTTTTCTCCATTAACTGTAATGGAGTTGAGCTGGAATGACGTGGGGGGGCGGAGTTTCGTGTGACATCATCACGCCGCCCACGTAATCACGTGAACTGATTGTCAACGCAGTGCGTAGAAAATCAGGAAGACCTCCAAAAAGCGCTTAAGAAAACATGCATTATATAATTGAGAAGGCAGCGAAAAACAATAAGAAGCGAGCGAGTGACATATACTACCATATTCATGAGTGTTGCTGCCTCGGAAAGAAAGAAAGGTGTAAACCTAAACTTTAAATTAAGTTCATAGACAGGCTACCGCTGGCGTTTCACATGCCCACAGGTAATGCGGGATACAAGTTTAATGAGAGGACAGAGGATATAAACGAGAGTTTTGATCACTTTGTAACTAAGTTAAAATTGTAGGTGAAGGGGTGTGCTTATGCAAATTCCGAGAGACTGTGTTTGTGGGGATTGACAGTTAAGGCGGGTGGGGGAGTCACGTCATCATCTCCCCTCCCATTCATCTAATTTCGGTCTGAACTGAGCTCCGCGGCTAATGCCTTCTTTCGAAGCAACTTAGTCAGACTGCCACCAAATACTCACAGAAAAATCCACAAGTTAATACACACGCTATCTCTCGAGTTTCTCCACACTGAATCCTCCAGGCACTACTTACAAAAGGTCACATTGACAATCGTGTTACGTTATTTTTAAAATCTTTCCTTTTCTTAGCACAAGCACAGCTGAGAAGCTTCGATGCATGTGCTCCATAACGCGTTAAAAAATAATGCATTTAATCACACTTTGCATTACAAGCAAAGGGAGCTTTTGTCAATGCATGATTTCCTGGTACACCGATTACATTGATCAGCGCATACCGATTCATTTTACCCTTGCACCACCTTAGTTTGAGAAGAAGTATGAAAAAATATGAGGTTAACACAGAAAAACAGATCACCAATTCAAGCTTTATGAATAATCGATTCGCCATCAATAATTGTTTTGGTAAAGCCATCCTCCTTCCATTTTATAATTTTTCCGCCACTAGCCATGATTAAATGAATGGTAAAAAGTAAGAGCAAGCGAGGGTGACTTATTTAGGCAGGCATATATATGACAGCAACACTCATGACAATGTCAATCATGTTACGTTATTATTAAAATGTTTCCTTTTCTTTTTCATTACTTCTTTAACACACTACTTCTCCGCTGCGGCGCGGGGATTTTGCTATATATATAATATATGAATGACCTCCAAAGAGCGCTGAGACTTTTGATATCATGAACGTGTCTGCAAAAACTGTGGTCTCCTGCCCAGCAAAAGTCGAGCAGCCAGCGTGCGCATAGCTGTGCCGGCCTTTGAGACGCTGACTGCGCTTCTGCCTTAAGTCAAAGTGAGCACTTTTAATTTTTTTCATCCTCCCCCTGCGCTATAGCCCAGACAAGTGCAAACACGGGACCCCTTTTCTACACCACGGAAAAATAATATTAAGGCGATTCATCTCTCTATACTATATAAAAGAAAAAGGCAACTTTCCTTTCTTTACACCTTTTATCCCAAACCAAAGCCTTTCTCTCTTAACAGTGCAGAGGACACAAAACTAATTTTCTTTAAATGCCGGTAAGGCACATTACCAGAGGCACAAATTTGAACGTTCACATAGAAAATGTAATTTCTATACCACAGCCGTCGTGTAGCGCCTTTCAAAAGGGATCTACTACCGAGAGATGATCCATATATATTTTAGCTGCTGTTAGTTACTTACCTGTTGTGTTACACAGTCTTTAAAATGTAGTTTACCTGCAACCACTCCAGTAGTGCTCAATGTAGCTTTACTTCTTAAAACGTTAATGTTTTACTGTTTAATAACTTATACACTATATTTTATTATTTTTCCCTTGCACTCAGTGACCAAAGCTATTCACACACATATAGACACATACAAACATACACACAAGTATATATGTGTATATATATGTATGTATGTGTATATATATATATAACACACACACACACACACACACACACACATACATACATACATACACACATATATATTATTTGTGTGTGTGTATGTATGTATGTGTGTGTATATATGATGTAGATAGGTATTTATATATATATATGTGTGTATATGTAGATATGTATATAGATATGTAGATATGAAGATATGTATGTGTATATATGTATATATATATGTATGTGTGTGTGTGTGTGTGTGTGTGTGTGTATATATGACAGCAGCAATCCAAGCTGTGAGAAAACAGTAAAAAGGAGGCGTGTCAGACGTCGTGGTACATTTTCTGATGCAGCTACTGAAAAAAACTTTGTGACGCTACCACCAAATACACAACACAATTACTTTGACAATCATGTTACATTATTTTTAAAATGTTTCCTTTTCTTTTTCATAACTTCTTTAACACATGACATCGCTGCGAATCGTGGGTATTTTGCTATATATATATATATCACAGTGACACTCATAACAGTGACAAAACAATTACATTGACAATCATGTTACGTTATTTTCAAAATGTTTCCTTTTCTTTCTCTTTCCTTCTTTAACACACTACTTCTCCGCTGCCAAGCGCGGGTATATATATATATATATATAGATAGATAGAGATATATATATATATAGATAGATATGAGAACAACACTCATATCAATGACAAAACAATTACATTAACAATCATGTTACGTTATTTTTAAAATTTTTCCTTTTCTTTTTCGTACCTTCTTTAACACACTACTTCTCCGCTGCGAAGCTCGGGTATTCTGCTAGTATATATATAATATTTATATTATTTATATATATTGTGGTGGTCGGCTGGGGGTTGTGCCCAGTCTCCATGCCTGGACGGACCAGGAGAGGGACTGTGCCTTCCCAGGACCACGAGAGGGCAGCCACCCCACCTGGTATGGTTCGAGCATAGAAGCTCAATCCTATAAGGGCCCATGGCCACTGCCAGGAGGCACCCGGACGATTGTGCGACCTCGGACGTCATCACTTCCGTCACACTTGGAGGTGCTGGTGGAAAGAATACCGGGGACACTCGGAGGGCTACCGGGTGCTCATGCGACACTTCCACCACACCAGGAAGTGCCACAGGAAGTCAATCATGTCCGGGTGAGAATAAAAGGGGCACCTCCCTCTAGTCGACAGCTGCATTCTGGAGGAAGAGGACAGAGCTTGGTGGGGGCGGTGCAGGACCGTTGGAGGGCCCTTGAAGAGGGTGTGCTGTGTTGACATTGTTTAATAAAGATGTGGTTTTTGGACATTCAGGTGTATATATATCTATACTAATAAAAGGCAAAACCCTCAATGACTGACTGACTGACTTTCATTTCGAAATTCTACACGTAACAGTCATAACTGGAATCTACTTTCGTATACTGTATACGGCCATAGCAGGCAGCTCGGTCGCCATGTGAGGCGGAGTTGCGTCTTACGTCTCGCATCATCACGCCTGCCACGTAATTGAGTGCCTAACCATATAAGGTAAATATTTGCGGATGAAGGACTGTGCTTAGCATATTCATAAGTGCAGTTGCTGCGGAAATCAGCACGCCTCCCACGTAATTGACTGCCTGCCCATATAAGGCTATTCTTCGCAAGGAAGCTGCCTTTCCACAGCTTCTCCACTGTTTTATAAACGAACGACATACAGTAAGGAGCCTTTTTATTTAATCACAAATATTCGCGGGTGAAGGACTGTGCTTAGTATATTCATAAGTGCAGCTGCTGCGGAAATCAGCACGCCTCCCACGTAATTGACTGCCTGCCCACATAAGACCATTCTTCGCTACGGTGTGTTCATTCCTTTCCTTGCTTCGCCAAGGAAGCAGTCTTTTCACAGCTTCTCCACTGTTTTATAAACGAACGCCATATAAGGCCGTCCTTTTTCCTTGCTTCGCCAAGGAAGTAGCCTTTTTATTTAATCCATGGGTTCTCCGCTGTTTTATTGTTCATTTATTATGATTGTTATAGTTATTGTGTAGGTATTTTAGACTAGTTTACTGTTCAGGTACCCATTTCCTTTATTTAATCCGTGGCTTCTCTGCTGTTGTTTTGTTCGTTTATTACGATTACAGGGGGTCCTCAAGTCGAAACACACCCTAGCCTAAGTCACTTACCTATCCTAACACATTTGCAACATCATAATCTAGAACATAAAAACACAACCATGCCAGAGAAAAAAGAAAATTACATGAATATACTGTACTGTACACTGTACTGTGCTAACAGATAAAATGAGCGAAAAAAAATACTTACCTTTATTCCTCCTCACGTCTTAATTTTTTTTAAGTTTTTATGGGAGTGAGTGTAAACTCGAAACGTTGTATGTCGAAACGTTGTAACCCGAGGACCCCCTGTATAGTTATTTGATTCCCTTTCTTTGGCTGACTGCCTACCCATATAAGGCGCTCCGCTGTTTTTTTGTGAAGCAGCCTTTACACAGCTTCTCTGCTGTTTTATAAACGAACGTCATATAAGGCCATCCTTTTTCCTTGCTTCGCGGTTCTCTACTGTTTTATGGTTCGTTTATTACGATTGTTATAGTTATTGTGTAGCTATTTTAGACTTAGTTTACTGTTCAGGTACGCATTTCCTTTATTTGATCCGCGGCTTCTCCGCTATTTTTTTGTTCGTTTATTACGATTATAGTTATTCAGTGATTCCCTTCTTTGGCTGACTGCCTGCCCATATAAGGTGCTCCGCTGTTTTTTTGTGAAGCAGCCTTTACACAGCTTCTCCGCTGTTTTATAAACGAACGCCATATAAGGCCATCCTTTTTCCTTGCTTCGCCAAGGAAGCAGCCTTTTTATTTAATCCACGGGTTCTCTGCTGTTTTATTGTTTGTTTATTACGATTGTTATAGTTATTGTGTAGGTATTTTAGACTTTGTTTACTGATCAAGTACCCATTCCCTTTATTGTTCCAACCGTACCCCCATTAACACGTCTATCGAGGTGATCACCATCGATCAAAGAACTATCACTTACCGAGTGGTGTCCATGCCCGGAGATGGCGCCTGCCTTTTCCATTCTCTGTGTTACATATTGCACGGACATATCAGGCTCAGTTTTGATATCCAGAGGGACATTGTGTCTTATGTATTGAATGAGTGGGACAGGTTCAAAGTGTGGACTGATGATGGTACAGGAGATAATTATAGTACACAGGAGCAGCTGCCGCCAAATACTTGCAGAAAAATCCACAAGTTAATAGGGACGCTGTCGCTAAATACTCGCAAGCACATCCACAAGTTAATAGGGACCCTGTTGCTAAATACTCCCAAGCAAATCCACAAGTTCATAGGGACGCTGTCACTAAATACTCGCAAGCGAATCCACAAGTTCATAGAGACGCTGTCGCTAAATGCTTGCAAGCGAATCCACAAGTTCATAGAGACACTGTCGCTAAATACTCGCAAGGAAATCCACAAGTTCATAGAGACGCTGTCGCTAAATACTCTGAGGCAAAGCCACAAGTTAATAGAGCTTCTGTTTCTAGATATGATCCCAATAATGAAAGCAACAGGTTTGGCTCAAAAAAGTGGATTTGCGTACGACCCAAACATACATTATGAATCTGACAAAACAGTACACATTGGATCCATGGATGTCCACTGTGATTATTGTCAAGCTCAGAAGTGGAAATGCGAGTCTCCTGGTTTGTGCTGTAACAGTGGTAAAGTCTCTCTCACTCCTTTACGTAAGCTTCCTGACCTTCTTGAGGGCCTGTTAAATGATGAACATCCTCAAAGTGAGCATTTCTTGAACAACATTTGAAAGTACAACAGCGCATTTCAAATGACGTCATTTGGTGCTAACCAAATCGTTGAGGGAAATTTTATGCCTTCATTTAAAGTTCAGGGACAAGTGTATCACTTGATTGGCAGTCATTTACCTATGCTGAGTGAGAAACAAAAATATTTGCAAATTTATTTCGTCGGGGACGATGAAAAGGAAGCACAAATGCGCTGCGCTAATTTTTCTGGACTTAACATACCCCTGGTCAAGCAATTACAAAAAATGCTGCATGATTGTAACACTTACATCCAGGACTTCCACTCCACAATGGACAGTATTTCAGATGAAGACAAAGTTGTCATTCACGCCGACAAAAAACCATTACATGCACACAAAGGCAGATTTAATAAACCCACAGTTCATGAAGTTGGTGTTGTCATCGTTGGGCAAACGTTCAACAATAAGGAAACCCACAGATCATATGGTGCACTTCAATATCCCATCATGTTCTGCTATGGTGAAGACGGCTATTCTTTGTCTATACCTTGTGAGATGTGGCCGGGTTGTCATCCCAGTCAATACCCCCAGGCCGCCAGATGGATCCCTCCCTGCAGTATGGAGGTGCCCCGAAGACCATCAGGGAGTACCCTGCTGGATACCACAGGGGCCGCAAGAGGGAGCTGTAGGGAGGACCGAAGACTTCTTTGTGCCCTTTAACCCGGAAGTTCGTCAAAGGAAAAGCGACAGGCTTCCGGGGTGAAAAGAAAGGACTTGTACCTGACCTGGAAGGGATTGAGAGTCACATGGACTGGGGATTGGAACACTTCTGGGTCAGGGAATATAAAAGGACAATGGGAGCTCCGAGACAGCGAGCTGAGTTGGGTGGAAGGGTGGCAACGCAGCTGGGAGTGGAGGATTGTGTATTATTGTATTGTGATTGATTATTGTATGAGTATAGTGGAGGAGAGGGTGCTTTGTGCACTGTGGCGATTGAATAAAGTCAAAGTTTGGAGTTTTACCTGGTGTCTGGAGTCGTGGACAAGGGTTTAAGGGAGCGATAGCATCCCCTATCTGTCACAACCTGAAGTTCATGCTGCCAGTAAGTTACCTATGAAAAAAAACGTCTGAAAGCAAACTTCTATTCATACCGGCTTATGATCAGAAAACATCATGATAATACTATCCTTTTCTTCTGAACTTTATTAAATCAGTTTTTAGTTGATATGTATGCAAAAATTGAATCCGAAAGACTAAATTATATCAGACTAAATCAGAAAAAACTACGAGCTGAATATTACGTTCACTTAAAAGATGCTATTGACAAAAACAACACTAATTTAATAGAACTTGGTCAAGCTGTGATATTACCATCTTCCTTCACTGGAGGACCTCACTATATACATGAGCGTACACAAGATGCAATGACATATGTATGTCATTATGGCCGCACTGACTTTTTACTTGCAATCCTAAATGGACTGACATCACTGAAGTTCTCCTTCCACGTCAAAAACCTCACGATCGCCACAACCTTATCAGTCATGTATTTCATCATGATCAACAGAATATGCACTAAGAAGTACCCACGTCTGTTCATCTCAGAAACTCAGACGGGAGAAGATGGTTACAACTATATTTGAACTTAAAGAATCCTTTGCAGCTAGGAATATTATACGGGTGGCTGCCCCAAACCTTTTTCTATGTGTGTCGAGTCTGTTCCTTTTTACAATATATATAATATATTGTATAATATATACAGTAATCCCTCGCTATATCGCGCTTCGACTTTCGCGGTTTCACTCTATCGCGGATTTTAAATGTAAGCACATCTAAATATATATCACAGATTTTTGCTGGTTCATGATTTCTGCAGACAATGGGTCTTTTAATGTATGCTACACGCTTCCTCAGTTTGTTTGCCCTGTTGATTTCATACAAGGGACGCTATTGGCAGATGGCTTAGAAGCTACCCAATCAGAGCATGTATTACATATTAACTAAAACTCCTCAATGCTATAAGATATGCATCCCGCGCGGAGCTTGATTGTTTGCTTGTCTCTGCCTCTCTCTCACCCTCTCTGACATTCTCTGCGGCTGACGGAGGGGCTGTTTGCTTAAAAGATACTGATGCTCCTCTAAAAAAATGCCGCTTTATTGTGGTGCTCGGCATATTTAAAAGCACACGTATTGATTTTTTGATTGTTGCTTTAATCTCGTTCTCTCTCTCTGACGTTCTCTGCGCCTGACGGAGGAGATGTGAGCAGAGGGGCTGTTTGCACAGAGGCTGTTTGCTTAGAAGATACTAACGCTCCTCTAAAAAATGCCGCGGCAAACTTAAAAGCACAAGTATTGATTTTTTGATTGTTTGCTTTTCTTTGCTAGCGCGCTCTCTCTCTCTCTCCCTCTGAAATTCTCTGCTCCTGAAGAGAAGAAGATCTGTTTGCATTCTTTTAATTGTGAGAAAGAACTGTCATCTCTGTCTTGTCATGGAGGACAGTTTAAACTTTTGACTAAAGGGTGTTATTTCATGTCTAGAGGGCTCTAATAATGTTAACAATGTGGGAGAGTTTATAAGGGCTTAAAATATATAAAAATAACTACACAAACATATGGTTTCTACTTCGCGGATTTTCGTCTATCGCGGGGTTCTGGAACGCAACCCCTGCGATCGAGGAGGGATTACTGTATATACAATTCTGTTACAGAAAAAAATAATATAGAACAGTGAGTCAATTACATCTAAAAATATACCCATGATAAAACTAGCAATTCTTCTTTCCACTTCAGAGAGGGAGTAAACTGCTACATGAAATTGCTTTGTCTCTTTTTTTTTAATTCTCTCAAGAATATACTAACCCATCAACTGTACATACAAACGGAAACTTATCTACAGATAAACAAATAATTATACTAAAGTAAAACCAAACAGCAAGAAATCTTTTCAGTATAACTCTTGCAAGCAGTAAAATCAAATCTAAGGAACCTTGGGCTACATACACCCTTATTAAATGAAAATGATCTCCATCCACACTGGCATTTTCACATAATGGACAAATGAATTTTCATCAATACTAAGAGGACCGAAAATACATATGACTTAATAGTCATAAACAAAAACATACACTTAGATACACACAAGTAAATATAATAATTAAATAATTCAATTCTTCACCTAAGTCTTTATAAAAAGGTCTGAGTTGCAAAACTCATCTTAATTGCCTAAAGCATTCTTTTATAGAAGACCCTTCTGAAAAGACATAAGGCAAGGCTTAAATATCCCTGACCGATAACAGTAAGGTTTTCTGGACATGTTATCTACAGAAGCATAAGAAATCAGGTGAGTAATCCTGACCTTTCTATGTTAACTCTTAATTGAAAGTGGATTGATGGTCATATTTGTATTGATAGTTATAGCTGACTGTCTCAAAAGGTAAAATCCAAGACACAGGCAGGTTTTCAGTTCCTTATTGTGGGAAAATGTCTACAGAGACATAAAGAGACCTCAGGGAAAAGACATTTTAATACATGAGTGTGAGGAATTGGAAAATAAATGTGTCCTAAATTATGTAAATCCTATGCATGGTCTCACATATCAAAATGGACGGAATGCTCAAAAATTGAATACATTGTGCTAAAAATTATATGGGCAGCCCTGACAGTGTTTCACATTATAAAGTAATCACAGGACAGGCTAGAGAATTTTCTCCATACCTTCTTCCACTGGACAGTCTGAGAATAGATTACCAAGAGACACCGTGTACAAAAGTAAAACCAGAAAGCACAAGGATTATGTGAATACAAGAGCAAATATGTCCCTAAAAGTGGATCTAGAAATGAGAACTACTTTGCTTTCATTAACTATGGTATTATGAGGACAAATGTCAAATCTTGCAGAGAACAATTATGGGGGAAGAGAATAAAATGAAGGAAAAATATAAAGCCATATGTGTTGTCGCCCCGCCTGGGGTTTGTTTCCTGCCTTGCGCCCTATGTTGGCTGGGATTGGCTCCAGCAGACCCCCGTGACCCTGTAGTTAGGATATAGTGGGTTGGATAATGGATGGATGGAATATGTGTTGTGTCATATAAAATATATAAAGGTTGCATGGCGCCACAGTGTTTAGCTGTGCTGCCTCAAAGCTTCAGGAGGCCAAATCTGAATCATCTCTTAGTAACTGTATGTGTGGATTTTGCACATTCTCCTAGAGTTTGTGTGAGTGTGCTGAGGGCACTACAGTTTCTCCCTCAGCCTTACTTACTTTACTTGCTTTTTTGATTGTTTACAGTACATCCAAGTCTTTGTAATTACATGGCAGTGTAGACACAAATTTGCACTAAAATGAGATTTCCGAAAGAGACCATGATTATAGAGGTGTGCAGATATAGAAATCCCTAGGATTCAGCAATAAAAAATCATGAAAGCAATGCAAATATAAAGAATAAAGGGTGTCACATTGGAGACATTTTGTCCAAAGTAAACATACATTTATATAAACCACTTAAATAAAAAATAATAAAGAAATGGCTTGAACTGATTAATCCATTATGAAAAAATGTAAAACTAAAAATATCACCCTATAAACAAAAATGCAAAGAGACAAAAAATCAGACATACTGTAGAGCAGTAAAAATAAAACTACATTAAGGAAAAAAACTAAAGCATTTGAAAGTTTAAAAGATAAACCGAAAAAAAGAATTGTATCCAAGTAAAGACAAACTGCAAAAAAAATGTCCAGTACAGTGAGAAGTAAAAGAGAATTCAAGAAATCTTAAAGACACATAAGCAAATAGCAAAATAACTAAACGAATAATACACCCAAGTCTTTATAAAAATGAAATACATGGAATGTATTTGGCAGGAGTAAAAACAAGCTCAGAGTGTACAGATTTTTAAATAAAAAAGTGAGATGTGCTTTAGGTCCTTGATGTGTTGAATACTAATAAAATTCTTGGGCCTGTTGGACTTATACCAGTTAAATTGAAAAGAAATGAAATGCATTATTTATAACTCTTTCTTAAGCATATTCCAGTAATTAGTTTAGATGGAAGAAATGGGAGGAATGCCTGACAACTTGAAAATGTCCAGCGTGACTTCAATCCATAAGAACTCAAAATAGATCTTAGTAACAGAAGGCCTGTAAGCCCTATGTCTGCCCCATGCAAAAATTACAGTATGGAAGTTTAATGATAAATAAATTAGAATACTACTTGCATGAAAATAATATACTGAATAACAACCATCATGAGATCATGAGACTAGGATCCTGCCAAAATCAATCTTTTGTGAACTGGCAACTGGAGTAATAATAAAGAATGTGACATCATTTATTTGAATTTAATAGAGATACCAACAGTTAACTTTGGAAGTAGAAACCATTGGCATCAGAGGTAACTTACAAATGTAGATGTCAAGTTGGCTGATCAGTTGGAAACAAAAAGTACAGATCAGGAGAGAATGATCTACATGGAGTAAGGTCATCAATGGAGCAGCTATGCTTGTAACGTTACTCTTATTAATTTACAAGGGATGTTCAAAAAGTTTCCACATTTTTATATTTTTATTGGAAGCTGTGAAGGCAGGAGGAGTAGTAATTGGGCATTAAAAATTTGGTACGATGCTGGCAAAATTGCATCACAAACGAAGGTGACTTTGTAGAGTGATGTAACTTGTTTTTGAAATTCTTAATAGTTAAAAAAAGTGTGGAAACTTTTATATTATAACTTGTATATTAATAACATAGACTTTGTACTAGTAAGCATGAAATTTGCACATGACACAAAAACTGGAGAAATGGCAAACTCTGAAGAAGTAGCAAAAACGGTTCAAAAAGATCTGAGAATGATCAAGAGGGTCACTCCAGCATTTGCCACCCAAAGTGCACTCCAAGTTGTGACACTGACTGAGACGTGGGTCTGCCCAAGAAATACACCAACACTGACAGCCATTTCCTCTGAATTCTACTTCTCTCATACCTGCCAGTCCACTGGAAGAGGTTGAGGGACAGGTATATTAGTCTCCAAGAACTGGAGATTCACACCGATAAGTAAAGTATGCAACAATATCTCTTTTAAGTACCACTCAATCACTGTCACCTGCCTTACTATTATTAACATTGTTATTATTTACTGTTCTCGAGGTACACTATAAAACTTTCTTGACAAGCTGTACATGCTGCTCTCCTCTATTCCAGATGATGTCAGTCTACTTGTAATCCTTGAGGACCTGAACATCCACTTGGACAGACATTCTTCTACAGACTTCCTTTCTCTTCTTTCATATTTCAACCTGAAACAGGTCCACTTACTTAATTCCCACCGTGCTCTTCCACCCTCAGTTCCGCTCCCTCTCTCCCACGCATGCTATTTCATTGTCTCCTCTGCTCTCTCTTCTCCAGACCACTTCTCCTTTCTTGATACTAGACCTGCCACAGACACCCTACGTTGTTCTTTTGCCTTGATACTGTCTGCCCTCTCTCTATTAAGTCTGCATGGGAAAGACCCTCCTGTCCATAGCTTTTTGAAGCTCTACATTCTATGGACAGCGCTCAGGACAGTTGAAAGTAAATGGAGGAAGTGAAAGGTCCAGGCTGAACTGAAAAAGTATCATTCTTTTCTATTTTCTTTTTCTTCTCCTACTACTAATGCTAGGTTTGAAAACAGAATTAGCCATACTTCTGACACTTGTGTCTTGTTCTTCTGCTTTTGCTTCTCTCCTCAGCCCTCCACCACCTCCACCCTCAACCTCAACTGTTGAACGATGACTTTGCAACCTTTTTCAAGAAAAGGTGGCTGTTATCAGCAGTCAAATCGCATTACCGCCCCCCACCCCCACCAGCCAGCCTGCTCTCTCCTGAACACACCACAATCTTCTCCTGATTCTCTCTATCCACCAGTGATATTTACAAACTCCTATCTAGTTGCTCCACTACTTGTCCAAATGACCTGATACCCTCACTCATTTATGTCCTCTGTACTTATCCTGCTTGGTATTTTCTTTGTCTTTGACATGGTCAACCTCCAGGTCTTTCTTGCCACAATTATGACTTTGACATGATGAGGAGTGCCTTCAGGTGGTTTGAGTCCCACCTTTTGGGCAGATCCTATCATATGTCCAGGCATGGAGAAATGTCAAGAATGCACAAGATAAACACTGGGGTGTCCCAAGGATCAGTGCTGGGTTCTCTTCTTTTCTCTCTATATACATTCTCACTCGTCCCTATGATCCAGCCCCATGGTTTTTCCTATCAGTGAGTGCTATTCAGATGATACATAGCTATACCTGTCCTTCCCTCCAGAGGTTCACATGGTATCAGTTAGAATCTCTGCATGTGTTACTGATATTACAACATGGATGAAGGAACATCATCTCTAGCTCAAACTGGCAAAAACAAAACTTCTTGTTATCCCACCTTGTCTGTCCATTAAGCACCCCATTTCTGTTCAGCTTGGCTTATTATCGCTAAAACTCGCCAACTTGGTGCACAGCCATGGAGGGTTAATTAATGACCAACTGTCCTACAGGTACCATGTTGTTTCGATCTCCCAGTGCCAATATACTCTATAATATTCACAAGATCTGACCATATCTGACAGATTATGCAGCACAGCTCCTGGTCCAGTCTTTGGTTTTGTCATATCTGTATTACTGCAACTCTCTGCTGGCTGGAGCACTGGCATTTGTCATTAAGTCGCTGCAGATGATTCAAAATGCTGTGGATTTTCTGTTGTTAAATTAGCTGAGGCAGGCACTCCTCTCTTCAGATCACTGCCTTCCTGTAGGAGCACGCATTAAGACAAATCCTTGATGTTTGCTTATAGAGTAGTCAGTGGGCCTATATATATGGAAACACTTCTGAAACCCTATGCTCTTTGTCAAATGCTCACGGATGCTGTTGAATAGCATCTGATGATACCCCCTCTGTGTGGTGTCAAACCTCAGTCCAGATGCTTCTCATGTGTAATTCCTGGTTAGTGGAACAAGCTACCCATTATTTGAAAACAGCTTTGTTTGGTGAATTTCTTTTGTGTTAGGTTTTGTAATCTAGGAATTGTGACTAGCTTGTATTTTGTTCAGAGTTCCTCACTTATTATGATCACATTTGTACCCTTGTCTTGTAACACTTGTTCCCAGACAGTTCCCCAGACTGATGTTAATTTGATTATGTTGATCTCTTTTGCAAGTTGTTTGGAATTAAATATCTGCTAAGAGAATAGATATAAATGTAAATCTGGACAATCTTCAAAACTGGACAAACACTTGAAAAATGCAGTTTAATGTAGAAAAATGGTACATATTGGCAAAAAGGAGCATTTGTTATAATTATAAAATGGGTGACTCTGAATTATAGAGTGTGTCACAAAAAGCAGACACAAGAGCCATAAAAAGGTTTGGGGCATCCAACCATATAATGTTCCCTGGCTACAAATGTTAAATTTCTAGCACTAATGTGCTCAGAACAGAGTACAAAACAGAACTGACTATGTTAATAAAATATGGCAGCTTTAAAGGGCAGAAAAGGAAGTGAAGTCATTGAGGGCGGAAGCGGAAGGGTCCTCTTCCATAGGTTCAGACCCGGACGTGACGTCATCAAAAGGGCCGGAACAGGAAGTCTCTTCACTCATGGGTTCTTTAACGGAAGTAAGTTCAGTAAGGCGATGAGGAATTTCACGTGAACGGTCTGCAAGAAAGCGAGAAAAAAGGTCAGCGCACTCCGCCACCCCCCTGGTCTGGTGTGGAATTACTCTCATTTAGACCCTTTAGCTGCCTCCCATGCGCGTGTGTGTGACAAGTGATGTTATGCTCATACTCAATCTGTAATGCTCTTGTTAGACCCAATATGGAGAAATGCTTGCACTTCTGGTCACCATGCCACAAAACAGACATAGCAGTTTTTGAAGTTGTGTAGAATTGCAGCTATGTGTGTCCTGAGACTAAAGAGCAAGACTTACTCTGAAAGTCTCAGAAAATGAAACCTGTTTACTCCTGAATACTGTCAGAGGGGGGCATTTTGTACACTGTTTTTTTTCTCTTAAGCAAAGAAACGTATAAATATTAAATGTGAAAGCCAGTAGATGAAGGGGGACTAGGCACCCTTTGTTGGGACCAGGGTGATAAGTGCAAAGGCAATTTTCCTGACATAAATATTTACCTGCATTGATTCTGTTACGGATTATTATTGATGGCAATCTACAGGACATAGATATTTACCTGCTTTGATTCTGTTACAGATTATTGTTGAGGTTCTATCTAAAGGATGTACATTTTTACCTTCTTTGATTCTGTTGTTTAAGCAATGAAAATATGTTTTCACTGCTACTGATCAAAGCAAATTGGTATGTACCATTGTTTAATAAATTGTCATATTGATCTAGGCAGGGACTGAAGCAGATATATATTCTTCTGGACATGGTTGGTGTAGGAAGGGACAGTCCACTGAGAATATTGTCAAGATGACTCGCACAGAGCACAGAGGCTTGGAGGCAGACAAGGGTATGTGGTTGGCAAGATATGAGGCACATGGACGGCGACACCTACCTCCAGGGAGGAAGAGACAGTTCCACCAGAGAGATACCGGTTGTGGGTCCAGTGAGAGAGGGAAGACTCACAAAAGGGCTGAGCAATGCTGATGGAAGAAAGGCGTGCCTAGGACATTGCAGCAACCCAAGCAGAAGTAAAAAAAAGAATGCTCATTTCATGATGAAGAGACACTGACAGGGATTCAACAATTTGGCAAAACGCCTGTTGGGAAACAGTCTTCCAGCAAACAGAATGTTTTGGTTCTGATATTTTTAAATTCTTGTCTACTATTTTTCTTTGTGTATTTTATATTGTCTTGTGTAATACAAGCTACTGTTGCTTTTCCTGAAATTGCTACTGTGTCTTTCATTGTGTGTTTACTCACCAGCCAATTTAAAGAAACCTGTGTGCTATTATCTGTAAATCTCAAGAGTTCCCAGTCTCTTAATAAAAATGGGTGATGTAGTTGGATATTTTAACCGTGTCTAGGGTTAGATTACACTGCAAAAAATACATATGCAAAAACTAGACAAAAAAAAACTTTAAATGAGAATTGTTTTACTTTTATTTAGCAAAAAAATCTGCCAATGGGGTAAGCAAAATTTACTTGACAAGATTTCTCAAAACATGCTAAATAATTGTAAATACAAGTTTTTTGACAAGTCAATAATTCTTACAATAAGAAAAAAAAGATTTAACATCATGATATAAGTACTTTTCACTTGCTTAGATTTCATTTTTTGCAGTATATCTATAAGTGTGACCAGACACCAGTCACAACAGGGAAGACTACCCCGTTACCTAATCAACATCTTTAAAATACTTTAAGGCATTCTTTTTTAATTTAAATAAAGGACTTGAGAACAATGAAAGAATTGAAAAGGAAGTACTTCTTCATACAAAGGTTTGTGGGAATCTGGAACAAATCACTAATTGATGTAGTTGAAACAGAAACCTTAACAACCTTTGAAAAGTATCTGGATGAGATGTTGGGGCAACTTAACTACACAGCTAACTGAAAGAGCATGATAGATTAATGGTATCCTTTTGTTTATGGAACTGATGTTCTTGTAAGAAATAAATAAATAAACAACTGCACCATGGAAATGTGGTTAAAGTGAATGTAAACTAAACTAAACTGCTTGAAAGTTAGAGAAGCCTTATATCATGACTGTGTTGTGTGCAGTGCAGAAAGCATACTATATATCAGGCATAAGCGTGGGTGTATGTGTAAATGTGCCCATTGAAAGATTATTGTTTTCTATGCAGGTTCCTTTCTTGTAGGCATTGATTATAAGTCCCAGCTTCCCCTGACCTTAAATTGGAATTAAATGGCTCAGATAATAGATTGATTTATGCACATTTCATTAGTTAATGCCATCACAAAGTATTTTATAAATAGAGAACCAGTACAATTACTTAAATACTGCATGCATTTAGAAGCATATAAAAGCGACAGTCCGTTATGGATTTCTAAAAAAGTAATACAGTATAGTCTGCATTTACTGTCACACAGAGATCCTGTGGAATTTTTGCATTGTGATATTGGTCAGATTATCATATTTTTTTTTTTTTGATATGTAGTGTATCTGTTTGTCTATGTGAGTAACCTATGGTCTTTTTAACTGAAACAATCATCCCACAGTGCAGTGGAGTGCCATTTTGCCACTTTGGTGAATCCATATTTGCATTTATACATTTAAAAACTTTACAGTAAGATAATTTATCCTAATATGAAATAAAGTTATCATCAATGCTTAGAATACTCCCCGTGTTGTCTTTTTTGATGTTTATCTTTGTTTTGTCTCACTTTCCACATTTCCTTCTTCTTAGTTTGTTTTAGTTGTATTCCGCTTCTTACGTTGGACTCCATCAATTAGGACTCTCAAGTGCTATGCTAATTAAATTTCAAGGCCTACATAAAACTTCTGAGTGCCAAAGAAATTGTACTTTATTTAGATTTTGTTAAATCGATGGAATAAATGTAACTATTGGTAGGACAGGCTTTTTGGGCGGTTTGTTCTTCTTCTTTTTGGTAAGTAATCACAACACAACCAACTGGTCACCATAGTAGGAATATGGTTCAGCACTCATGCACGGCATTTCACATGATAAAAATTAGTTTGCTTTGTTCTGAATCAGGATATGATTAGTTGCTCCCAGAGTAAATTTTCAAGTAAATGATTCGAGAATGTATCAATAATAAAACATCGTGGCCATTTCATGGCCATCTTGTATTAGACAGATGCAATTTTTTGGGGGATCATCATGGGCTATTAACAAATGAACCTTAGCAGTGGAAATAAATATGTGGTTTGTTTTCCGTCGGTGAGCAAAATGCCTATTATCTGATTACTAGAAGAATACAGGAATATTCTGTGCTACTTTGCATGCTAGAGAAAAAAACATTTCATCTAGGCATCTATACAGAAGTGTCGGCACGCGTACAGTGATGCATTTCAATTTTATTTTATTAGCATTCACTACATTGTATCAAAGTTAATGTGTCTCCTGTGTCCACATTGTGCCCAATCAGTGATGGCATGGAAAACAAGTTGCAGCTGCACACATCATTCTTGTGGTGCAACATTAGGAGGTTTGATTGCTTGTCACACATGGCATTGCTTCTTGTTTTTTGCCACCTCTGTATGTGGCCAAAGTGTATTTTGAACTTTTTTTTTATCATAGTAAACTACCATCCGATCTTGAAAATGATACAGAGGGTGTTAGCCTGAATCAGTTGCTAGGCTTGTTTCAATTGAATGGTACTTATATGAGCTATTTTATGTGAATTCTAATAAATTTGTATGTATCTGGCTATTTCTGTTTTTGCCACTAATTCACAGTATTTCCTATAGTTAAATCAATCCCACCGGTTTCCTCCCACAATCCAAAGACATGCAGGTTAGGTGGATTGGCGATTCTAAATTGGCCCTAGCGTGTGCTGTTTGTGTGTGTCCTGCGGTGGGTTGGCATCCTGCCCAGGATTGGTTCCTGCCTTGTGCCCTGTGTTGGCAGGGATTGGCTTCAGCAGACCCCCGTGACCCTGTATTCGGATTCAGCGGGTTAGACAATGGATGGATGGATGTTGAATCACATTCTTATCTCATGCATACTGGTCAAGGGATCACTTGGTACCAAACCATGATTTCTAAAGGGTGTCGGTCTGTTTTTTTTGGCCCACACCAGACTGTGTTTACCGTGTTCACATCTGCCTAAATAAATCAGATTACGGGGGAAAATTGCTCCAGAGTTCAAAACAATTGCTTCACACCAACCAGCGTATGTGTGAAAACTTTAAAATATGACACCAGTGCAGAAAATTTTTAAGTGATGAGGTGTTCCTGTTAAATGCACCCTTACAAGATGAACATATTTCTGATATCACTAAAGTGTACAATATTTAATATATTACATGTATGTTTAATATCAGAATTTGCAGAATGAAATTTGTATGCTACAACCAACAATCTTTCATCAACATTTTTTCTTCTATTACATGCAAGTCAGAGGTTTTGCAAAAGATGTTTAGATTGACACTCCTAAACTGTTTGCAATATCTACAGCTCCAGCTAAAAACATCTTCCTAAATATGTACAAAACATAGTCTATCTCGTCTCAGAGCTGAGCATCGCTCCTCACAACCAAAGGATCTTTGATAACTCTAAAGAAGGTACAAGCAACATGGGTTAAATCAGATAGACTGTGCAAAAAGCAACTGTTGTCTGGGCACGTTATCAGTCATACCTTTAAAGGAGAGGAGCAAAGAGAAAGTAACTAGAAAACACACACATGCCATCAGCTGAAGTTTGGCAGAAGGCACACGGGAGACTCTGAAATTAACTGGGAGAAGGTCTATTGGCCTGATGAGACCAAAATTGAGCTTTTTGCACATCAGACTAAACGTCATGTTTAAACTCTGCATATTAACAAAAAGAAAAAACACCATCTTGACTGTGAAGCATGGAAGTGGTAGCACCCTGCCGTGGGGATATCTATCTGCAGCAGGACCTAGAAGACCTGTGAGGGTAGAGTAAACCGAGGGAAATCCTGGAGGAAAACCTGATGCAGTCTGCAAGAAACCTGCATATTGGTAGAAGATTTCCTTTCCAGGAAGACAATGACCCCAATCATAAGGCCAAAGCTACACAGAAATTCCTTAAAAACAGCAATGTTAATGTACTGGAGTGGCTGAGTCAGTGTCTAAATCTCAGTAAAACTGAGAATTTGTGGCTGAACATTAAAAAGGCTCATCACTGATGTTCCCCATGCAACCTGAGACAGCTTGAGCAATTTTGCAAGGAAGATTGGAGAATAATTCCAATTTTCGGATACGAAATGCTGATAAAGACCGATACATACAGACTCAAGGCTGTCACAGCTGCCAATGGTGTATCTACTAAATACTTAAGCAATAAATCATTTTATGTTTTATATTTGTAATCAAATAAGATTTAGACCACTTTCCTGATATCTGTTTTCACTTTCACATTGAAGAGTCTTTTTCTGTTGATCAGTGTCAAAAAAGCCATATTCAACTCATTCTGATTCAAAATAGTATAGCTATAAAATGTGAAAACTTTCAAGGCGTTAACTACTTTTTCTAAATGAGTGTGCCCTGTCCTCCCAATGCTAATGAAATAAAATATATCCCCCATCAATCCTTAAACTGGCTCAGGTCTCAAAAAGATTCAGTATTATAATGAACAACATATGGTAATTGGTTGGTGTTCTCCAGTGGTTCCTGTTAAAAAAAAATAAAATAACACTTTAATCTGTAAGAAGTGTTGGCAGGGTTTTTTTCTTAGGAAAAAGGGGCTTTTGGCAATTTGTGTTTTAGAGGCCACTGTATTATTGCCGGAAGTGAGTGGGCTTGGCACCAGTTTTAAAAAATAAAAATGCAGGCAACATGGGGAAAGAGAGAAAGAGGAAAAACAATAGAATGGCATGGATATAAAAAGAAAAAAAATGAAAAAGCAATGGGCACCAATAACCCATCATCTACATTGGGATACAGTATATACAGTAGCTCAACATCAGACAGTTTGAGATTACTGTACATGAAGAAGTTGAAGATCGTTGGAAAGAGGTTTTGTTCCCAGGAAGGAGAGAACTGGTGAGCTGTAAAAGTTTGTATTGAACTGTCTAGTCGCTAAGTAACTAGGACCGTAAGTTTTATAGTCAGCAGAAGAAGCTTTTACTTCATTCGTAATTCCAGTCTTTTTCGATAAATCACTGCCAACCTTATACACTTGAATGGTGTACTATCATTCTGCCAAAAATGTTACATTTACAAATGTTCTCACAAACGTGGCTAAATAAAGTCAGTGCAATGCAAATTTCACATCTCCGCATAACAACTCTGACAGGGCCATTTAAGGACGTTAATTTTCTTTTCTTTAAAAGTCAGCGATTGACACATGAATAGCAACATTTAGGAACCAGGATCGGTAAGTACTTATACTAGGATGTTAATTTAAATCTTAGTGGCTTCAACAATGAAAGCCAAGCAAATAACTTACATTTGGCACAGTGTGTTAAATAAACATATGTCAATGAAACCCATAAGACTGTGCTTATAACATACTCATGCCAGAAGATTTACAGCCAAATGGGGTGCTGATGTTTAAGTTCCTGCAGATACAGTGAGTTGGTTCAGTAATAGAAAAAGAGTGTATAATCATTTTAAATAAATTCCATGTTCATTTGAAAAATTTTGCGGATGTAAGCTAGTGTACCCATAATTTATACAGACTTTCTGACCATTATATTTTTAATATGCCTAACAAAAATGGTCAGATGGACTTACTCCTTATATATTTATGTGCAACTGTGCCAAATGATCCAAAAGTTTGAAAAGAAATGCAGTTTTGTGTCAGCTCTAGAGGGAATCATTCATTTTCATTTAATACTTCAAACTCCTCAAGGCAAAAATGCTTGATACCTATATATGTGCATTTTCCTTCTCTATACTATGTCTGGCAATTGACCTTTCTGCTAAGATCTATTATAGAACAAAGTGACAAGACTTTTATGAAGGAAGTAGCAAAACTATAACTTCACAGATGATTTATTTTGAATCTATTACCAAGATGAAATATATTATTTTAGCCCTCAGAGATTAAAAAAAAACACACACACACACAAGGTGGTTAGATTTTATTATACAGAGTATGTAATGTTTTCAAGAAATAAAACTGGAAAATAGGGTTGAATTTTTTTTTTTTTGGAAGGAGAAATGTTATTTGTAAAAGGTTTCATTAGCCAGTTGCTTTTCTCTAAAACTGTAACTGCCTTTTACATGGAATGAAAAATGTCAGAACTTGTCTGTAGTTACCGCTTATTACTAGCTGTAAAAATAAAAGAAAAAAATTACAATGTGAGGTAGAGCAGCCAACATCTGCACACTAATGGCCAGATTGTTATGATAGGTGTCTGCTGTACCCAGTGGATACATTGTAGGCTGTTTGCCTCAGAATAAGTGGATACAATTAGCACCGTCAATCTATCCCACGTGTTTCTTGTAGTAATGTTAGGAGGACTACGCTGGCCCCAGTGGAGCAGATAATTCTGAAAAGTGAGACCACCACTCAGTTGGATGTGATTGTGATTATCTCAATAGAGCCACCTGCTAATCATAGCTTCTCTTTTATCAGGGTTTCATGTGCGAGAATCTGTGTGTGTGTGTTCATTTATGAGGCCTGTCCATTTGATGGTGGTTGGACACAAGCGGATCAAACAGGTTTTTCATCTTCATGTAATATTGTCGAATATGAATACTAAGTCTTTGTAAAGAAGAAATTTGTAACAAAGATTGAAAACAAAAAAACTCAATTGCTATTGTAGACCATAAAAAAAACAAACTTGTATCTAAGTTATGTATACAGTGTTGATTTTCTGTTGATTGTATAGTGACAGCAATATTGGGCTAAACAAATGGGCTTGATGGACTGAATGGTCTCCTCTCATTTGTCAAGTTTCATAGTTTCTTTGTCACATTAGCAGCTGAGACCCCTGAATCCATAATGTTCCAATAGATTCCTTAATGAATTTATCCCAACAGTCCTCAAGCAGAGGGGAATGAAGAAAAGTAGATATCTAGCAACATGACAATTAATGTAATGTATATGTTTAAATATGGTATCTAAATTTATGAAATTAGAATCCAGGAAGCATGGGTCGATGGCTTTACACTGGGGAAACAAAGGTCAGCTTACCGATTTAAAAAAATTTAAAAAAAACTGAAAAAAGATGCAAATGGCTAGAAGGTTGGATGACAACAACAGGGTTGGACCCTGAATTAGGCAACACAAAAATGGAAGAGAAATAAAAAAATGGAAGAAAAATAAATTGTCATACCAAGGTACAAAACACAAGAAAACTTATCAAGAAACACACAAGAAGTGTGAAGCAAGGAAGAAATTAATGTCCTAAGTATGGAGCACAAGAAGATAAGAACCATTATTGGAGTTATTATATAAATATGGATTTTAAACAGAGTTAAAGTGAAGCCACAGAAAAAAAAAACTTAGAACTGTCACACCTACTAATCAGGTTAGTACTTAATAAGGACATTATTTTAATTTCTTGGATTGACAGAATTCATATGTGACAGTCCTGGACTGAGGGATTCTGGAAGCATATTTCTATAACATATATATATATATATATATATATATATATATATATATATATATATATATATATATATATATATATATATATATATATATATATATATATATATATATATAACATCGTATTTCTATAACAAAAGCAACATTTATTTATATAGAATATTTTCATACAAACAATGTAGCTCAAAATCTTTACATGATGAAGAAAGAGAAAAAAGACAAAATAAATAAGAATTAAAATAAGGGAACACTAATTAACATAGAATAAAAGTAAAGAAAAAAACAAAAAAACTCCAGACGGATGGAGAAAAAAAAAAATGGCCACAAGACTGCCCAGCCCCCTCTAGGCATTCTGAAGAAAAATAAAAGTATTTGTACTTTTTATATGTGCCTCTGTGTCTTTCTGTGTCGGGTCAGGCGCCTATATAGCACCTTTGTTACAATGGCTTAACAGATATATTAAAAATAACTAATGAATTAGAGTTATAAGTTACTACATATACATCAACAATTTAATAATGGTAATAAAACTCTTTAAATGTTATTTAAATAGACAGACAAGATAGAAAAGGTCCACAAAGTGGCCAATTATATAACAAAAATTTAAATAGAAGCCTTCTTTGAAAACAAAATAACACACATTTTAGTGAGTTTATGACTAAAAAGCGGCAAAGACAGAGACAACGCTGTATGCAATAAACCCCTAACACATATAACAGTATTATAAGATATAACTTTATATGAACATCAGGAAACTTTAAATAGGAATTTTATAAGTATGGGAAAGCTTAATTACTCAAATGCAACCTGGGAGAACCCAGCAAACAGTGGACAACAGGAACAAGAATTGCAATCAAAGGCAGCTTTTTAATTCAGTTCCTTAAAAGACCAATGAGAGCTGAAGCCTGTCTTGCTTTAATTTTCATGAACAAGACAAAATTCTGAATATAGACAGTATTGAGGCAGTTGGATCAAGTCAAGTCAAGTCAAGTTGGGGAGCATGCACTGGTACAGTGCGTTGCCGCACCCACTACGCATAGAAACAACTCGGCATCCCGGTTTGCAACCCTCCAGGCAGACACACAGTCCAGTCCCACCCTCCGGAAGTGACCCTCTATCTGCCACAGTCAGGTGTTATGTGGGTGACTCCTTGGCCTGGTCCAGCCACACGGGTCCCCAACAATGGGGATCTTACGAGACAGATCACCCTCAGGGAAATGTGCCACATGGCCGTAGTGCCGTAACTGACGCTCCCTCACAATGCAGGTAATGTGCCTCATTTGGAACTCCATGAGCAACTGCTCATTCGACACAAAGTCAAACCAACGGTACCCAAGGATTTTCCGGAGAGACACAGTACCAAAGGAGTCCAGTCTTCGTCTCAGGTCACTGGATAGCGTCCATGTTTCGCAACCATATAGCAAGTCAGGAAGCACCAGGACTCTAAAGATTTAGACCATCGTCCTTTTGCATAGATATCGGGAGCAATACACACCCCTTTCCAGCAACCTCATGACGCCCCATGCACTCCCAATCTGTCTACTGACTTCGCAGGAAGAGTCACCAGAGACATGAATGTCACTGCCAAGGTAAATAAACTTCTCAACAAGGTCAACACTCTCTCCACAAACAGACACACTGCTGATGGCTGTGCCCAAGAGGTCATTAAAGGCCTGGATCTGGGTTGTTATCCAGGACACTCGTAAGCCCAGACACTCAGACTCCTCACTCAGTCTCTCGAGTGCCCCAATCAGAGCCTTCACTGACTCCGAGAAGATCACAGCATCGTCAGCAAAGTCAAGATCCGTGAATCTTTCTTCACCGACAGATCCCCAACAGCTGCTGGACCCCACGACCTTCCCAAACACCCAGTCCATACAAGCATTGAACAGAATAGGAGCAAGAACACACCCCGATGAACCCCAGAATCAACTGGGAAAAACGCAGAGGTCCTGCCTCCACTCTGCACAGCACTCACAGTACCAGTGTACAGGCCAGCCATGATATCCAGCAACCTCGAGGGGATCCCGCGAACCCTTAGGATGTCCCACAGGGCAGCTCAATCAGCTGATTTGAACACTTGTGAAAATCAACAAAGGCTGCAAAGAAACTTTTACCAAGCATATGTAATTAATTATTTTAATGCTGTTCTTCTGTAATTTCATATTGCTCTTGTGCCATCTCACAATTAGTGGAAAATGCAGCAACAAGAACCAAAAATAAAAAAGAAAAAGAAGAAATTATTCAGTGTGCAAGTCTCTTCCAACGATTTTAGTTAGACTTGGTTTTAGAACAAATTTCAGCTGATCACGTTATGAAGACTTTATTTTAACATTTGCCTTGTTGAGATTCTTTATGTGGTGGGTTGGCACCCTGCCCAATGATTGGTTCCTGCCTTGTGCCCTGTGTTGGCTGGGATTGGCTCCAGCAGACCCCCGTGATCCTGTGTTCGGATTCAGCGGGTTGGAAAATGGATGGATGGATGGATAGATGGAGATTCTTTATCTTTACATACAACAGATGATAACTTAAGACTCGGGTTACCGTAAATTCTTTGGTATAACCAAAATTACCATTGATGGGCTGGGCATTTAGTTGGTGTACCTAACGTGCTATCAGGCACAACATGGTCTTTTTATTTATGTACTCATTTTATGGTTTCTTTTTCAGTGTTTTTTTTATATTTTTTTTTTTTATAAAACCAACATTTCTGTCTTTGGTGAGCATTTTTGTAAAGCTTTGGTTGGTTTCTTCCTCTGGCCTATTATGAATTTGTGAAAAGCAACTTGATGGCTTAGTGGATAGTATTTTTTCCACTCACAGTTCTAAAATTCTGGATTCATTTTCCAACTGGTAAGGTAAGATTTCCCCCATGGATTCTTATTTTTTCCATATCACTTATGTGAATGAGTGCTCCCAGTGACCAACTGACATCCTACCTAGGTCTGGTTTCTGCCTGTTACCGTTCTGAACTCCTGTGACCTTGTATTTGAATAAGTCTTGTAAAAATCTTTATAAATACATTTGTGAACCCTTTGCCTTGTTCCTAATATTGCCATGATAATATTTTTATTCTTGTTTCTCTTTGCGCTTTGTACTCAAAATATTTTCTTCTTTTACAGCATTCCTTTGCGTTTTAGGGTCAGAAAAAACTTATTTGGTCTTGTACTTTGTTCTATGACTCCTGATATTGTTTTCCTTCTGGGGCCATTATACAAATCACATTCTAAATCCAGCCTTAGTAAACACTATTAGCTACTACTCCACATCGGTAGCTTGGCACACAACAGATAGTTAAATTCATAGATAACACATTGAGATTAGACATGAAGTAGTCCTAAACTGATGGATACATGTACTTTTTATTAAATTAAGTTACTTAGTTTTAAAGTGCCACCTTCATAAAATTATTTTTTGAATGATGACATTTTAAGGAATATTATTCAAACTACTTAAGTTGTGTATTTAATTTAAAGATGTTGATACGTTACAACACATTAGGAGTGTTGACAATTGAATGCTGTTAAAGTCTGTTAACATACCTTTGTGTACATATGTTGTGGAGCAGTTTTAGAATAGAGGGATCGCTCCAGTGTCTACATTGTATTATTAAACATCAAACAGTGCCAAAAAAAGTATTAAAATAGTCTGTCAAGAAGCAGTACACTTCGAATTGTAGATTTTCTAGGGCCATAAACAGCATGTTGCAAAGTGAGATTAACCAGGGGCCTAATGTATAAACGGTGCGTACGGACAGAAATGTTGCATAAAAATGTTTCCACATTCAAATCGTGATGTATACAACCTAAACTTGGTGTAAAGCCACACACATTTCCACGGTACCTCATAACCTGTCGTATGCAAGTTCTCCGCTCGTTTTTGCAGACTGGCGGCACCCAGCGTCAAAGCAGTGTTACTGTTCTTGTGTGGCTTATCTTTCTTTTTCAGATCCACATTACTGACGCGGCTTTATAAATACACTGAAATTAACCGCATATTGCTTATTAGTTCAATGCATCTGATTGTAATTAACCTGTAACAATATAATGGTCAATGGAACGGCTAGACTATTCCAAATGCCATAGCTGCTTTAGCGTTGTCACTCTCACTGCACCTTCTTTTTCTTCTTTCAGCGGCTCCCGTTAGGAGTTGCCACAGTGGTTCATCTTTTTCCATATTACTTTCACTGCACCACTCGGAGAAGCTGATCAGAAAGAGAATTATCGGTATACAGCATCAAGCACACGCTGCCTCAGCCATGCTTCCTATTTGAACTGCTTCTCACATGGCAAATGCTTCAAAACCTTTCCTGTACGGACCTCGCTTGTTCAGAAAGAGTTTCATCCCAAGAGATCTAAACACAATCAATCAGTCCATCAACTGCTCCTTGTAGAACTACTTGGATTTATTAAAACAATCATCTCACTGTAAACTTGCACTACAGTTATAATATTGCACAACCAGAGCCACTTTATAAAGCGCATGTTTACATATGATGACGATACAATTTTTAAGATGAAATGCAGCAAAATATGTTTATTATATTATACAGATAAAACTGTAACTTCATTTAAATAATTATATTGTTAACAATGAAAGGACACGGTGTTGCTACGCTAGCAAGGATCTGGCGCTCTGTTCATGGATTGCTCCTGCCCCGCACTGTATGCTTCACTGGGACTGGCATGAAGGATAGAATAATTAAACACGTGCTACGAAGATATTTCAGTGTTCCTTAAAAGTTTTGAAGAATCTACATTATAAGCTTACACATGGGTTAACGTCTATTACAGACCTGATTGTGTGGCGATTGGGTATTTGAAGAAAGAAAGGTAAGGACAAGCATTGGAGGTTAGTACGTTTGAAAGAGGCAGTACTTCTACAATAACTTCATCAAAGGTCGTGCACAATCACTGCGCCATCATGTTCCCATGTTTAATAACATGCTTTAACTCCTATCATCATGAAAATAATATCAAGTATACATCTCAGTATTTTAATTATTCAGAGAGCTGTAATATTACAAATGTAATGGATTCTGTGTCCTGTCGGAGGAATACAAAACCCGGAAGCATGTAGTGATTCTCACACATAGAGCACATAGAAGATCAAAGACAAAACAAAGCATTTAACGTGCTACTGTAGTTATGATGGGATATGAGAAACTAGTAAATTAAACAATTTTAAGATGAAGTTTATGATGTTCTACTTTAATGACAAAATAAACTATGTGATTAAAGTGGAAATTTCGAGATTAAAGTTGACATTTCGTGCTTTTTCCCTACTGTGTGCCTATTTTTTTCTCTCTGTACCCTAATGAGCTTTCATATGAAACTCAGGCGGTGGGCTACGACTCGCCTTTTCATGGAGACTTTGATATGTGACAACTTCTTTTTTATTTCAGGCACTGTGCGACTTTGTGAACTTGAGCTTTTGAGTTTCTCCAACACACTATGTCACTCGATCGACTTCCTTTTGTTGTTTATACCACTGTTTAAACCAACAAATAGTACGTTTTTCTTTTCTCCAATTGGTATTCGCGGAAATTCTATTTTCCCTCGTGCTTTTCCCATTGTCTTTTCACAGAACGCTGAGCTTAAGGGCTATTTATAGTGATTTGCATATTCAAAGAGGCATAATTCTGGGAGGAGTTGGGACGGGACAGCAGGCACATGCACGAGCGTTACTTTCCACGCTAACCGGAATTTATGTAGCAAAAGAACGTGGAAGTTGGCGAATGCACAGATTTATGCATCTGGATTTTTCTGTGCATAAGCACATTTCGGCTTTTGTGCTTACATCATGTTATAGTGTGAATTCTACGCACGGTGTTATGCCTGAGGCCCCAGGACTTCACTGGTCAGCCTCAGAAACAGGCCTAACCCCAGGCAGCCAGTTCCCAACCTCAATAGGCAGGCTCTTAGGCCTGTGTAAGTCCAAAATGGGACACTGCTTTTAAAAGTTCCAGATTCTGAAAATACTCAAAAATACCATCAATGGACAGCAGAACACAAATATCTGGCAGATCTACCTTGTCAAAATCTGAAGGAATTTTATGAAAAGGACTGTGAGATAGAGATGTGGTTCAAATAACAAGCCAAGTTCATAATACATAAAAGTACTAGTCGATCTATTATCAGTTCTACTCTCAAGACAAAAATCACAGTTTAAAAACATGAAAGAACAGGAAAAAGTAGTACATCAGAAAAGGTAATAAAGTAAAAATACATTTTAAATTAATTAAAGAACAGAGCAATACTCACTATTGTGCTCTTATCTCCGCCATCCTCTATGACACTTTACTGTGACCATCTGCTCAATCTCAATATAAAGGTTATGGGCACATTTGTAATGTCATTGTGGCCCTGCCTCTTGGGGTTTCACTCACAAAAAACAAGGAATACATTCAAACAATTTAAATGCACAATACATAAAAATTAAATAATGAGTATACATAATAACATTACATAAAACCAACACATAAAAATAATAATTTAAAACAATTTTAAAAATAAAAGGAACATGAAAAATAAACATAAGCCAGTAACATAACACTTTGACAGACCTGAGCATTTAACAATGAGACGTCTTTATGCATTAGGCACTATAGAATGTCTATGAATGAAACAGTATGCCAAAAACTAATAATTGGTTACAAACCTCTTCCCAGTACCATAAAGACAAATCCAAATAATTTATTTTCTAGTTTTCAAAAAGTAATCTGTGTACTTTTCAATAATGGCAAAAAAAATCTGCTCTCATGCAAAAGCATACACTTGATAAATCAAAAGTTAAGTCCTACCAGCTAAAACACTAGGTCCACTGAAAGACTGTCTCATTTTGTCTTAGTTTTTATTCCCCACACGCTGAAAACATAGGAGGACCAATTACATATGGTTTCATTATTACTTTTATTATTTTACTTGCCAAAATGTACTGTATGTGTCATCTTTAAAAGTTGAAGTATTATTTTTTGCTCACTCTCTTCTTATAATACTTGGCTAGTCTACTGATACATGCACTTTTTATAGGTGATAAATGTTAAGACATGCCGTTTTTGAGCAGACACCTTGAGAAATCTAGGAGGACAAATCCTCTTACTGTCTGGTTAGGTACCTTGTCATATTAATTAGATTCCATTTTAAACACTTTTTGCTCTGCCGATCTCTACTGAAAGTTAGGAATACTTAAAGTGAGTACGGTGTCAGTTTACATAACAGTTTGAAGTTTTACTCTGTGTTATTTCTACTCCTGCTTCTCTTGTCAGGTGCTGATAAATTGGGTTCTACCGTTGTGTTAAGACGCACTTATAATTCACTGAATAATGAAGCCAGCATGTGGAAAAGGGGACAATAAAAACATAATGTATTTTGAAAGTAAGCTGTAAAAATTAATTATTCCTAAAGTGTGTCTGCACGGTGTGTGTTTTACTACAAGGTCCATTGACAAAACAGTCAAGATTTACACTGACATCTTTTGGAAATAAGGAAAAGGCCATGTATTTTTCTTTCTGCTAATGTGCTCCTTAAACTCATTCATGTGATTTATTCCCTGTATGTTTTTATGAGTCAGTTCACCAAATTATTTTTTCAATTCCTATAGAATTTGTTAAATAAATATTTTATTTATTTATTTTTAAGCAAGTGTAAGTAGGCTTAGTTTTGTCTTTTCATTTTACACAGTGGTGAAATCAATAGAGTTACATGTAATAAATTTCAGCCTGCTAAGGGCAATATGAAAACATTATTTCATGTGCAGCATGCCACATTTTTAATGACACATTTCGGTTCTTACAGTGAAAAAAAATTTATTTGGTCATGCTCTGTTTTTCGTTACAACATTCTGGGAACATTCATTTTGACAAGTTAATAATCAGCTGTACATTCATTTCCTTTTTCTTCTTGCCTATAAAATGATAACAGGTAGGTGCTGCATTGCATATAACATTATATGAGAGTACGTGTTACTTTAATTAAATTTTACTTTTATTTTATCTTATTATAAGAGAATTATGTGAATTCATGAGGTTCCTCTGACGTGTTTTAAAATTATTTTATATTTGCAATAATAAAAAATTATTTTTAATTTCTGTTCCAGCTGTGTATAAATGATACCTGTCACTGTCTCCTTATTACAAAAATAAAATTTATAACATACACTTATAAATATACGTTGGATTTAAAGTCAACTTGGCTTATTTTTTTTGAAGGAACAGCTTATGAAATGTCTGGACTGTGTAGTGCACAGGTCTTTACAATGTTTGATTGTTCTGAAAGGTTCTTTCTGCCATTCATCCATCTATTTTTCTGGAACTTCATTGTATTGTCAATTATTCAACATGTATTCGTGCCAGTATTATAATCATAAAGATAAAGTTGAAAGCCAGGACTGTCCTGCCAAGCAGAATCAACTCCAGCTCAGCCCTCATCTACCCAAAATATATATTGCCCTTTAGTCAGTTTATTAATCAATCAATCAATCAACATTTATTTATATAGCACATTTTCATACAAAAAAATGTAGCTCAAAGTGCTTTACAAAATGAATAGAAAAATAGAAGACACAATAAAAAATAAACATAAGTCAACATTAATTAACATAGAATAAGTAAGGTCCGATGGCCAGGGTGGACAGAAAAACAAAAAACTCCAAAAGCTGGAGAAAAAAAAAATCTGTAGGGGTTCCAGACCAAGAGACCGCCCAGTCCCCTCTGGGCAATCTACCTAACATAAATCAAACAGTCCTCTTTGTATTTAGGGTTTTCATGGAAGGACCTGATGATGATGATCATGTAGACTTCTGGCTTTCAGTCCATCAATGTTGGTGCATCATGATGCTTTGAATAGGTGGTGGTGGCACAGGCCGCCACCACAAAGAAACCGGAAAAAGAAACAGAAGAGAGAGTAGGGGTCAGTACGGATTTTAGAGCCACCATGAATAGTTATTATGATGAATTGAACATACAGAGTATCAGTATTAAGTTAAAGTGAAGTTATAAAAAGGCCATGTTAAAGTAATGTGTTTTCAGCAGTGTTTTAAATTGCTCCACTGTATTAGGCTGGCGAATTCCTGTTGGCAGGCTATTCCAGATTTTAGGTGCATAACAGCAGAAGGCCGCCTCACCACTTCTTTTAAGTTTAGCTTTTGGAATTATAAGGAGACACTCATTTGAAGATCTAAGGTTACGATTTGGAATATAATGTGTCAGGCATTCCGATATATAAGATGGAGCGAGATTATTTAAGGCTTTATAAACCATAAGCAGTATTTTAAAGTCAATCCTGAAAGACACAGGCAACCAGTGTAGTGACATCAAAACTGGAGAAATGTGTTCAGATTTTCTTTTCCCAGTTAGGATTCTAGCAGCTGCATTCTGCACTAGTTGCAAATGATTTATGTCTTTTTTAGGTGGTCCTGAGAGGAGTGCGTTACAGTAATCTAGTCTACTGAAAACAAAAGCGTGAATTATTTTCTCAGCATCTTTCAATGATATAAGAGGTCTAACTTTTGCTATGTTTCTTAAGTGAAAAAATGCTGTCCTAGTGGTGATCTGATGAATATGCGATTTAAAATTCAGGTTACAGTCAACAGTTACCCCTAAGTTTTTTAACTTTTAATCCTAAAGCATCAGGTTTATTTCTAATAACCTCAATGAATCCATTATTGCCAATTACTAAAATTTCAGTTTTCTCTTTATTTAGTTTGAGAAAATTACTATTCATCCATTCAGAATAATAATAATAATAATAATAATAAAAATTGTAATTTTATGCATATGTAGTAATTTTTTCACAAGTGATTGCTTACTTTTACATCACAAGACAAAGTGGAGGACTTCCTCCCTTAAAATTTCAAACATGCCCCATGCCCTTACAATAAAGATATGCATCTGAGGCATCCCATAAATCATCAGTGTCACAGTTGGGTGACATTGTATGTCTTGGCACAAAGACAAATGTTTATTATATGTTTTGAATATGTTCCAATATTATTATAAACCTATAAATAGGATTATTTATTAATGTGATGAACACTAAGTGTATAGCATTATTAATGGACTTGTAAGATATTTTATTGCCACATTGAATTTAATTATATGATCTCTTTCTTATTTTTTAGAAAAAATATTTGCCAATGAAGTGCTTTTTTAAAGTTTGTCCTACAGAACAAATGGTCAAATGTGATTAATGGTTCTAATGAAGAAAGTCACCTTTAACACTAACAAATATACTGTATTGAGCAGAAATTAGCAATAAGTCAGTTTCTTATGATCACTATTACCTAAAATGTTTTTCCAGGTGCATCATAAATAACAGTCCAAAGTACTGTTCAACACCAGATTTCCAGAACTTTTTAAATAAACAACATTTTTGAGATTTGTTTGTCCCAGGTAAGGCTCTAAGCCTTTTAAAATTATTTTTATCTTCTCAATGGAGGGAGCAGCATGGTGGTTCAGAGTTGGCATTGCTTCCTTACAGAGTTATTGGTTCATATCTATGAGTGAGCACAACCTGTTTGGATTTTGCAATCTCAACAAGTTCACCTGGATTTAATTTCTTCCAACATTCAAAAGACGTACATGTAAGTCTGATACCCAACTCTAAATTAGTCTTTTACGCATAAACCATCCTTACTCTGTCAGGATAGGCTTTCACCCCCCTTGGTCCTGCACTGCATATAATGGTTTCAGAAGGAGATAGTGATGAATATTATGGACTTCAGAATCAACTTTTTTTTTTTTTTTTGAAGCTTAGCATATTACATTCAAAGGTAGACTTATTCATCAGTTGTCGTGAAGTCTCATGACAATTTCATGGACAGCTCATCCTGTGAACTTTGCCATTAAATCAAGTACTTTTAGAAGGGACAGCCATTAAATGTTCACCTTTAGAAGATGAAATTTCTTTTAATCCCTATCTTCTGGTTGAGGTTTAATATTTATAACTGATTTCCATTCCACTTCTGTTTTAATAAACAAGTAACATTATCTGTGATGTGAGCTATATTAAAATAAAGATGGATAAATGGATTGAGTGATTAATGTGCACTCTGCACTCCGTCATAACAATACTCTTTATACCAGCTAAGACGTTCTCATTTATTTTACAAAAAAATATTGTAAGATATAGCAAAAGAGAACAAGTAAAACAGATAAAAGTAAAATAGAAGGTGAGCATGAAAGGTGTAAAAGCAGTGATTTAATAGGCTCATTGCAAATCATGCATAAAGTGGTAAGGGTAGATCATTATTTCAGTGTTAACAATGACTCTTAGCAAATATAAATGTGAGCAGAGAAATAAATGACAGGTTGAATAAGAACAATTGTATTCTCACATAGAACACACTGTTCACTTTTCAAGGATTAAATGATTTTTTCAGCAGTAATGAGTTGTGCAGTTCCAGTTCTTTTAGTATAAAAATAAAAAGGAACTCACTCTGTTCTGAGAAAAGACATTAAAATGACCACCAAAAGAATGTTGTGTATTATAACAATGCCTGCAAAATTTAAAGTAAGTCCATTTCAGACTGGAACAAACAGGACTACAAAAGAATGTGGAACTAAAGACTCACTAATGCTCTTTGCCATTTTTCATAGTTTTCTGACTTACCTAATTATTGACTAATTTATTCCTGATTTCACTTTACTTTTGATGATATGATATTACAGGAAATTGTTTTAGAAATGCAGTTGTTAATCTGAACTGTAAAATAAATTGCGCATTTCTGTGCCAGTATTGGAACATTAACCACAGATTCATAAATTGTTTACCACTGTAGTTTTGTCTGCAAATTTGCCATGAAATTTTAGACTGTCAACTTCTCACCACTTGAACTCTAGCTCTTATTGGTAGACTGATCAAAGAATACACTTTTCAATCTAGTACAATTTCGGTTTTAACCATGTAAAGCATTTATGATTAATGCTGCTGGTCTAGTTAGGCAGAAACCATTGTGTCATAACGTCATTCTGTTAATATCATTCTTTGTAGATATTTCTATTTTCTGTCACAAATAGTGTGGAAACTTGTTAATGAGACTAATGCACAACTTAAGTTCAAAACAATGCCTGCTGATGGAAGCAACAAATGTATTCATTACAAAAGGTCAGTACAGTATAAAGTTTATTTCTGAACTTCTCTAAGTGTCAACCAGACTGAAAACAACCAACTTCCAACATTTAACATATCACTACTATTTGTGCACTACTTTATTAAGGAACACTATCCATCCATCCATTATCCAACCCGCTATATCCTAACTACAGGGTCACAGGGGTCTGCTGGAACCAATCCCAGCCAACACAGGGTCCAAGGCAGGAAACAAACCCCAGGCAGGGCGCCAGCCCACCACAGGGCACACACACACCAAGCGACAATTTAGGATCCCCAATGCACATAACCTGCATGTCTTTGGACTGTGGGAGGAAACCGGAGTACCCAAAGGATACCCACATAGACATAGGGAGAACACGCAAACTCCATTCAACGAGGACCCGGGAAGCGAACCCGGGTCTCCTAACTGCGAGGCAGCAGTGCTACCCACCACGCCACTGTGCCACCCTAAGGAAAACTATTTTAAAATAATATCAAATACAGTAACAACTGCATTTTGTCATGTTAACTTCAATAATTCAATCAGACACCGTGTAGTCTGTGGCTGCATAGGATCAAATAATAGGCTTGAAACTTATTCTAGAAGCCCTTCTTAGGATTTTCTGTAGCACTGATATTTCATTCTTTTTTATGTGAAGACCAAAATTCCATTTCATATTCATGTCATGTTATTTTCTAATCCTCTTAATCCAGACCAGAATCATAGGGGGGTGCTGGAGCCTATTATGGTGCAAAACAGGAACAAACCCTGGACAGGGAGCCAGTCCACTGGAGGGTAATCATACACACAAGACCCCAAACCCATACATGTGCCAATTTGACATTGCCAATTCACCTAACCTGCATGTCTTTGGACAGTGGGAGGAAACAGGTGCACCCGGAGGAAGCCCACACAAACACAGGAAAAACATGTAAATTCCATGAAGGCAGGACCTGGCATGGGAACCATGGTCTCCTTACTATGAGGCAGCAGCACTACCACTGTGCCATCCTCATTTGATATGCATGATTTGGCCTAACTAAACAAGGCAAATATAGACTTGTACAACCAATTCACTCACGCATCATATTATTTGTTGATTCAAATGCTTTCTGTTCAGTGGACTATAGAGAGTGATGAGACCACATTTACCCTTAAATGTTTTTACAGTCAGATCATCCCCTGTTCAACTTCTACACTTAATTCTTGATTGCTTTCTGTGTGGTTTGCATGTTTTCCCTGTATCGAGATGAGCTTTTCCTCCCAGTACTCTGTTTTTCCTCCTGCTTAACAGAAGTAAATGCTAAGTTTATTGTCAAATCTATATTAGCCTTGTGTGAATGTTCTCTATAATGTACAGAGTTGATTCCCATATTGTATTGAGTGCTCTGCCCATAGAAACCAACTTCGTGTAAGGTTGAACAATATTAAGAGGGTTTGAGGATTTTTTAATGTATTTTTTCCTTCTATGTGCAAAAGTTAATTTACATTTGTAAACATGTCTACTGTGCTCTGAAGTTGTCTGCATTCAACTGTTAGTACTGAAATTAAAGGCGCATACTTTCTGCTGCCCATCAAAGTCCCATAAAAATATACATATAGTAGTGAGAAAAGCGCTATATAAATGCAAAGAATTATTATTAGATGTATATTTTCCAACAGAGAGTCGGAAAGCCATCATACATTCACCTTGTATATTTGCAGCCCAGTAATAAAACTGAAAATTAGGTAGAGCCATGCCACCTTCTGATTTAGGTCATTATAGGGTCACCCTTTGGATGTGTGGATATTTCGAATTCCAAATAAATGAAGTTATGATAAAATTATCAGAAATGGAAGCTAAGGGAGGATATTTATCTTGATACTATTAATTCTCCCTGCTAAAATAAGATGGAGGGTAGACCATCTATGCAAATCGTGGCTAGGTTTTTCCAAGCAGACAGCAACGTTTTGTTGAAAAAGAGCTTTATATTTACTTGTAATGTTTACCCCTACTGATCTGATCTGCAATGATTAAAGGGAAGGTGTTCAATCCAAAGATATTCTATTACACCAAAATCACCATTCCATTTCAAACATTTGCTTTGCCCACAACATTTCACTGCAGTGACAATGGTCATTGAGTCATTTTGAAAACTCCATATGGAGACAACACTGTTAGGGAATGTCACATCTGAGATCTATATACAATCATTAAAGACAAAAACAAATACACCAAATTTTCTGCTATAATATTCTGAATAATTTTTAGAAACCTCTACCTGAACAAAATGATTGCCTTAAACAGAACCCTTTAACTCATGCCACAAAATCACCATTTTTAGCTCCCAAGCCACAGCATTGGAATCTGTTGAAAACATGTATTATTTTGTGTTGGCCATAACTTTATTACACACTTTTGTATAGCCTTTGAGGCACTTGGATGCACTGGGGTCAAGCAGTCATCGTATATAGATGTGTTAAAACCAAAGCACTAATTTGAAAAACTAGCAATAAATTAGCAAGTCATGTAAAAGAATACATTTTTAAAAAAATTATTTGCACAATAAATATATGTCACACTACATAACCCTGTCAAAAAGAGTGCTTGTATAATTAATTTTCTACTGAAGACATTTCATAGGCTGATATATAAACACAAAAACACACAAGCTATTCATTTGCTATATTAATTGCACTCACTGGCCACTTTATTAGGTACACCTAGGTAGTACCGGTTGGACCCTCTTCAACAAGGTACTGGAAACATTTCTCAGGGATTCTGGTCCATATTGACATGATGGCATCATGCTTTTGCTGCAGATTTGTCAACTGCATATCCATTATGAGAACCTCTTGTTCCACCACACCCCGAAGGTACTCCGTTGGACTGAGATCTGGAATATCTGAAGGCCATTTGAGTACCATGAACACATTGTCATGTTCAAGAAACCAGTTTGAATGATTTGAGCTTTGTGACATAGTGTGTTACCCTGCTGGAAGTATCCATCAGAAGATGGATACACTGCCGCCATAAAGGGATGGATCTAGTCAACAACAATACTCAGGTGGGCTGTGGTATTTAAACGATGTTCAGTTGGTACTAAGGGGCTCAAAGTGTGCCAAGAAAATATCCCCCACACCATTACACCACCAAAACCATCCTCAACCATTGATACAAGGCAGGATGGATCCATGCTTTCATGTTGTTGATGACAAATTCTGACCATTCCATCTGAATGTCGCTGCAAAAATCGAGGCTATGTGCAAACTGTAGCCTCAGATGCCTGTACTCAGCCCACAGGAGTGGCACCCAATGTGGTCTCCTGTTGCTGAAGCCCATCTGCTCAAGGTTTGACATGTTGTGTGTTCCAAGATTCTCTTCTGCATCCATCGGTTGTAACGAGTGGTTATTTGACTTAATGTTGCCCTTCTATCAGCTCAAGCCAGTCTGGCTATTCTCCTTTAACCTCTGGCATCATCAAAGCATTTTCGCCCAGAGAACAGCCACTCATTGGATATTTTCCCTTTTTCGAACCATTCTCTATAAACCCTAAAGATTGTTGTGTGTGAAAATCCCAATAGATCAGCAGTTTCTTATATTCTCAGACTAGCCCATCTGGCACTAACAGCCATGCCACATTCAAAGTTAATTAAATCACCTTTTTTCCCCCATTCTGATACTTGGTTTGGACTTTTTGCATTAATAAGCAGTTAAACAGGTGAACCTATTAAAGTGGCTGGTGAGTGTATATATATATATATATATATATACACACATTGTAACAAGAAAAAAGAGAGAACAAAGCTCATAAAGGTTTGGGGAGATACCTGTTGTGAAAGAACGAGGCTCAGCTCACTGAAAAAGGTTTGGGGCAGCCATCCGTATATTGTTCCTGGCTGCAAAAGATTTCAATTCAACACAATGATGTTGCTTGCTTGAGTTCCCAGAATGAATTGACTTAGTTAGGCAAGATGGAGGATTTTATAGTCTGTAAACCGGAAGTGACTTCAGTCTGGGTGCCGGAACCGGAAGTGATGTCAGATCAGCCAGGTTTTCCCATATTTGATCTGCAGAAATAACAGAAATAGGTTTAGAGCACCCCACCACCCCTGGCCTGGCGGATAATCACCTCCACTTGGTCCATTCAGCTCGCTCCTAGTCACATGTGTGTGACACCGTACAGTGTGAGCTGATCTGAGAAATCAATTCAGGCTGTTTACCACAGAATGAGACACAATGGACAATAAGCACAGGAAATGACGGAACTTTATATAGATTTGGCCATAAGTGATGTACATAGGAAATTAGGATGGGAACGGAGGTGATGTTGGAACCAGAAGTGTCATCACTGGGTTGGAACGGAAGGTAAACAATCATTGCAGAAATGAGACGATCTTATGGAGATGTTCTTCTGAAGGTTTCGATAGATATAGACTTTATTCTTCCATTTTTCTGCTGGATAAGAGAGAGCGAGGTTTAGTTAGGTTAGAGAGGTTTTGTTCCAAGCTCACCTTTCTAATCGTGCTTGTGTGACAATATATTGCACCGCCAGCTGAACCCGAACCAGACATGTGTGGGACACAAATTCAATGCACACTAGGTTTATTTTCACTTTTTCCCTTGTGGGAAACGTCTTCCCTGTTCCCCACAATTATGACACAGTCCCAGCACAGCACAAATAATTACTCCCTTCTTTTACCCTTTTCCTTCTCTCCTCCTTCAGTCCTCAGGTCAAGCTTCATCACTCCTCCTCCTGACTCTGGCTCCCCATGTAGTGGCTACTGGCTCCTTTTATAATGCACCTGGAAGTGCTCCAGGTGCTTGATTACTCATTTCTGGCAGCACTTCCGGGTGTGGTGGAAGAACTGCCAATAAGAGCTCATCAGCACCCCCTGGTGGTGCCTGCGGATCCCAACAGGGCTGCACCACACTCCAACTCCCATGCAGCAGCCTTTTCAGGGCAATACATCCCCCGAGACGCTAGATGGCAGCTCCCCTGGACAGCAATGGTTACCCAGATTCGATCAGGGCATCATGGGACATGGAGTCCGTTTCCTCAGCCCTGTTGAATACCGAAAGAACCTGGGGATTTACATTATTACTGCCACCCGGATGTACTTCAAAGTCACAAGGGCGGAAGCCCACAGTACTTCCGGGATACTTGATGAAGGAGGATATGGCGTTTGACCCGGAGAAGTAATACTTCCAGGTCATGGACTATAAAAGGACTCTGGGAATACCAGCAAGCCGAGCTGGAGTTGGGAGGGAGTGTAACGGAGCTGCTGGGAGTAGAGGATTGGTTATTGTTATTGATTATTGTGATTATTGATTTACTAGAAGAATTGTGGAGGGTGCAGTGCTTTGTGCACTATATTTGAAGAATATTATTAAAGAATCTTCTTAGTGCTTTTAAACGTGTGTCCAGGACGTCTGTCTGGGTTTCATGGGGCAACAGCGACCCCTAGTGTCCACTATATATATATATATATAATTCTTGGTTCTGATTCTGATTATTTAGGTGATTACCTAACAGGTAATGTTTCTGATTGGTCAGCCAGTCGGAAAACATCCACCATGTCCTCTCAGTTTCAAGAAGTAGCTCATAGATATATGATACAGTATCTGCAAAACAACACAAAGGGTACACAACACAAGTTTTTCCCTTTGCTTTACAGGGATCAAAACTCTGATGTCAGCACCTGAGGTGAAGCCTCTAATGTTGCACAACTGCAGCTGGTTCGCTTATTTGACAGGGTGAAGATCAGAGTACAGTAATACATTCTCAGTTCTGAATTGCAATCTGATGTCCGAAGTTCATTCCCTTTAAGGTGAAAAGTGTGTACACCTGACAAACCCCAATAAGGACGAAACATGTGTTGTGTACTCTTTGTATTGTTTGGCAGTTACATTATCACACACACACACACACACATATACATATATATATATATATATATATATATATATATATATATATATATATATATATATATATATATATATATATATATATATTTATATATATATATATATATATATATATACTGAGTGACAGATAGGGGGTGCTGTCATCCCCTTGAACCCTCAGACCAGACGCCAGACACCAGATAAAAGTCCAATAATTAAATTTATTTGAACTAGAATGTGCACAAAGCACTCTCCATTCCACTATATTCATAAAATAATAACAATGCACAATAATCAATCCTCCACTCCCAGATGCGTTGTCCCTCTGCCACTCGACTCAGCTCAACCTTGGGATCTCCCACAGTCCTTTTCATAGTCCTTGACCCGGAAGTGTTTCTCTCTTTGTCCATGTGACTGGTAACACTTCTGGGTCAGATAAAAAAAACTCCTTTTCTTCAACTTGGAAGCACGTCAATTCTCCTGTCCATGTGACTAGGATGCACTTCTTGGTCAATCATTGTTCCTCCCTGCAGTGCCTTCTAGTGGCCCCCATGGTATCCAGCTGGGCTGTGGATAAAAACTCCATTGTCCATAATTCCCTGCTGGCATTCGGGGCACCTCCATGCTGCGGGGAGGGCTCCATCTGGCGACCTGGGGGTACTGGCCGGGATGACAAGCCTGCCATATATCACAATATATATAGTTATACACTGGAATGATTTGCTTGTTTTTGCAGGAAGTACTCCATCACTTTTAAATCTCAGGTTAAGGCTCACTGCTTTTGTGTAGTATATAGAGCTGATTAGTTTTTCTTGTTTTATTTATCTCGTTAGTCATTATTGCTTGTTAGTTATTTGTACTGAAATATAATCATGACAATGTTAATAAATTGTCACTGACACTTCACTTTAATCTGTTCCTCTTCTTAGCATTCTGTTGTGATAGTTGGTGCCACTGCTCTACTGCTAAGTTGTTACTCTTGCCCATGGGAAATACACCAGAAATGAAAGGATTCAGTCTCATTATTAAACTGTCCAGTAAAATCTGATATAATACTGTGGGATGCTGCCCTACGTTTCCAAAACTGTTCGATTGTCTTTGGTTTTGTATGTGATTATTAACATTAGAATTCCTGAAGCCTACGAAAAAACTCATTATCCCTGGCCACCTTAAATTCCTTCACACCTATCTGTCAGCATCTTTTGTTTTGTAAATGTGTCGATCAGCACAAGCAACTTGCTATCTTATCTCCCCCACCGATGGAGCTGAGTCCGTCGCAAAATTCTCAGAGTTCAAGTCTCTTTATCTGGCAGTTAAGTGTCTGGAGTTATAGCGAGTAAATAAAATATCATTATTTGGAATAAATACATTTCATGTGTGTTCCGTGTCTACAATGATCTGTGCAAGTGTAGGATGGCAGGAAGTGAGAGGCAAGAAATGCTGAACAAATACCAAAACCAAACTTTTTCCATGTTATACTAATAATGACGTGAAGTGAATAATGTATGAAGACTTTAGTCCAAATATCAAATAAACACGTGTGCTTTTATTCATGAATTTAACCAAAGAAAAAAGTTAAAAACCCAAGGTCAAATGTCAGTTGACAGGAAGTTGATATGTATTATTGAATGATGCAGAGGTAAGAACTACTGCCTTACAACCCAAAGGTTCCTGGTTTAAGGCCGGGTACTCTGTATTTTGAGTAGTGAACTGCTACTATTATTGCTATAATATAATAAAAACATACATTTAATTTGAGTCTGTATCACCGGTGTAAATTTAGGCTACTTGTAAAAGTTAGCGCTTGTATTTTTATTATTCAGTTTTATTCTGTCAGTGACGTTCACGTGGTACAACATATTTGCCTCCCCTTCTCTGAGTTGATGGTGTTTATCTTCATTCTTTTTACAAGAGCAGCGATAACCACAGTTGGTGCTGTGATTGATGCCTGCTCAGAACTATTTGTTGTACCAGCAATCAAAGATATGATGTCCCGTGAATGGTATCAGTCTACCATGCAGCATTTGCACTTTGACAACAAAGACACCCATGCAGAACGTGTGAAAAACGACAGATTTGCTGTGATCTCAGCCATCTGGCAACGTTTTGTTGAGAACTGCGTTTTGAGTTACAACTCAGAGCAAAGACTTTCTGAGTATGTGGTCATAAAGCTTATGGAGCCATTTCTGGACAAAAGCAGAACTGTAACAACAGACAGCTTCTTCACAGCGATTTCACTGGGTAATGGACTTCTATACTGCGACACAAATCTGCTTGGCACCATAAGTAAAATGGGACTTCCGTCTGCAGCTAAAGTAACTTCAGTACATGAGCAATTCACCACACTGCTGTTTAGATCTGGCAGTGCCATACTGATGGTGTATGCACCCAAAAAGAAGAGGCCTTTGATTTCAGTCCGTAACACGTGGTGTAAAGTTTTGCTACCTGTAAAAGATATTGCTGAAGTGATATAAGCAGACAGAAAAATGCTGGTGAATCATGTCTTCTTCATATCTTGTTGTCAGTTGAATTTTTTGTTATTCAACTTTATTCATTTTTGGCTACTATAAAAAATGGTAAGATCCTACATTTACTTTTATTACTTAAGTACATTTTATATAATTATCTACTTGAGTAGTTATATCATGTGCAAATTTTACTTTTACATGCACCAAATTCAAAAAAGGTAGCTTTATTTTTACTCAGGTATGACTGTTGGGTTCTTTATACAACACTGCTTGGCAGACATCTTAACTGCTACTGGTTCTTATTTTTGTGTCTAACGTGTTCCTATTTATTTATGGCTTGTGTCCTTATTACCCTATATTGAAATCATACTTACTGGCTTTTTCTTCCTTTTGAAACAACTTTTTACACAACAATTGATTCATGAGGGATTCACATACTTAATAAAATATAGCATAAAAAATGTTAAAAAATAATGTATACTGTACATATTGAGTTTAGGAACTCACCATGCCACTAAACCAATTCAGGTCACAGCAATCTTGAAACATGTTATGCAACTAACTGGCTTAGTAGGAAATTAGCATATGAGTGAAATGCCTCACAGGCAGTGCATTTATAATGATCCAGTGCTTGCTTGATTATAGTTTCAAATATCTTTTTGTTCTCAGTAACTTAGTTAATCCTTTCTCAAGCTAGTATCATTAATGTACACTAAATTAAAGACATTGAAGTCTGTGTCTGTACTTCCAATAACAGTCATTTTTCTTAATTATCTTTTGACACTAAAGGTTGCATTAGTCTGTTGTGAGAGGAAAAGTACTTACTGTAGTCACTGCTGCCAGGGTAAAACTGCCTGCAGTTAATGGTAGGAGTGTTCAGTCTTGGGTACTAGTTGAACTTCTACTGTATGTTATGTTAGTACAGGTGACTTAACTGATGACTAGTCAAATAAATGATGGAGTTAGACTGTACATTCACGAAAAAAAAACTTCTTGCAGGTAGAAGGAATTTCTGGAAAGTACATTAATTGACAAACTAAATTAGAAACACATATCTAAAAAATGGTAACTAAAAATGTCTAATTAATTTATATTTTAGTCATCTAAAAGGGGGGTTCAAGGATCTAGCTTTTACAAGGCTATTATCAAATCTAGCATCACTTATCATATCACATCAACCTTTGCATTTTTTGTAATATATTCTGAGAAAAAACATTTATTTTGAAATGCTTGGTGTGTAGGATTTAAGGTGTTCTACTTGGCTGCTGGAAAAGGATCCATTATGTTTGTGCTGGTTAAGATAGTAGAGTATACTATTAGTAGACCCAATAAGGAAAAAAAGCTCTCCTGTTAAAGGAAGTACAGCAGATACAATTGCATCATTCTCTTTTAAAATATTACGGTACCAAGGACATACAGTAACAGCAAGAAGATGAGTAAATTTAAACTGATGATAGAACAGGTGATTTTACATGTGATATGGTACATACTTCAATTAATAAATTGTTATTAGATTCCATTGTCTGTGATTCCTTTAAAGCAATCATTGTTTACACCCTGAATGAAGCAATCAGATTCTAATGTGACTGTTCTTATTAATTATACTCTCTAAAGGTTTATAGAAAATTGCAACTATGCAACTTGAATGTTATCTTACAAAATACATTTTTGGTGAAAAATTTCAGATGGGCTTTTCCTCCAGTCATAGTACAGAAAATATTGAAATTATGTTTTGTTCTCTTCTGCTGGCACTTTTTCCTAAGTACTTAGACTTAAGGGCTAATTTCAATATTATAATGCATAGGTTCCTAGTACCCAGGCTTGAACATTTAGTTAGCTTGTCCGGCACTCATTTGGATTACTTTGCTCTGCCATTAGCCCCTCAGAGTTCAGTGCTAAAATGTTGGGACCAGTTCTCTTTTGTTTACATACATATGCTGCAATGAGTACATGTAATTTGGAAAAACACAATATTAACTTAATTTTGTATGCTTATCATACCCAGATGTATTTGTCAAATAAACCAAATAATAATTCTTCAAATGCATAATTAATTAACTGCTTTACAGATACAAAAATAAATAAATGATAATTATTTGTGATTAAACCCAAACAAAACAAAACTTCGTTTAGTGGGCAGTAACTCTGTGAATAGTAAAGCAATCCTAACTCAGAATAATCTTAACTTAAAAGGTATGAAATATAGTTTAGCTAAATACAGATGAAATTTAACTGTTATTTTTGACACTAATCTAATGTCAATAGTCACATCTCATTTCTTTTTAAAGTGTGCTTTCTTCAAGTTACAAATATTACAGCAGTACAGCAGTTTCTTAAACTGGGATCTTGAAATTTTATTCGATATACTACTCTACATTTAATTCAGCAATTATAAAAAGAAGTTCAGCTACATAGCTCCACTTCTTATATCGCTTCACTGATTTACAGTCAAATTTAGAGGTGATATTAAAACCTTCCTCCTAACATTTAAATTATTGAATGCTTTAGCCTCATTGTCATACAGACTAGATTAGTTTCTTTAATTCAGCGTGTACACTGTGTTTTTAAAGATGAAGGATTACTTAAAATTCTATGGTTTATTATAACTAGTGTAGCAGGCAGGATTTTAAGACATAGAGTGCAAAATCTCTGCAGTGATCTGCCTGTCAATATTAGAGAAGTCCAGTTTCTCTTAGCATTTATGTCAAGGCTGAAAGACAGAAAATTTTGCAAAGTACACTCAGGTTACAGCTCCTGCTGAGTTTCTTTCATATTGCTTTCTTATACTGTTTTTCTGTTATTTCTTATAGTTTTTGATTGGCCATTACTATGTTACATTTTTTGTTGAACTTGATCTTGTGATGGGCCTATTTTCATATGTGTTCTAGCTCAATGACATTAATGTCATTTGTCCGTGAAATAATTCTTCAGCATGCAGTAAACCTGTCAAAGTTGTAATGGAACTTCACCCTTATCTTATGTCCAGCGACCTCATGCATAACGCCGTGCGTAGAATTCGCACTATAACATGACGTAAGCACAAAAGCCGAAATGTGCTTACGCACAGAAAAATCCAGAGGCAGGAATCTGTGTGTTCACCAACTCCTGCGTCCTTCCGTTACATAAATCCCGGTCAGTGTGAAAACTAACGCTCATGCATGCGCGTGCTGTCCCGCCCCAACTCCTCCCAGAATTACGCCTCTTTGAATATGCAAATCAATATAAATAGCCCTTAAGCTCAGCGTTCTGTGAAAAGACAATGGGAAAAGCAAGGGGAAAAATATAAGAATTTCAGAGAATACCAAGTGGAGGCAAAGGTAAAACATACTATTTGTTGATTTAAACAGTTTTATAATCAACAAAAGGAAGTTGATCGAGTGACATAGCGTGTCAGAGAAACTAGAAAGCTCAAGTTTACAAAGTTGCACAGTGTCAAAATAAAAAAGAAGTCACTTATCAAAGTCGCCATGAAAAGGCGAGTCGTAGCCCACCGTCTGAGTGTCACATGAAAACTTATTAGGATACAGACAAAAAAAATAGGCACACAGTGGGAAAAAAACACGAAATGTCAACTTTAATCTCAAAATTTCCACTTTAATCACGTCGTTTATTTTGTCAATAAAGTAGAGCGTCATAAACTCATTTAATAGACTAGTTTCTCAAATCCCATCGTAACTAAAGTAGCATGTTAAATGCTTTGTTTTGTATTTGATCTTCTATGTGATCTATGTGTGTGAATCAGTACATGCTTCTGTCCTTTCTCTTTCTCCGACAGGACACAGAATCCATTACAGTCGTGATATTACAGCTCTCTGAATAATTAAAATACTAAGATGTATAAGTAATATCATTTTCATGATGATTGGAATGAAAGCATGTTATTAAACATGGGAACACGATGGAGCAGTAATTGTTCATGTTTCACACAAGATGCTGCTGCGCCATGCGTGACCTTCGATGAAATAATTTATTGTAGCAGTATTGTCTCTTTCAAACATACTAACCTCCAATTCCTGTCATTACTTTTCTTTCTCCAAATACCCAATCGCCACACAATCAGCTCTGTAATAGATGTTAAGCCATCTGTAAGCTTACAACGACGATTCTTCAAAACTTTTAAGGAACATTGAAATATCTTCATAGTACATGTTTAATTATTCTATCCATCTATCCTTCCAGTGTCACGCCAGCCTCAGTAAATATACAACGCGAGGCAGGAGCAATACGTGAACTTGCTAGCACTGCGGCACCGTGTCCTCACATGTTTAATTATTAACAATACAGATTATTTAAATGAAGTTAAACTTTTATCTATATAATATAACCAACATATTTTGCTGCATTTCATCTTAAAAATGATATCGTCATCATATGTAAATACGCGCTTTATGAAGTGGCGCAGGTTGTGCAATATTATAACTGTAGTGCAAGTTTACAGTGGGGTAATTGTACTTACAGTATAAGTACAAACAGTTCTACAAGCTGCAATTGATTGAGTGCATTTATAGTTCTCGGGATGAAACTGTTTCTGAACTGCAAGGTCCATACAGGAAAGGCTATGAAACGTTTTGCTGTGGCTGAGGCAGCGTGGGCTTGATGCTGTATACCGATAAATCTCTTTCCGATCAGCTGCTACTGTGATTCCCCACTCAGATACAGTGATAAAAATACTCCGAGTCTTGCAGTGAGAGTAATATGGAAAAAGATGATCCACTGTGGCAACCCCTAACGGGAGCAGCTGAAAGAAGAAGAAGAAGAAGGTGAAGTGAGAGTAACAATGCTAAAGCAGTTATGGTATTTGGAATACTATGGCTATTCCCTGGACCATTATATTGTTACAGGTTAATTACAATCAGATGCATTACACTAATAAACAATATGCGGTTAATTTCAGTGTATTTATAAAGCCGCGTCAGGAAAAGAAAGAATAACCACACAGGAACAGTAGCATTGCTTTGACGCTGGGCGCCGCCAGTCTGCAAAACCGAGTGGAGAACTTGCGTACGACAGGGTATGAGGTACAGTGGAAAAGTGCGTGGCTTTATGCCAAGTGTAGGTTTTATGCATCACGATTTGAACGTGGAAACGTTATTACGCAACATTTCTGTGTGTACGCACCGTTTATACATGAGGCCCCAGGTCTGTGGAAACAATTTTGCAGATTTACAAAATGAAAACCTTTACAATTTCTTATTTTTTCAAAACTGAGGCTCATTGGCATTGGCTCATTTTTTGCAATGAATAAAGAAAAAATAAAATGCACCTGTTGCTTAGTACAATTACAATATTTTAAATTACGTATCTCTGCTCAGTTAGTCTGCAAAACTAACTATAGCAACTCTTAATGCCTCAATGTTTTTTTCAGTATGAAAATGAGAAAAGCAGCACTAAAGATATTTGGTAGCCTACAGTCTACAATAAGGAAAACAAATCAATAGCAAAGGATTAACCAATAGGAATTCAGTAAGTCCCATGGTCTTGATTGGCAAGTGATGAATACTTCATGAAAAGAGTAATTCCCTGAAATAAATACCCCTGTCATTAAAAGAGCCATTTGGAAAAGTGACATTGTGAAATAAAACTGGTCTTCAAAAATAAGGCCATTTTGAGATAAAACCTACAATAATAATACTGTGTTGAAATTGTATTTCATAATAATTGAATGGCTTTTCATTTTATTTACATGACGTTTAGTTAAATATGCATTGCTCCACAATCTATTGACTCATTTACATATATTGCTGTACTTTTGCATGTGATTAGTAATTTTATAATTGGCATTTTATTTATTTCATTTTGTTACAAATGGTATTGCATACACCAAAACCTTTAATAGTACAAATGTCACAAAAATGTGAATGTAATTTGAGGATTAAAACTACCATGTGCATGTGCATGATATTTGATCATGCTTTAAAATTCTGAGTTGTACTTTTTTGTTCTATGCATTTACTGTATACTGTAGTGTGCTGGACTCAGAAGATGATGTGCACCTAATAAGAATAACATGAATTGCAATTATTATCTCATGTTTTCTTTTAACTTCTACCTAGGTAATAATATCACACTATTGAACAAATTATATCTGTATCATATCAAATATAGAGGTGATGGATGTTAGTAGTTATTTGTTATATATTGACTCATTATTTTGGCATAGTGTATGTTTTTAATGTACATTTTTTAGAGATACACGCTAATGTAATATATTTACAGTATACACTTGCAACAAGTATACAAAAACATTGCAATGCTCTCAGAAGATCTACAATCTCTGATATATGCACATACCATTTCAGCCGGACACAGTGCAAGTAAGATTTAGGCTTAATACTAAAAGTGTCAGAGAGCTAGCTGAAATGTGGCTGTCAAATGAAAACACCATTAGACATTTGGACTTGAACCCAGCATATGTAGGCTTAAAAAGAAAGACTTCTAAATTTTAAAAGACTTTATGACCAACACCATCTGAACCCCACCTTATTGATCCACCCACACACCTCATTTACTATATATTGCCTTTGATTCCTGTATGTCTAATAATTTTGCCTCTATTGATGACCCCTGGTAGTTTGTCGAAAACTTAGGAATAAGAAACTCTTTTAAGATATGTAACTCATTTTCTCCCTTTGGATTTCTAGCTGCAAATATGCAAACTGTATCACAGATTTTCACTTCCCTCCGTCTCTCTCATATATATTGTCACACACGCGCGCATGGGAGGCAGCTAAAGGGCTCGAGTGAAGGCAGTTCTGAGCCATGCCGGGATGTGGCAGAGCGCACTAACTCTCTTTCTCACTTCCCTGTAGACCTAACCCGGGAGGTTCCACCTGTCTCTCTGGACGTCACTTCTGGGACCGAGCCAATGGAGACAGACCTTGCCAGCTCCGGCCCCCCTGATGTCACATCCGGGACTAAACCAATGAACAATGAACACGTGCCCGACCCTTATGACCTCACTTCCTGTCTCCCCCTTTAAAAGCCTTCCCTTTTCCCTTCTGTGTCAGTCTTGTTTTGGACTCTGTTGTAAGCACTTCAGTGCTGGTATTAGAAAGAAAACAAAGTTGCAGCCAGGATACCAAATTACATGGGTGGCTGCCCCAAACCTTTTTCTGTCTTTGACTCGTTTTGTGACAGTGGCGTAGGCGGCAGGATGGAGAAGTCCCAGAAGAGAAGGGGACAGGACCTGCAAAACACCCAGGTGGGAGCGTACCGGGGCCGAGTATTCAGGCGGGGAGGGTGCCCCGTGGTTCGGCGAGACCCGGTGCGGGCTCCGCTCCCAGCACGCAGAACTAGGCCGTCTAGAGAGGCCAGGGAGTGTGCGGGTGGGGCTCACCGAATTGGGCTGCCCTGGAGGGGGGAGACAAGAGGGACTCAGTATGCTCTCTTGGGGGAGAGTGCCTGCCCCCCAGTGAAACCACAGCCCCTTTTACCACCTTGGGGTAGGCAGGTGAGTAAAATAACGAAGTGGAGGTTGGACACTGAGAGGCCGACCAGTAAACAAGCCTGGTCCTTATGGGCAAAAGTATGGCAGTGGCTACGGCCCTTGGAAAACAAGCCCCACCAGGTCATTGAGCAGGTAGCGTGCTATCTGCTCCTGAAAGCACTTCCCAGGGCTTCACCCAGCCGGTCTGGGGCGTGCAGTTTAAGAACATGTCTGAGCTCATAGAGCTTCTGGAAACACAGAGGGCGGCCTCACACTCTGGGAGAGCGGAACCGTCCTTCTGCCAAACTCAGCCGGGGTATGTCCCAAGACCTAGCCCCTCCCTGTATAACCAGCTTGCATGGGCGTCCGGCGCACTGCAAACCGCTTGGAGGCGAGGAATGCAGGTGGAGGGGAGGAGGGCTTGGTGTGCTCTGACAAACCCGTTGGCGGTCCCGCATACAGACGTGGTGATCGTTAACGGGTTTAAAACTTCCGCTCTGCTCGATTCCGGCAGCAACATTTCCATTGTTGCCCGCCGTTTTGTGCTACGCGACAATGGCTAAAATTCAAGACCAGTATAACCTGTGTCCACGGGAAACCAGCTGGTACAGCACCGCCGCTTGTGTCATTAGCTACGGAGGATCAGTCCAGAAAGTAACCGTGGCAATCCTTCCTGATCCTCCGCACCCGGTGATACTAGGGCGGGACTGGTCTGACATTAAAAGCGGTGAGACACATACCACTCCCGGGGTTAAGTTGGGCCTCGTTATGGGCGGAGATGAACCGTCTCAAGCTGCCTCCACGCCGGTAATCAGCCGGCAGAGAGAGTGAAGCAGCCGTCCTGGCTGGCGTGGCAACTCCGGGCGTCGCAGGCTGACCGTCATCCACCAGCGCCGCGGAGCGGGAGGAAACCACGCCCATTGAGGTCGGCGCTGACCCTCTCTCCGTGTTGCGGTTTCAATTTAAAAGACGCCGGCTTCTTTCAAAGGGAGCAATGGAATGACGACTCCCTGAAGTTTGTAAAAAATGCAGTGGTCCTTGTCAATGGCCAACGCACTAGTCAGTCGATGCCACAGGGCCCCTACTTTGTGTTAGATAATGACCTCCTTTACCGTGTAGCAATGCATGACGGGCAGGAGGCGAGGCTGCTTCTAGTGCCGCGCACCTTCCGGCGGCAGGTCTGCGAGCTAGCACACGCCCACCTCCTAGGTGGCCACCTGGGCACCGAAAAAACTCTGGAGCGGATCAAGCTCCGGTTTTACTGGCCAGGAATTAATGAGGAGGTTAGTTGCTTTTGCGCTTCCTGCCCGGAGTGTCAACTGCGACAGATTCCTCAGGAGGGACCGTGCTCCTCTTGTTCCTATTCCCTTGATTGGCGTTCCCTTCCACAGAATCGGGGTCGACCTGGTGGGACCTCTAGAGCCCTCAGCCCGAGGACACAAGTACATTTTAGTCCTCGTGGATTATGCTACACGATACCCGAAGCTGTTCCGTTGCTCAGCTACCTCTAAAGCCATCGCACGGGAATTACTAGGGGTATTGGCGTGGGGATCCCCAAAGAAGTCTTGACAGACCAGGGGACCCCTTCACCTCGGAGACGTTCAAGGAGACTGCCAGGTTACTGAAAATAAAGCATTTAAAAACCTCGGTGTATCATCCTCAAACCGACGGATTAGTAGAGAGGTTTAATCAAACTCTCAAGCAAATGCTACGTAAGGTGGTCAGCGAGGATGGAAGGAACTGGGATCAGCTCCTCCCCCTCGTCCTTTTTGCCTATCGGCAGTCCCACAAGCCTCCACGGGTTCTCCCCTTTGAACTACTGTATGGGCGACAACCTCGGGGCATATTGGATATTTTGAAAGAAGGCTGGGAAGAAGAGGCTCTTCCCACCACTAACATACTGGAGTATATCGCGCAGTTCTGCGATAGATTTGGAAAGATTCGCCTGTCCTTAAAAGTCACATGGAGGAGGCTCAAGCAGCACAGGTTCGCTACTACAACCGCGCACGTCTCTTGGGAGTTCCACCCGGAGATCGGGTCATGGTCCTAGTGCCTACCTCCCACTCTAAGTTGCTTGCCCACTGGCAGGGCCCCTACGAAGTTAAGGAGAGGAAGGGACTGGTCGACTATTTGGTGAGTCAACCCAATCGTCGGCCAAAGGAGCGGTATATCATGTGAACCTGCTGAAACCGTGGAAGGACAGGGACCCTGATCCCTCCTCCGGCCAGCCCGCTCACTCTTCGCTCACACACACGACCTTAACTTTGGCGCAGACTTGAGACCCAGGCAGCGGCAGGAGCTGGAAACAGTTATCCGGACCGTTGAGAGGTAGTCAGTGAACACCCGGAAGGACCTCTCTGATTGAGCACAACATTGTGACAGAGCCGGGGTTGTTGTCCGAGAACGCCCATCCGTCTTCCCGAGGCAAAAAGGCTGAAGTGGAACTGAGATCAAGCGCATGCTGGAACTAGGTGTAATTGAGGAGAGTTATAGTCCCTGGTCCAGCCCCATTGTGCTCGTCGGTAAGCCTGCGGGAGTTGGAGGTTCTGCAATGACTTCCGTCGGCTTAACCAAGTCTCCCAATTTGATGCCTATCCAATGCCGCGCGTGGGCGACCTCCTCGAGAGGCTTGGACAGGCTCAATACCTGACCACACTTGACATGACAAAGGGTACTGGCAGGTTCCTTTAACGGACTCCGAAGGAAAAACGCGTTTAGTACCCCTAGCGGACACTGGCAGTATCGTGTCCTTCCATTTGGGTTACACGGGCTCCAGCAACCTTTCAGCGTCTGGTGGACAAAGTGCTTCGCCTCATAACTCATACAGTGCTGCCTACCTAGATGGCGTGGTCATCTATTCCAGCACATGGAAGGAACACCTACAGCATGTCCAAGCGGTATTACGGACACTTGGTGAGGCCGGGCTCCGGATTAATCCCAAGAAATGTTTCTTTGGATTAAGCGAGGCCAAATATTTAGGCTACCTGGTGGGTCGGGTACCGTAAGGCCACAGTGCTCCAAAATTGATGCCATTCTGAAATGGCCCGTCCATGAACCAAGCGGCAGGTCCAAGCCTTTCGGGTTAGCGGGTACTACCGCCGGTTTGTACCCGGTTTTGGAGAAAGCGCCTTGACTGATTTAACAAAGAAGAGGGCCCGAACATTGTGGTATGGACTGCAAAACAGACGCTGCATTTGGTGACTTGAAGAAGGCCCTTACGTCCGCACCTATTTTGATGGCACCTAACTTTTCTTTGCCTTTCATCCTCCAGGCGGACGCCGGACACAGGCCTGGGAGCCGTGCTGAGCCAAAGTGTCGATGGTGTGAACACCCGTCATGTTCCTGAGCGGAAACTGTTGGACGGGAGACCAGGTATGCGGCGGTGGAGAGGAGGCTCTGGCGATTAAATGGGCGATCACTCAGCTGAGGTACTACCTGTTGGGCGTGAGTTCACCCTTGTCACGGACCATGCACCTCTACAGTGGATGGCCCTGCACAAGGAGTCGAATCCGCGGGTCACCCGGTGGTTTCTTGACCTGCAGCCGTACAAGTTTTCGCCGTTCATCGCCGGGTGCTCTCCATGCCAGCGCCGATGCTCTCTCGGGTTTCGACCTCTCGGTTAAGGTCGCCCGACCCGGGTCTGGGCTGAGGGGGCCTTGTCACACACGCGCATGGGAGGCAGCTAAAGGGCTCAGTGAAGGCAGTTCTGAGCCATGCCGGGATGTGGCAGAGCGCACTAACTCTCTTTCTCACTTCCCTGTAGACCTAACCCGGGAGGTTCCACCTGTCTCTCTGGGCGTCACTTCTGGGACCGAGCCAATGGAGACAGACCTTGCCAGCTCCGGCCCCTGATGTCACATCCGGGACTAAACCAATGAACAATGAACACGTGCCCGACCCTTATGACCTCACTTCCTGTCTCCCCTTTAAAAGCCTTCCCTTTTCCCTTCTGTGTCAGTCTTGTTTTGGACTCTGTTGTAAGCACTTCAGTGCTGGTATTTGAAAGAAAACAAGTTGCAGCCAGGATACCAAATTACATGGGTGGCTGCCCCAATCCTTTTCTGTCTTTGACTCGTTTTGTGACAATATATATATATATATATATATATATATATATATATATATATATATATATATCGTTTTATGTGAAATGTAATTGTTCACCATTGCTACATTTTTCCATTTTAATTCTGTTCCTGGTGTCTATAAAGGAAATTGGTCTGCCTTGGAAAGCATGTATTTGTATAGACTTGTAAGTGTGGCACACCTAATAAAGGCTATAGAAGATGATACATTGTGTCTTTAATCTGCTTTCCTTTTCAGTGAGGAAATAACTATATTTTAATTTAAAAATAAAGTTTACTTTATATAAAGTAATACAATTCCATTTGCAGAATCATATAAAAATCTCATAACAAGCATGGTACTGCATGTGTATTTCATATAGTGTATTATGTACATTAATGATAACAAATGCACAGACCATTTATACATTTGTTGTAGAAGTATTTATATTCTATGTATATTAAGTATTTGATTCCTTAGATCTAAATGAAAGAGAATTGTATTATTTTACTCAGTTGATCATATTCTTTTTAAAATGGATTTCCAAAGATTGAAATAGTGAACACACTGTAAATGCTTCTAAGGAAGGAATGAAATTTGTCTCTTTTATCAACTGAGGTGTGTCTGTGCAATCTACTGTATGTCAGTCTTTACTTAAGTTCTACTGAATGTTACTCAGTGGCTTTTAGATTTAATAGAATTAATTGGTGGTGAGTTCATCAGACAAAGCATTCCTGGAACAGAGCCTAAGTGTCGGATTTGAGTTCAGCTCTGGGAAAATGGACTATGTATTACTCAGTTTCTCCAGTCAAGGAAGGTTTGTTCTTTTGCCAACCAAAGATTTTGCAGAGCTGTTTTGGCCAGTACTGGCACTATGAACAATCACAGTGATCGCAATTACTCTAACGGACGTGCTGGAATTAGAGTAGGCATAAAGTGCACTTAATGGGAACTTTGCAACACAGCTGTTAGTTGGTTAACAAGAGTCTCAATAAATGGCATCTACATAACTTCCCTTAATCAGATTGGAGCAATCAGCTTGAAAAATTTTCCCATATGTTGCTGGAGAAAAGGGAGAGCAGGTCCAGGGTTACTGCAAGGACAAAGGCCACTACAAGGTTACTCAGTCTGGCTACAATTAGGCACTCAGTGAAGAAATTGCGATGATGCTTCAGGGAGCTTTTGCACTTCAAGTCATATGTAATTACACACTCAGAAATTATACAAATAGAAACATGAGGCTCTGTTCAATGATTTAGAAACACACTTTTAATTTGCATTTTTAGTGTTACATGTGTGACAAAATATGTACAGTATGCTTGTTGAATTCAGTGCAGTCATCATATACTGGACATGTTTATGTAGATTGCCAGAAACTTGCTTTCAATCTTTTAAGTTTTGTAAGATACACATAATATGCGTTAGTATTTGTTTGTTCTTACAGGGTATTTAAAATCATCAAACGACCAAAATTTCAAATTGAAAATAATTACAATATTTAAGATTCCTTTTTATTATCATATGTTTTGTTATTCAATTTAATTACTACATATAAATGCAAATCAGCAAAGTGGAAAGCTAAGGGACAAGGCACTTAGTTCTGTTTATTGTTATCATACTCTATTATCAGCAAATGATGCACAAACCTCCACTTTAAAAATCACATCATTCATGTTTTATTTGCAAAAGTCATCTAGGAAAAAAACAACGTTCAAATAAGAAATTAACTGTGATTATTAAAAACTGCTGGAAAAAAAGTTAGATTTACATAAGTGTGTATAGTGAGGAGGTGTTGATAAATTCTAAATATAAAAAGCCTAAAAACAGTAAACTTTCGTTTTAACTTTCGTTTTATTTGTTTTGCCAAAATAATCTTCTTAAATGTAGCATTGAGGTTCAAATGTATTATGTAGCAAAGCATAATATTTATATATACTGTATTGGCTAATTTGATTTATAAAATCAAAAAGTGTTTACTTTTAATAACTTAAGTTTTTGGATAACAATGATTTATATAATGTACATAAAATAAACATTAACCTTATCTTCCTGAGTTAAATCTAAACTGATGCTTTAAGACAATTTGCTGACACCAAACCAGTCACACATGTATTCCTGTGTTGTTGTCACTGTATTTTTTTAAAGGGTTTCTGGTATGTTTTAGAATAAATTTGTACAAGACTGAAAACAAATTCTGGTATTTACACTTTCTCTAAAGGCATTTTGGTCTGTTTAAACAGTCATTTGTACAAAAATCAAAATATGTCTGATAACACTTGGGCAGTGCATTTTAGAGAATGCCATAGCACAATCTAACAGTGTCAGATTACCTGTTTCTTCTTTTTTCAATCTAACAGTAGTTTCTTTTCTGTTCATATTGCTGCCTGTAACAGACTGGCAAACTAAATTCTAATGCTGAAATCCATCCTTTTTGTGCCTAATTACTTAATTATATTCTTGGAAATGTAAATTGTGCAATGATAAAAAAAATGTATACACAAAGATCAGTTATAAGCTGCATGGCCACAGCAACCAGAGGCAGATTCAATCATCACCATGCCTGAACGACTGCACTTACCCAGGAAACCCTGATTGGATATCATCTGTCAGTTGTTCAGCCAAACATGAGCTGTGCTATGATGTAAGATAAACAAGATGTTAGCTAATAAAAGTCAATTGTTTCAATTAAAGAAAAACACAAGTAGCCTGAGAAGGACTGCAAACCTCTGATGGCAGGACTGGGGCAGAAAAGTATTTGACCTTCTTGACTAAGCCCCCATAAAAATGGGAAAAGTTGTGAAAGGAAAAGTTTTTTTTTAACAAATGTTAGAAAGATTTAGACCAGAACATGCCTTTTAGTCTAACAAAGCTTTCCTGTCCTATAATATCAAGTTAAGTTTCAAAGGTCCCTAATGTCCTACTGTCTACCACACCATTTGGTAACTTATTCCATGTGTCCATGGTTATCTTTGTGAAGATAAACATCCCTAACATTTGTTTCCGTGCTTGTGTTGAACTCATTTTAAAGTAACAGTCTCAATCTACTGTACTAAGGGTGCACTGTTACACCCTTTAAGGCTAGAACATAAAATAAATTAGATGAAGTCAAGTTTATTGTCATGGTTACATGTCTCTCTGATAACTGATAAAAGCATAATACCAAAGATACAATTCATGCATAAAGATATGCATAGAACATACAAGGTAATGCATGTAAAAGTAGGCCTTCCACTGCTACTTTCTTCCAGTGACTTGTCTCCCCACACCACCCCTACTACATCAACAACTCCTATCACGTCAGTTGGAATGGCCAATGACAAGTCTACCTCTGGCCATCAGTGTGGACTGTCCATAACTAAAGACCAAATAAGGAGGCAACTGTGGAAGCTACACACAGTAAAGGCTTTAAGACCAGACTGAGCCAGTTCTTGAGTTCTTAAGGCCTGTGCTGACCAACTTTGTGGTGTCCTCTATCACCTGTTCAGTCTGTCCCTGAGGCTTCAGAAAGGGACACTGCTGTGAAAAACATCCTTCATTGTTTATGTTCCAAACAAGACAGGTGCCTCTTCACCTAATGACTACAGACCAGTGTCACTTATGTCTCATATCATGAAGAACTTTGACAGACTGGTCCTGGACTATATGAGTCCTTTTGTGGTAGACCACCTGAATTCACTGCAGTTTGCCTATCAGACAAAGATTGGATGTGAGGATAAAATTAATCCATCTGCTCCACAAAGCTTATTCTCAGAAGGACAGACATGGCAGAGAGAGAGAGAAGGTTGGATGATGTGAAAATAGAGAATAAGGAAGTGCAATCGATTAGCAAGGAGGAAGTAAGTAGAGCTATGAAGAGGATGAAGAATGGAAAGGCTGTTGGTCCAGATGACATACCTTTGGAAGCATGGGAGTACTTAAGAGAGATGGTACTGATTGTTTAATGCCTGAGGAGTGAAGAAGAAGTGTACTGGTACTGATTTTTAAGGATAAGGGTGATCTGCAGATAAAATTAATCAGCCACCGTATGAAGATATGGGAAACAGCAGTGGAATCTATGTTAAGAAAGGAGGTGATGATCAGCGAGCAGCAGTACGGTTTAATGCCAGGAAAGAACACTACATATGCAATGCTTGCTCTGAGGGACTTGATGGAGAAGTATAGAGAAGGCCAAAATGAGTGGCATTGTGTCTTTGTGGACCTGGAGAAAGCATATGATGGGGTGCCTAGAGAGTAGTTGTGGTATTTTATGAGGAAGTCGGGAGTGGAAGAGAAGTATGTAAGAGTGGTACTGGATATGTATGTGGGAAGAGTGTGTGGCAGACGGCCGGCAGCTTATCCCTGGTTGGGACGCCCCTGAAGTGAAAGGATGGGGGAAGGCAGCTTTTTCAGGACACTGCCTCCCCGAAAACGCTAGATGGCAGCTCCCCTGGGGCCTCATGTATAAACGGTGCGTACGCACAGAAATGTTGCGTAAGAACTTTTCCACGTTCAAATAGCGATGTATAAAACCTACACTTGGCGTAAAGCCACGCACTTTTCCACGGTACCTCATACCTTGTCATACGCAAGTTGTCCGCTTGGTTTTGCAGACTGGCGGCACCCAGCGTCAAAGCAGTGCTACTGTTCCTGTGTGGTTACACCTTATTTTCCTGACGCGGATTTATAAATACACTGAAACTAACTGCATATTGTTTATTAGTGTAATGCATCTGATTGTAATTAACTTGTAACAATATAATGGTCCAGGGAATAGCCATAGTATTCCAAATACCATAACTGCTTTAGCGTTGTAACTCTCACTGGACCTTCTTCTTCTTTCAGCTGCTCCCATTTGGAGCTGCCACAGCGTATCATCTTTTTTCCAAATTACTCTCACTGCACCACTCGGAGTATTTATATCACTATATCTGAGTGTGAATCACAGCAGCAGCTGATCGGAAAGAGAATTATCGGTATACAGCTTCAAGCACACGCTGTCTCAGCCACGGCAAAACGTTTCAAAGCCTTTCCTGTACGGACCTCGCGGTTCAGAAACAGTTTCATCCCAAGACCTATAAACGCACTTAATCAATTGCTACTTGTAGAACTGTTTGTACTTGTAAGTACAATCACCCCACTGTAAACTTGCACTACAGTTATAATATCGCACAACCTGAGACACTTTATAAAGCACGTATTTACATATGATGACGATATCATTTTTAAGATGAAATGCAGCAAAATATGTTTATTATATTATACAGATAAAACTTTATCTTCATTTAAATAATCTATATTCTTCACTGGGACTGTCGTGAAGGATAGAATAATTAAACATGTACTACAAAGATATTTCAATGTTTCTTAAATGTTTTAAGAATCGGCGCTCTAAGCTTACAGAGGGTTTAACGTCTATTACAGAGCTGATTGTGTGGCGATTGGTTACTTGGAGAAAGAAAAGCAAGGACTGCAGGGGGGGCTACGCCAATATATACTGAATATAAAACAGAAAGAGAAAACAACAACACAGCTAAAAACGTAGCGTCAAATTTCGGCAAAAGTTAAATGCTTGTGTCATGAGCACGAGGTGGCTATGCAGTGTCCGCAACGGATGTGGTCATCCACCATGCATAAGCTACCTTACTGACATTGGCGGGCAAAGGAGTCACCGATTCTTCCTCTGCCCAGGGCCAACACAAGCCTAGAGCCGCCCCTGGTTACTGCTGCAATAAATTATTTCATCGAAGGTCGCACACAATCACTGTGCTGTGAAACCCATGTTTAATAACGTTCTTTAACTCCTATCATCATGAAAATATCACGTATACATCTCAGTATTTTAGTTATTCAGAGAGCTGTAATATCATGAATGTAATGGATTCTGTGTCCAGTTGGAGAAAGAGAGCCGGTTTAAGAAGCAAGTAGTGATTCACACACATAGAGCACATAGAAGATCACATACAAAACAAAGCATTTAACATGCTACTTTAATTACGATGTGATTTGAGAAACTGGTTAATTAAATGATTTTAAGATGAAGTTTATGATGTTCTACTTTAATGACAAAATAAACTACATGATTAAAGTGGAAATTTCGAGATTGAAGTTGACATTTCGTGCTTTTTCCCCACTGTGTGCCTTTTTTTTCTCTGTACCCTAATAAGCTTTCATATGACACTCAGACAGTGGGCTACAACTCACCTTTTCACGGCGACTTTGATATATGACTTATTTTTTATTTCTGGCACTGTGCGATTTTGTGAACGTTTCTCCAACACGCTATGTCACTCGATCAACTTCCTTTTGTTGATTATACCATGGTTTAATTAAACAAATAGTATGTTTTTCCTTTGCCTACACTTGGTATTCGCTGAAATTCTTATATTTTCCCCCATGCTTTTCCCATTGTCTTTTCACAGAAGGCTGAGCTTAAGGGCTATTTATATTGATCTGTAAAAAAAAAAATGCCCAGAGGAGACTAGGCGGTCTCTTGGTCTGGAATCCCTACAGATTTTATTTTTTTTCTCCAGCCTTTGGAGTTTCTTTTTGTTTTTTCTGTCTACCCTGGCCATCGGACCTTACTTATTCTATGTTAATTAATGTTGACTTATGTTTATTTTTTATTGTGTCTTCTATTTTTCTATTCTTCATTTTGTAAAGCACTTTGAGCTACATTTTTTTGTATAAAAATGTACTATACAGTAATCCCTCGCTATATCGCGCTTCGACTTTCGCAGCTTCACTCTATCGCGGATTTTAAATGTAAGCACATCTAAATATATATCACGGATTTTTCGCTGGTTTGCCGCTTTCTGTGGACAATGGGTCTTTTAATTTAGGTTACATGCTTCCTCAGTTTGATTGCCCAGTTGATTTCATACAAGGGACGCTATTGGCGAATGGCTTAGAAGCTACCCAATCAGAGCATGTATTACATATTAACTAAAACTCCTCAATGATATAAGATGTGCTTCCCGCGCGGTGCTTGTTTGCTTCTCTCTATCTTTCTCACTCTCTCTTCCTGACGGAGGGGGTGTGAGCAGAGGGGCTGTTTGCAAAGAGGTCACGGACGCTCCTCTACAAAATGCCGCTTTATCGCGGTGCTTCTGTATACTGTATTGATTTTTTGATTGTTTGCTTTTCTTTGCGCTCTCTCTGACATTCTCTGCTCCTGACGGCGCCTTTATGACGGCGCTCCTTTGAAGATAAGATATGTTTGCTTTCTTTTAATTGTGAGAAAGAACTGTCATCTCTGTCTTGTTATGGAGCACAGTTTAAACGTTTGACTAAAGGGTGTTATTTCATGTCTAGAGGGCTCTAATAATGTTAACAGTGTGGGAGAGTTTATAAGGGCTTAAAATATATAAAAATAACCATACAAACATATGGTTTCTACTTCGCGGATTTTCACCTATCGCGGGGGGGTCTGGAATGCAACCCCCGCGATCGAGGAGGGATTACTGTATAAATAAATGTTGTTGTTGTTGTTGATTTGCATATTGAAAGAGGCTTAATTCTGGGAGGGGCGTTACATGAAGCGCGTGCACGAGCGTTACTTTTCACGCTGATCGGGATTTATGTAGCGGAAGAATGTGGAAGCTGGAGTACGCACAGATTCCTGCATCTGGATTTTTCTGTGCATAAGCATATTTCGGCTTTTGTGCCTACGCCATGTTATAGTGCGAGTTCTACGCACAGCGTTACACATGAGGCCCCTGGAGTGCAGGGCATCCTGGTACTTGGAGACCAGTTTCTCAGCTCTGTTTGGTACCATGGGTGCTGCCAGGGGGAGCTATGAAAGGACCTGGGGAGTCATGCTTCCGTTGAGATTCTCCATCTGACCCAGAAGTGCTAGTAAGTCAAGTGGGAAGAAGAGCAAGAGGACTTCCGGGTCAAGAACTATATAAAGGACTGGTGGAGACCCAGCAAGCAAGCCAGAGTTGGGAGGTGGTTTGACAGAGCTGCTGGGAGGAGAGAGCGAGAGCATTGTGTTTAGTTGTAGTAGTAATATTATTACATTGGTATGGTGGTGGAGGTGCTTTGGGGAACAACACAAAGAAGAAGAAGAAGAAAGAAAACAAATATCTTCTTGGTGATTTTATCCCGTGTCCTGCGTACTGTCTTTTGGGAAAAAGGTGGTGTGATAGATAGGGGGCGCTGTCGTCCCCTAAAACCCTCGAGCAAGACGCCAGACACAAGATAAAAGTCCCAAAAATGGATTTATTATAATAATTAAGTGCACAAAGCACCCTCCACTCCACAATACTCATAAACTATATCAATAAACAACAACAATAATCAATCCTCCACTCCCAGACACGTTGTTCCCTTCCTACCAACTCAGCTCGCCCATCTGGGATCTCCCACAGTCCTTTATAGTCCTTGACCTGGAAGTGCTTCTGATCCCTCAGTCCATCTGATTATTCAGCACTTCTGGGTCAGGTGAAAACTCCTTTTCTTACTCAGCCTGAAAGTACTTTATTTCTTCCGGCCTCGTGACATGGAAGTACTTCCGGGCTATACGGAGAGTATAAATCCTTGCGCCTCCCTGCAGTTTCCTCTGGTATCCTCATGGTATCCAGCAGGGCTGTGAATGAAAACTCCAAGGTCCATGATGCCCTGCTGGAATTTGGGGCATCTCCATGTTGCAGGGAGGGCTCCACCTGGCGGCTCGGGGGTAATTGGCCGGGATAAGCTGCCGGCCATATATCACAGTGGGCAACAGTGCCACTTAATGTCCATATGCATACACTGGCGTACCTGGCAGGATTTTCTGGCTCTCTGTTTTGCATAAACCTGCATTATTTTGTGGACACAATCCAACAAGACAGTGTCGTGACACGTGGGAACTAGCCAAACTCATTCACCGGTTCATCATGGGGAAGAAGAAAGCAAAGCAGACCAACAATACAGGGAGAAGTGAAGCACTCAACGTCACCTGCGTCCAGGATGAGATACGGTGTGGCTACACGTATTAGGAGGAAAAATTTCCAGGTGATGACGTCTAAGACGAAGTATGTGCCGGGGAAGGGATCGAAAACTTTTTTAAAGTAGTACACTTTGTTCCATGCTAATACCTCTTAGAAGGAGATCATCCAAAGATTTTGCGAGAGGCAGAAAATAATCCCGAAGACAGTAGTGCACTTTCTGGGAGGAGAGGAGGAGAGTATTGTGTTTATTTGTAGTAGTATTATTATTGCCTTTGTATGGTGGTGGAGGTGCTTGGGGCACAACGCAAAGAAGAAGAAAAAAGAAAATAAATATCTTCTTGGTGATTTTATCCCGTGTCCTGTATTTTGTCTATTGCGAAAAAGGTAGGCAACAGTGCCACATAGTGTCCATATACTTACAAGTGACAATGGTGAAGGGTTGCAGCAGGAGTGGCAGATGCATTTAAGGTGGAGGTGGGATAACATCAGGGATTGACTCTGTGCCCTTTCTTATTTGCAATGGCAATGGACAGGTTGACAGAGGAGATTAGACAACAGTCCTGAGTGCAGATGACATTTTGATCTGTAACGACAGTAGGGAGCAGGTTGAGAAGACCCTAGGGAGGTAAAGATATGCTCTAGAGAGGAGAGGAATGAAGGTCAATAGGAACAAGACAGAATACATGTGTGATTGAGACAGAGGTGATAGGAATGTTGAGGATGCAGGGAATAGAGCTGGTGAAGGTGGAAAGGTTCAAATACTTGGAATCAATATTACAGAGTAACAGGGAGTGTGAAACCGAGGTGAAGAAGAGAGTGTAGGCAGGGTGGAGAGTGTGGAGAAGAGTGTCAGGAGTGATTTGTGACAAAGGCCACTACAAGAGCAAGTGTGAAAGGTAAGTTCGACATGATGGCAGTGAGACCAGCTATGTTATATGAGCTGCAGAGTTAAAGATGTTAAGATCTGCAATGGGTGTGACGAGGATGGGCAGAATTAGGAATGAGTACATTAGAGGGTCAGCTCAGGTTGTACGGTTTTGAGACAAAGCCAGAGAGGTGAGATTGCATTGTGTTGAGCTGCCAGACAAGATGAAAAGAGGAAGGCCTAAAAGAAGGTTTATGGATGTGGTGAGAGGGGACATTCAAGTGATAGCTGTGACAGAGGAAGATGCCAAAACAGAAAGATATGGAAACAATTGATCCGCAGTAGTGAGTCTTAAGGTGAGCAGCCAAAAGAAGAAGAAGAGGAAGACGAAGAATGACTTTGCACAGCTGAGGTCTTTAATAATACTATACATGGAAGCATGTGTTATGTACATCCTGAACAGAAGAGAGCTGTGTGACTTTAATATTCTGAGCCAACTTCAATACCCTCTTTATAGTTGTTGCTGTCCTGAGTTAAGCTTGCAATGTACCAGGATGTTGTGTAGGCAGTGAGGACAGACTCGACTCTACAGCTGCAAGATGTTACTAAAGCATTACACAGTCTGGGACTTAAAAAATGTTAAAAAAAGCATTAGCATAGCACACAAAATATAATAATTATTGTACTACCAATTGAATAAATCTAATGGCAGTGTATGTTTCAAATGAGGCCAAAGTCATTTGTAAGACACTGTGCACATGGTATCTGCTCCACTTAAACAATATATCTCTCACTAAAGGAGATAAATGAATTAAAAATTGTTTTAGCATTAGCAAACGATACAAACAGTATAAACATGCAATGCTTTATATACAGGGTAACCATTTAAATGATGAAAATAATAAAAACTACACTCATTTAGCAGATGAGTTGTGAAAGTATGTTGTATCTATTGTGAGTATAAACTAAGTGTCAAGAATTCTGTAACCTAAAAAAAGGCAATGACTGCTTCTCTGTAGTGTGCAAAATAGTATTTGATGATCAGGGGGTTCACTTAGTGCTTTAGTGTTGGTTGAAGACATATGTAATTTATAAATTAAAGCCTTGCCACCTTGGACTTTTGACTAGCATCACACAGAGCAGGCGCGTTTCATAACACATATTCGTTTCTGTTTATGAGAGCAGCAGCCACCAACTCACTTACTGTAGCAGTGCTGATGCTCACCTCAACTGCAGCAAACTCAAATTTAATTTTATGGCATATTTTCATTATTCTGTTTATTTATTTTTTTGTTTTGGTAAGTTTAAAATTTTTATGAAGAGAACTTTATTTTCTTATTGTTATTTTGGAGCAGAGTTACATTAAATTAATTGCCAGTTTATGTCTCCCTGTCACAGACCTGTGCTGAGGTTGTAGTTAGTTAAGAGAACAAATGGTAGAAGACCAGCATTTGAAGGGTAAGGGAGGCTAAAATAAAAGGCAACAGTTAATGACTTCTTTCTGAATATGTATTTTAACCTTCAAGCACTGAGTAATTTATGACACCATATCATGTTTTTAAAGTTTGTTTTCAGGGATCTCTAGAACTTAAGATTTTGAGGCTTTCAAAGGGTTTTGAGGGTGAATTATGGGGTGTTGAACTCCCTTGGCATCCCCCCATACTTCTCACCTTGTTTCTGTAAAACTCCATGGATATGACTAATGTGTGACTCCGTAGTAAAACATATGGTTCAGCATTCTCAACAGTGGACAATTAATTTTTATTTTTAGTGACATTAGGGCAAAGTTTTTTCTTTATGATCTGGTCTCGGCAAGATCTTCCAAAACTGATACAAAAGCAATCATAATTTCTATGTATCTTTATCTGATCAACACAAGTTGGGTTTCTCCACGGCTAAATCTTTGAGAACTTCTATGTTGTCTCACTGGAAAACAAAATCTTATAATCCCTATTTCTAAGCATTTAAGTCGCAGGTTAGTTGATAACAGTCCATACTGCTGAGATGCATGCATTTGTTAATCACTGAATGCATGGCATTAGAAAACAAAACAGCATCCTCAAACTCATTTAATTTAATTCAGCAGTGCAAAGCCAGTATTGAGTGTAAGGCAGAAAAGAGTTGTGGACAGCATGTCATTTCATCAAAAGGCCTGTTCAAGCCCTTACCTAGCCCACATATTTTTGGAGATGGTCGAAGGATCACTAGAATACATAATGAAAAATCCAGGCAGACAGAGAGAGAACTTGTAAAGTCTGCATGGACAGCAACCAGGCATGGGGGTCAAGTAAAGAAAACAAAAGGCAAATACTGAACAGAAGAAAATAATCTGTCAAAGATGACTTTTGCCATGTTTATAGATGAGACAGATTTTTCAAAAACAATAAAGGCAGGCAACTCTAAGGATAATGTATTTCTTCCCAAAGAACATTTGAACATTAGAACAATCTAGACAAGGCCATTCTACCCAACAAAGCTCGCCAGTCTCATTCACTTCTCTGTCCCCGTGTTCTTGTTGAACTCATTTTAAAATAACAGTTTTGATCCGATGCACTAATTCCCTTCATAATTTTAAACACTTTACTCATGTGACCTATTAATCTTCTTGTGCTTAAACTGAAAAGGCTTGGCTCTTTTAATCGTTCCTCATAATTCACCCACTGTAGCCCTGAAATCACCCTAGTCGCTCTTCTCTGGACTTTTTCTAGCACTGCTATGTCCTTTTTGAAGCCTAGAAACCAAAACTGCACATAGTACTCCAGATGAGGCCTCACCAGTGCATTATAAAGCTTGAGCATAACCTCCTTGTATTTGTACTCTACGCATCGTGCTATATAACTTAACATTCTGTTTGCCTTCTTAATGGCTTCTGAACACTGTAAGTTGATAGCATAAAGTCCACTATAGCTCCTAGTATTTTTCTCATAAGGTGTACTCTTGAGGTAGAATGTAGAAGAAACATTAAGTACATTTTTACTTTGTGTAAGACTTCAGTTTAAAATTTGGAATCTGGAGTATTGTACAACCTTGTTTCTTTACAGTTAAGGATTTATTTGCAAAATATCTAGATTTTAGTGCTTAGTCACAATTGCAGATACTATATATATTGTCACACACATGTACATTGGAGCCAGCTAAATGGACCAAAAGAAGGGAATTCCATGCCAGGCTGGGGGGTGATGGGGTGCACTAAACCTTCTTATATCTCTGCAGACCAAACACGGGAAATTCTGCCTGAATCCCAAGATGTCGGTTCCAGTCCCGGCACAAAGACGCCACTTTGAGTTCCACCCCCAAGGACACCACTTGCTGTTCCACCCCCTGAGGACGCCACTTCCTTTTCTGCCCTGAGAACATCACTTCTGGTTCCGCACCCGAGGACGTTATTTCCTTTTACTGACCTTAAAAGTCCACCACCTTCCCCGCATTTATCAGTTTTGTTCTGGACTCAACACTATACTTATTGTATTTGTTATTTGCCTTTTGCAGCCAGAGTGCAAGTATACGAGTGGCTGCCCCAAACCTTCTTTGTGTGTCAAGGATATTATTTTTATATATATATATATATATATATATATATATATATATATATATATATATATATATATATATATATATATCGTGACAGATGGCCTGGGCCCATGCCTGGCCGGAACACCCCTTCACCACATCTTCCAGGGGGACAAGGATAGGAAGCCCAATAGTTCCCTCTAGATGCTAGACGGCAGCATACCTGGGTTGCAGTGGTGCCTCGGACTTCCTCAGGGCTTCATGGAGATTGGAGTTCTGTGCAGCTCTATGGGGTTACGCAGGCGCCACCAGGGGGTGCTGCAACAGGAGCGGCTGGCCCCTTTTGGGCACTTGTTTCATCTTACCCGGAAGTGCAGCCGGATGTCGATAATCAACCAACTGGAGTGCCTGATAAAAGGGAGCCAGCAACCACTACTCAACGGCCAGGGTCGGGAGGAAGAGGAGGACTATGCTTGTGGAGGAGTGGTGGTGCAAGAGAGGATAGTACTGGTGTGGTTTATTTGTGCTGTATTTGGGACTGTGTTGTGGCTGGAGGGATTACGGGAATGTCGTGCCCTCCAGCTGAAGAAAAATAAAAAGTCTTTTCTTTTATATGTGCCTCCCATATATATATAGCACTATATGCAGTATATATACGGGTCCACTCTGCCTGGAAAGCGCTTTGAATACTGAGAAAAGCGTTATATAAGTGTAAAGAACATGTAACATAGCTAATTAGCAATAAGATGTAAATTATAGAGAGCCCACCAGTTCTCCATCTAAATTGTTTCCATTTACACCTTTGTGTATTCATCATGAACTGTGTGGTTTACAGCAATATTTGCAACGAAACCAAAGACAAAAGAATGAAAGGCTAAGAATTATTAATCCACTTCAGGCTGCAAATGATTTGAATGATGTCCTTGGAAAGGGAAAAAATCTACAATATAAAAATGACCTGGCATGGCAGAATTAAAACCCTAACATGCCGAGAAATTAATTAAGATCAGTTATTGGTAGGGATTGGTTTATACGTAAGAAATCAGGTTGGAGCAAAACCTCTAGGACTCACGTTGTAGACTCATGCATTAGGCCAGTGAGAAAAGCTAATATTTCACTGGATTTCCATAAATTCAATACACAAGCTAACTTTTACATTTGACATTGAAGAGTCTTTTTCTCTTGATCAGTGTTAAAAAAGCCAAATTAAATCCACTCTGATTCATTGCTGAATAACAATAAAATCTGAGAACTTCCAAGGGGGGTGAATACTTTTCCATATGCAATGTAAAAAGGTGAAGGTGTGTTTGTGTTTTTTTCTGGTATGCAAATCCACAGTTAAACCTGCCTAATCTTTGCTAAATTTGCAGCGGAAGACAGAAGGCTTTGTTTCGGTCCATGTCCCCACCCCGGGCAGTACCAAATAATCCGATAGTACATTATAAACTTAAACTAACATAAAATGTATTGTTTATTATTGGTTATTATTATTTAAATATTTTAGCCATAATATATTTGAAATGTTATATAGTATACTGGCCTGTTGGCAGAAGTGCACTTAATAATAATAAATTTAATTAAATTATTAAAGTACCTGAACTTCATCTACACATCTATTGAGAATGATTTTAGTTACATTTCAAAATCTGCCTATATAATTCAGCTTTGCAAATTGCATTTCTTCTTTAAACAATAAAGTTACAGTGATTGGTCCGATTATGCTTTATATTTAAACTACATATTTCCAAATGTCAGTGGGCTCTGTGATGGGTTTATGGAATCTAGCTGAAGGCAGAGATATCGACAAAGAAAGAATAGTTCTTTTAAGTTGGACCTGTAATGTTATGCTTTTATTTCCCATCTTTTAAAGTTCAAGAAAAAGTAATTTGAAGAGTCATAGCTATTGGGGCTACTGCTTAACCAAACTCATTAAAGTACAAAATTTAAATTCAACTAATAAAAATCTTTCTGAAAACATAGGTAGCTTTCCTTTGATGTTACTGAATCTTCAGCTTGTAATATTATTATTATTTACAATAATATATATTATATATTAAATACTAAATGAGAAATGTTGGAGGAAAATCTGATGTCATTACTGAAGATAGCCAAAATGCCTTTCCTAACAACTTAAAACTACAGTAATATCCTGTCTACTACCTAATGGTTGCAAGATTGTATGGATGTGTTGCTGTATACATGGCTGCTAATTTTTTATTCTTGTCACAAGCAGAAAAACTATTTTGACATTACAAGTGTCAGGATTTTTCCTTTAAAATGTATACAGGGCTGCACTTTTTCAAAATGTGAAGACACATAAGGTAAACATTATTTTTCAAAGTTGTTAATGTAGCATAGCAGAGGAGCAGTTAACTTGTTTCCATCATCAAAGAAAATACTGAAGATGAAATACGAAGATACAACAAGCAACCAGGGTTGCCTTGGGAGCAAAGATAAAGTCCACAGGGAATAACATGAGGCATTTATAAAAACGAGTTGTCCATCACAAGGAAAAAAAATACTACCACGACCATTAGCAAAGAATCTGTCAAGATGAAACCTTCTTCATTAATGCATTTTAGACTTGTAAAATAACAAAAGAGTAGTGGCACCAATGTAATGACAGGGTTCCAAAAATCAACAGATTCACTTAATTTAATTTTTCTTCCTTAAGAATACATTTTCAAATCAAATCAATTCAAATTGTATTTGTAAAATACACATTATACATACAGTACAATAAGTAGTGAAATGATTAGGACTTTTGCATTATTACTATTACATTATTACTATAAATTTAACAATTATATAAAAATACTGCTTTCACAAGGTAGCTTTAAACACATTAATGGAAAATGAAAATGAAATTACAATAAACTATAAAGATTTTTAAGAGCAGGACAGTGCACATTCATGAAAAAAAGGAATTGTACATAGTAATACGCAAATTACACTTTATTAGAGCAGTATAACATAAAACACATTACATGCATAATATACAGACAGACAAACAGACAGTTACTTTGAGAATGCAGGAGCAGCTAAGTGGGAAGCTGGCTTTGTCATTTCTCAAAAATAAATCCTCTTGGAAAGACCACCAGAGAGAAAGAGGGAGTGACAGAATGAGAGATCGGGAAAGAAAGGTTATCACCTTTCTAATGACCTTTGATAATCTAACAATTCACATCATACAACTTTATGAGGAATTTCAAAGCCCAGAAATTGCTTCAACTTATGTTGTAAATGATATTCCAATCCCCTCAGATGTAGGGAATAGCACCATTATATTGCTTTTAGACTTAATTGCTGCTTTAGATGGTACTGATCAAAGTATTCAACTACACAGGTTTGAGAATTTAATTTGCTTACTTATCAAATCATTTTCAATATGTAAAGACAACTAAATAAAGTACTCTCACTGTACTCTTGTTTACAGTTAGAAATGATGTCTCTCAGGGCTCTGTGGTGGGGCCAATTATATTTTTTTCTATATACAGCATTTGCCTTTAAAAGATTTAACAGGGAAACACAATATTAACTTTTATTCATGTGCTGAAGATGCTGGGGTGTACTTATCAGTTAAGCTAAATGACACTTTTGAGTTAGAATATTGACTACAGTAACTGCTTTATTGTTACAAAACAGTTCTTTCCATTGGCGGAAACTCTGTAAACAGTAATGAAATATTCAGTCTGTATAGTGAAGTTATACAGAGATTCTCTTTACAACATCCACAATATCAGACTGTACCTGACAGACTATGCAACTCCATTTATTGCTAAGGCAGTGGTCTTGTAGTGTCTTGACTACTACAATTCCTTACAAGTATGGACTCATACCTGTATTGTCAAGCCACCACACAAGCTGCAAAATGATGAAGAACATCTTACCTTTAACCAACCAAGTTGAATACATGTCTCTCCATTGACTTCCAGTAGCAGCACACATAAAGTTCTAGTTATTGATAATTGCCTACTGGGCAGTCAGTGTCTCAGCATTTACTTAATAGGAGGTACTCAAAAGGTCCTATGCTCCTTGCTGCATTCTCCAGTGTGCAAACAACAATACAATTCAGTTCTTAATTTGTGTCCCTGGCTTCCAATTAAATTTAGAGCCTCACTTTTTACCTTAGAAAATTAATTCCAAGGTTCCGAGCCATACATTGTAATTTCAAGGTACACATTTTTCTAAAATTTTAAGGATAAAGAAAACTAGAGCAAGAGGCAAAGCCTTTGGCTATAGAGCAGCCAAATTCTGGAATCATCTACCTACCAGAATTAGGGAAACTTTATCTGTTTTAATATATTCAAATCAAGGTTGAAGATATTGCTATTTTAAAAAAAATCAATTACATATATTTCTATGCATCATCTATAAAAATCATTCACCCTGTTAGACATTTTTGCTTTTCATTGTTACACAACATTAAATTACATTGGATTTAATTTGGCTTTTTTGACACTGATCAACTGAAAAAACTGTTTAATCTCAAAATGAAAACAGATCTCTGCAAGATGATCTAAATGAATTACAAATATAAAACACAAAATAATTGATTGTGTAAGTACTTATGCCATTTATTATGACATCAGAGCCAATTGGTTTTAAAAGTCACAAAATTAGTTTAATGGAAAGCATCTGTCTGTAGTCATAAAACACAAAAACTCATGCACTTTTAACCAATGAGGTCCAGGTGAAACAATGGCTGATCAAGACACCTTTATACAGGTGTCACATTTAGTCAGTTAATATTAAGTCAGCTTTTTGTGCATTTCATATTGCATCAGTTGTCACCAAATGCAAGACCAAGGGCTACTGGTATGTTGTAAGCAGGAATGTTATTTGCCACCATTAAAAGGGCTCTGTTCATTAAGCCATTTCACTGTGTTCAAACTGCAGGCAATATTTCAGCAGAACAATGCGACAGATGACATTCCAAGATCTGGTCATCCTTGAATGACTACAAAAGAGCATGACAAACATATTGAATTGGTCCATCTAAGATATCATTTCATATCCGCCACCTCTACTGTTCCTGAAACTTCAGGCAGACTCAATGCTTGTATCACTGACAAGGAAGTGGGGAACAGGCTCCCAGCTACTGGCTTTAGAGCAAGTTGACTTGTCAGAGGCTCTCTTGCCACACCTCCTATATACCTTTCAGCAGGGCAATGCCAGGCCACACACAGATGTTGTGACTACAATTGCCCTCCTGAGCAATACTGGAGTGCAGATGCTGTCTTGGCCTGCCTTCTTTCCTGACCTTAAGAGCACCTGTGTGTCCTAGACCACAACATCCAGAGACATGATACTTTGCCATGAAATGTCTAACAACTATGTCACATCCTTTTGCAGAAAGAGGATAACATCTTTCAATTACATATTCAAACAATTATTAACTCTGAACATTAGAGCTGTCAAGCAGTAGTGGCTGCAAGAGGTAGTAATACACTACATATATATATATACTAGTAACGGTGTACTGCACGATACCGTGTAGTGAATACACTTGACTTTCTTTTTCTGTACATTTAGCATCCATTTGCTCAGAGCTTGCTGCTTCTTGAGCAGCTATTCTTTTCTTCACTGTAACAGCCTGCTTCTTCTCTTCTTTCGTTGTCATCTTTTTGCATTAAAACTGATTAAGTCAGTTTTGTGTTGCAATTACTTAGTACGTTTTCCTTAATTTTTCAGTTAAGCTGGCACTTAAGTCTTCAATCTACTTCAAGAATGATTTAAGATATGAAGAGGTAGGGGAAGTGACAGCGAAGGTGCTGGGAATGAGAACATGGGCCGCACGGCCGACCTGTTGGCCTCTACCAAGAGTTTATTCTACAATAAAATAAAATAAAAATAAAAAGAGTAATAGCCTTGGAGGACAATCATCACCCCGAAAGTGGATAGTACAGTAGAACGTCATGCAGTATATGTGTACCACATTTCAGGTCAATAGGTCAAACGGTTTGCGAGCTACAGATGATTTTAAATCCTGGACAGACAAACAAACAGCCACGGTCGCGTATTATATAAGAATATATATAATGAGTCTTTATATATATATATATATATACTAGCAAAATACCAGCCACTGAAGATAGTGTGTTAAAGAAGCAATGAAAAGAAAAGGAAACATTTTGAAAATAACGTAACATGATTGTCAATGTAATTGTTTTGTCACTGTTGTGAGTGATGAGTGTTGCTGTCATATATATATATATATAAAAAATATATATATATATAAATATATTTACACACACACATAAACATATATATATATACATATCTATACATATACACATATATACATACATATATATATGTATCTACATATATACACATACATATACATACACACATACATACATGCACACACATATATACACACAAATACATATATATATATATATACATACACACACACATATATAAACATATATATACATATACATACTGTCACAAGAACGAGACATGGACAGATAAAGAGTTGGGGCAGCCACCCGTATATTGTGGTATCCTGGCTGCAAAGTCGTTTTCGTGTAGAAATACAGAGCACTGAAGTGCATACAACCGAGTCCAAAACAAGACTGAGGAAACAAAGGAAAGGGGCAGGTTTTAAAGGGGAGACAGGAAGTGAGGTCGTATGGATCTGGCACGTGGTCTTCCACCATTGGCTCAGAGCGAGGTGACATCAGAGGGACTGGAGCTGGTGTGGCCGAGTTCCATTGGCTCAGTCCCGGAAGTGATGTCAGGAGATCCAGGTGAAATCCCCGGGATGGTCTACAGGCAAGGAGAAAAGAGTCAGTGCACTCTGCCACACCCCGCATGCCTCGAACTGCCTTCACTCAAGCCCTTTAGCTGCCTCCCATGCGCACGTGTGTGACAAGGCCCCCCCCTTAGCCCAGACCCGACGGGTCGGGCGACCTAACCGAGAGGTCGTGAACCCGAGAAAGGCATCAGCGTTGGCGGAGAGCCCGACGATGAACGAGCGAAAACTTGTACGGCTGCAGGTCAAGAAACCACCGGGTGACCCGCTGGATTCGACTCCTTGTGGAGGGCCATCCACTGTAGGGTGCATGGTCCGTGACAAGGGTGAATTCCCGGCCCAACAGGTAGTACCTCAGCTGAGTAATCGCCCATTTAATCGCCAGAGCCTCCCTCTCCACCGCAGCATACCTGGTCTCCCGGTCCAACAGTTTCCGCTCAGGAACATGATGGGGTGCTCCACACCATCGACGCTTTGGCTCAGCACGGCGCCCAGGCCTGTGTCCGCGTCCGCCTGGAGGATGAAAGGCAAAGAAAAGTTAGGTGCCATCAAAACAGGTGTGGGCGTAAGGGCCTGCTTTAAGTCACCAAATGCAGCCTGTTTTTCAGTCCATACCACAATGTTCGGGCCCTCTTCTTTGTTAAATCAGTCAAGGGCCGCTCTCTCCAAAACCGGGTACAAACCGGCGGTAGTACCCGCTAACCGAAAGGCTTGGACCTGCCGCTTGGTTCATGGACGGGCCATTTCAGAATGGCATCAATTTTGGAGCACTGTGGCCTTACGGTACCCACCCACCAGGTAGCCTAAATATTTGGCCTCGCTTAATCCAAGAAGCATTTCTGGGATTAATCCGAGCCCGCCTCACCAAGTGTCCGTAATACCGCTTGGACATGCTGTAGGTGTTCCTTCCATGTGCTGGAATAGATGACCACGCCATCCAGGTAGGCAGCACTGTATGAGTTATGAGGTCAAGCACTTTGTCCACCAGACGCTGAAAGGTTGCTGGAGCCCCGTAACCCAAATGGAAGGACACGATACTGCCAGTGTCCGCTAGGGGTACTAAACGCGTTTTACCTTTGCGGAGTCCGTTAAAGGAACCTGCCAGTACCCTTTCGTCATGTCAAGTGTGGTCAGGTATTGAGCCTGTCCAAGCCTCTCGAGGAGGTCGTCCCACGCGTGGCATTGGATAAGCATCAAATTGGGAGACTTGATTGCCGACGGAAGTCATTGCAGAACCTCCAACTTCCGCCAGGCTTACCGACGAGCACAATGGGGCTGGACCAGGGACTATAACTTTCCTCAATCACACCTAGCTCCAGCATGCGCTTGATCTCAAGCTCCACTTCAGCCTTTTTTGCCTCGGGAAGACGATACGGGCGTTCTCGGACAACAACCCCAGGCTCTGTCACGATGTTGTGCTCAATCAGAGAGGTCCTTCCGGGGTTCTCACTGACTACCTCCCGAACGGTCCGGATAACTGTTTCCAGCTCCTGCCGCTGTCTGGGACTTAAGTCCGTGCCGAAGTTAAGGTCGTGTGTGTGAGCGAAGAGTGAGCGGGGCTGGCCGGAGGAGGGATCGGGGTCCCTGTCCTTCCACGGTTTCAGCAGGTTCACATGATAAACCCGCTCCTTTGGCCGACGATTGGGTTGACTCACCAAATAGTCGACCAGTCCCTTCCTCTCCTTAACTTCAGAGGGGCCCTGCCAGTGGGCAAGCAATTTAGAGTGGGAGGTAGGCACTAGGACCATGACCCGATCTCCCGGGCGGAACTCCCAAAGAGACGTGCCGCGGTTGTAGTACCGGGCCTGTGCTGCTTGAGCCTCCTCCATGTGACTTTTAAGGACAGGCCGAATCTTTCCAAATCTATCGCGTAACTGCGATATACTCCAGTATGTTTGTGGAGGGAAGAGCCTCTTCTTCCCAGCCTTCTTTCAAAATATCTAATATGCCCCGAGGTTGTCGCCCATACAGTAGTTCAAAAGGGGAGAACCCAGTGGAGGCTTGTGGGACTTCCGATAGGCAAAAGGACGAGGGGAGGAGCTGATCCCAGTTCCTTCCATCCTCGCTGACCACCTTACGCAGCATTTGCTTGAGAGTTTGATTAAACCTCTCTACTAATCCGTCGGTTTGAGGATGATACACCGAGGTCTTTAAATGCTTTATTTTCAGTAATCTGGCAGTCTCCTTGAACGCTTTCCGAGGTGAAGGGGTCCCTTGGTCTGTCAAGACTTCTTTGGGGATTCCCCACGCGCGCGAATAGCCCTAGTAATTCCCGTGCGATGGCTTTAGAGGTAGCTGAGCGCAACGGAACAGCGGGTATCGTGTAGCGTAATCCACGAGGACTAAAATGTACTTGTGTCCTCGGCTGAGGGCTCCAGGGTCCCACCAGGTCGACCCGATTCTGTGGAAGGGAACGCCAATCAGTGGAATAGGAACGAGAGGAGCACGGTCCCTCCTAGGAATTTGTCGCAGTTGACACTCCGGGCAGGAAGCGCAAAAGCGAACCTCCTCATTATTTCCTGGCCAGTAGAAACGGAGCTTGATCCGCTCCAGAGTTTTTCGGTGCCCAGGTGGCCACCTAGGAGGTGGGCGTGTGCTAGCTCGCAGACCTGCCGCCGGAAGGTACGCTGCACTAGCAGCAGCCTCGTCTCCTGCCCGTCATGCATTGCTACACGGTAAAGGAGGTCATTATCTAGCACAAAGTAGGGGCCCTGTGGCATCGACTGATTAGTGCGCTGGCCATTGACAAGGACCACTGCATTTTTTACAAACTTCAGGGAGTCATCATTCCATTGCTCCCTTCTAAAAGAAGCCGGCGCTTTTTTAAATTGGAACCGCAACACGGAGAGAGGGTCAGCGCCGACCTCAATGGGCGTGGTTTCTCCCGCCCGCGCGCTGGTGGATGACGGTTAGCCCGGACGGCCCGGAGTTGCCACGCCAGTCAGGGCGACGCGCGTCTCTCTGCCGGCTGATTACACGGCGTGGAGGCAGCTTGAGACGGGTTATCTCCGCCCATAACGAGGCCCAAATTAACCCCGGAGTGGTATGTGTCTCACCGCTTTTGATTTTAGACCAGTCCCGCCCTAGTATCACCGGGTGTGGAGGATCAGGTAGGACGCTACGGTGAGTTTACTGAACTGACCCTCCGTAACTGATGACACAGCGGCGGACCTGTACCAGCGGATGTCTCCGTGGACACAGGTTATACCGGTCTTAAATTTTAGCCACTGTTGCGGTTGCACAAAGCGGCGGGCAACAATGGAAATGTTGCTGCCGGAGTCGAACAAACCTGTGGTCTTGTGTCCGCTGGCGATCACCACGCCAGTATGTGGGACCGCCAACGGATTAGCAGAGCACACCAACCCTCCTCCCCTCCACCTGCATTCCTCCTTGCCCCAAGCGGTTTGCGCCCCGCACACCGCGACGCCTCACGAGCTCGGATTGTACAGGGAGGGGCTAGGTCTTGGAACGCACGGCTGAGTTTGACATGAGGACGGTTCTGCTCCCCAGAGTGTGAGGCCGCCCTCTGCGTCTCCATAAGCTCTATGAGCTCAGACATGTTCTTAAACCGCCGCCCAAACCGCTGGGTGAAGCCACGGGAAGCGCTTCCAGGAGCAGATAGCAAGCTACCTGCTCTATTATTTGGTAGGGCGTGTTTTCAAATGGCCGTAGCCAATGCCCTACCATTGCCCATAAGGACCAGGCTTGTTTGTTGGTCGGCGCTCAGGGTCCAACCTCCATTTTTATTTTATTCACCTGCCAGTCTGGGGCACCCCTAGGTGGTAAATGGGGCTTTGGTTTCGCAGGGAGGCAGGCACTCTCCCCCAGGAGAGCATACTGAGTCCCTTTTGCCTCCCCTCCAGGGCAGCCCAATTCTGTGAGCCCCACCCGCACACTCCCTGGCCTCTTCAGATGGCCTAGTTATGAGTGCTGGGAGCGGAGCCCGCACCGGGTCACGCCGAACCACGGGCACCCTCCCCGCCTGAAGACTCGCCCCGCACGCTCCCACCTGGGTATATTGCAGGTCCTGTCCCCTTCTCTTCTGGGACTTCTCCATCCTGCCGCCTACGCCACTGTCACAAGAACGAGACATGGACAGATAAAGAGTTGGGGCAGCCACCCGTATATTGTGGTATCCTGGCTGCAAAGTCGTTTTCTTAAAATACAGAGCACTGAAGTGCATACAACCGAGTCCAAAACAAGACTGAGGAAACAAAGGAAAAGGGGGCAGGTTTTAAAGGGGGAGACAGGAAGTGAGGTCGTATGGATCTGGCACGTGGTCTTCCACCATTGGCTCAGAGCGGAGGTGACATCAGAGGGACTGGAGCTGGTGTGGCCGAGTTCCATTGGCTCAGTCCCGAAGTGATGTCAGGAGATCCAGGTGAAATCCCCGGGATGGTCTACAGGCAAGGGAGAAAAGAGTCAGTGCACTCTGCCACACCCCGGCATGCCTCCGAACTGCCTTCACTCAAGCCCTTTAGCTGCCTCCCATGCGCACGTGTGTGACAATACATATCTACATATATACACACACAGCTATTTTGTATCAGTGCAATACACTGCTTGTTAAAACGGATAACTCCCGCTCTTACATGCAAGTCTGCGTGGATATTATGAACTATCGTATTTGTTCAAGTTCTATTTAAATTTTAAATAGAAGGAATTTTTATTTAGTCGACAGAAATATCTTTGGTAGGAATGGTAAAAACAGACAGGAATATTATTCGTGAATAAATCAACTCAAACCTTAAACAACTTATAATATTTTGCTCTCCATAAAAATATATCCTGTCTAAATTATACAAGTTAGAAATAAAGTAAACGTTAAAAGAACAAACATTCAAATTTCTTTACTCTTATGTAATTTTATATAAAAAATAAACTTAGATTTTAAATATCCCAAAAGATTTTGCTCTCCATAAAAATATATCCTGTCAAAATTATACAAATTCAAATATGAACATGCTGCATAACAAAACCTGGAAATATAAATAAAATGTGTTCCTTTCAGCAATAACAAATCAAATCATTCAGTTGTCTTTGCTCATATGTCATTTTAGAGCTGGACGCCTGGCATCTTTTTTTGGCAACAGGTTCGTTTCTGTTTGGTGTGAGGTTCTGTGTTGTGGAGATTCTCAGGATGGATTGCAGGTGCTCATCAGTGAGGCGACTCCTGTGTGCTGTTTTGTTAGTCTTTATCACTGAGAAGAGCTTCTCACACAGATATGTGCTACCAAACATGCACAAGGTTCGAGCGCATGTAGATGGACTTTTTTTTCTTCAAAGTCACCAAAGCGCCGTGCAAACTCAGTGCGCTCAGTTTATCAGCAAAGTGCGATTTGGGAACACCGTAGTGACGACTTGGTTTAACATTACTTGGCAACAGGGAAAGTGGGGCAAGTTGCACTGGTGCATTTGTGTCTCCCATAAAAGCAGCTTCATTTGAAATCACTTTGTGATTGTGCACGGCTAAAAACGTCCGCTGAAGTGTCAGATTCTTATTTAATTATTCTGCTTTCTGTATCTTCTGCATTGCATTCAGGTTACCCTGATGTTTTGTCTCGTAGTGCCGTCTTAGATTAAATTCTGTAATTACAGCCACATTAGCTCCACAAATGAGACACACGGGTTCAGTAAACATATACTCAGCCTCCCATCGGTTTTTAAAGGCTCTATTTTCAGAATCAACTTTTCTCTTCAGCATCGTGTGAGCTAGCTTCGCAATAACTTGCAGCATCATAAGCTAGACTTGATTAACGCGGTAAGTGTTCAGCAAGGCAGCTGAAGCGCTGCATTATGGGATCTGTAGTTTATTGTGTTACCAGCGCTTCATATACCCGGGCTTTAATAACAATAATACAGTATATAAAATGATCTCGCGGCGGATATAATTACACGCCGGCCGGATGTGGCCCGCTGCCCTTGAGTTTGACACATATGGACTAAATAGAACTTGAAAAGATATATTTTTTCAAATGTGATCGCAATTCAGATAGAGTTGACGCGCTACAGCCTGCATGCCTCAATAAGTCATCCTCCCTCGCTCTTACTTTTTTACCGTTCATCTAATGAATACACTGAGTATGGCTTTACCAAAACAATCATTGATGGCGAATAAAGTATCCATTATTCGAGTATGTAGATCGGGATATATATATACATACATATATATACCCGCGTATCGAATCGGAGAGGTAGTGTGTTAAAAAGCTAGAAAAGAAAAGGGAACATTTTAAAAATAACGTAACATGACTGTCAATATACAGTATTTGTTTTGTGAGTGTTACTGAGTGTTGCTGTCATCAAGGATTTGATTATCATTATTTCTTTCAATCAGGTTCGTATTTGTAGGATGTGTTGTGTTCAAGTTACATTCCGTGTTTGTCAATCGTTGTAAAGATGACAGGTTTCATTCATCGATTCGTTTCTTACTGCATCAATAAACAGCTCGTCTTCTTCTTTATCTGAGACCTGACACACTGCATGCACGGGTTTTTTACACTGTCTTCCTTTAGCGGGACATTGACTTTTCCACCGTGTGCTTTGTTTCCGCAGTACCTGGATTTATGAATATGCTTGTATGTATCAGGCGCTTCATATTTTTGCTGCCTTTTCAATTGTGTAATTCGTTTTGTTCAGCTCTTTGGAACTGTTGCTTTTATCTGTGCACAGCGTCAGTTCACGTGAGCCGCTCGGTGTACATGCATCGAAGGTTCCCAGCTGTGCTGGTGCCATCTCGTGCTATGTCCATGGCTGTATTTAATGTTACCTTAGTCCTTTCTCTCGCAGTTTCGCTGAGTTTGTGTCAAACACCACCCTGACCATCTCATCTTCCTCTCCATAAGCACAGTCCTTCACCCGTGAATATTTAGTGGAGTTTGCTATTGGATTGCCGCTGACGGACGGCCTTATATGGGCAGGCACTAAATTACAAACGCCAGCGAAGCCTGTCTATGAACTTAATTTAAAGTGTAGGTTTACATCGTGCTTTGTTTCCGAAGTAGCAGAACTCATGAATATGGTTGTATATGTCACTCGCGCTTCTTATTGTTTCGCTGCCTTCTCAATTATATAATGCATGTTTTCTTCAGCGCTTTTTGGAGGTCTTCCTGGTTTTCTATGTACTGCGTGATTACGTGGGAGGCGTGATGATGTCACACGAAACTCCGCCCCCACGGCGTTCAAGATCATCTCCATTACAGTAAATGGAGAAAAACAGCTTCCAGTTATGACCATTACGCGTAGAATTTCGATATAAAACCTGCCCAACTTTTGTAAGGAAGCTGTAAGGAATGAACCTGCCAAATTTCAGCCTTCTAACTACACGGGAAGTTGGAGAATTAGTGATGAGTCAGTGAGTGAGTGAGTGAGTGAGTCAGTGAGTGAGTGAGTGAGTGAGTGAGGGCTTTGCCTTTTATTAGTGTATATATATATATATTGTCAATGAACAAACGCTTAAGGGCGCTGTGGCCCCCTGAAACCCAACAGACAGATGTAGACTCTGATTTAAAAGCACCAAGAAGTAATTTAATTTTCTTTTCCAAAGTGCCCCAAACAACCTCCACCACCATAAGCAATAAATCAATAATCACGAATACAATATAATAAATCCTCCTCCCCTCCCAGCAGCTCTGTCACACTCCCTCCCAACTATGGCTCGACTTGCTGGGTCTCCCATAGTCCTTCATATAGTCCTTGACACGGAAGTGCTTCTCCTTTTCTGTTCACGTGACTTGTCAGCACTTCCGGGTCAGATGGAGAATTGCATTTTTCTTCAGCTCGGACTATACAGGAAACAAAAATCCTCTTGTCTCCCTGCAGCATCACACGGTGGCCCCCAGGGTACCCAGCAGGGTTGTGAAGCCAAACTCCATCTTCCATGATGTCTGGGGCACCTCTAGGCTACAGGGAGGACGCCATCTAACGTCCTGGATACGTCGGCCGGGATGAGTTGCCGGCTGTCAATCACAATATATATATATATATATATATATATATATATATATATATATACTATATATATACTGTATATATATATATATATATATATATATATATATATATATACTCTATATATATAAAAGCCTAAGCCTAAAAGTGCAACGATTTTATGTGACTTTTTATGTCGCATTTTTTGTCACGCTTTAAATCAGGTTTATTTTAAAACGCACATATATATGTTTGGTATCATTCTTTTCAGAATTTATCGAACTTTAATGTGATGTTGTTATATTTTCAGATTCTTATTCTGTTTTTAAATTATAAAATAAAATATCAAGAAAGTTGTGGTTTTTAATATCAAGAAAGTCTTGGTTTTAATTTTTGATCGAGTAAACTTTCTTTCACAGGAACAAACTATAAAAAAAAAAATTATCTATTGATAACACCAATGTCTCTATTTAGGTGATGTAGTTAGCTGAAGGTCAAGTTACGATGATCCATTGCATGCCACTTTAGTTTTCATGTGATTTTTCCTGCTATTTAAATGAATCATTTTTAAAAAAAGTTTTTTTATCTATAAGAATGTCAGTTAAAATGAATGGATCATTCATTTAGTCTCTTATAAATACCCATCGAGCATAGTGGACCTCAGTTTAATGGGAATACTCCACTCGGTAAGAGAGTAAATATTTTATTCTAATTTCATGATTTTTATTTCTTTTACATATTTATAGAATTTTGTGATTTTGACTCCAATAAATAATAATTTTTCTTTTGTACATTTACAGATTTTATTAATATTCTGGCCGCAACTGGGGGTTGGGCGCCAAAGGCGCCAGGAAGGTTTGCCCCCCCCTAGTATATATATAAAGAGAGACAATGAGTATTAGTGCATATACAGTATATAGTCACACCTCCGCAACCAGTAATCCTCTTCCAGGCTTGACTGAGGTAGTCAATACCACTCCGAGGTGAGAAAGGGCGCTGTCGCTAACTATATGTTTTCTTTCCTCTACAGTCCTGAAAAGACATCCATTAAGGGCTCTCAATCATAACAGTGATGTTCTGAGCAGGCCCTGCACTTTCAGGTCAGAATGCCATAAAAATGGACAGTCGTGGAAGGTGGTGTTTTCCTTTGCAATCTGGATTTGGTTCAGAACAAGCTTCTGAACGATAACTACGACAAATCACCTGCCTCAGAGAACACTCTGTTGGCTGATTTTTAGTCAGTGTCCCTTTTGTTGTGCCACTGTGCACCCTATTGTTTTCTTTTTTATCACTTAACCATGGATTAGCAGGTGGGTACCTCAATGATTCTTGCTGTTCCAAACTGGTTCCCTACTTCTGGTCACTCTGTATATACAGTGTGGGGAGAATATTAATTACACATTCTTAAAAGGCTTTAAAGCCAACTCACTTACATGGTATTTTGTTGTCTTTCCTGTTCAGACCGCCTGCAGCTCCACTGCCTCCCTTCAACTGAACGCTCCAGAGGAAGATGCCTTTGAGTTCTTTTAATCTGAAGGAACCACTGCTCGAGCAAGGTGACTAAGAAGTTGTCAGGTTCGCTGCTCTGTGTTGAATAAAAAATACAATACTGAATAAAGCTCCAACACTGTTCTTTCAAGTACCAGAATAAAAGTCTCTTTGTCCAGCTCTTTACTGTCTGTCTTTTTGTGCAACTCAAAAGCTCAAATGCGACAATATACACTTGGAAACGTGTTCTAAATACTTGTAGTTCCTTCTTGAACTTCCTGTGAAAGTTACAATGTCTTTTAGTAGTCAGGTGTTTAATATAGAGCAAGCAGCACTTTCTCATTTTGGCAACACATTCTTTTCTTTTCACTATGAAATAAAAAGTAAAGTAAGGCAAATTGGCAAATGCAATACTAATGAAATCAGTATTATATATTATGATAATGGTAGTTCAGCTGAGAGATTGGTAAAAATCACATTACTTTTGCTTAATCACTGCGTCATCATGTGCCATGTCAATATAAGTGCAGTTATGTAATACAAAAATGTACTTTGCAATTTACTGAACAAAATCAAATATTGTTTTAGTTGTACATGGTATCACTTCTTCGGGTTACCTTTCTGGAAACTTACACTTTGAGACTTTGGAAATGTAAAACTTAAAAAGAAAATTAAATGAAAAAATGATATCTAATATTCTATATAGCACATGATATTTATATCGCAAAATAATTCATCTTTTAATATTCCTATCTTGAATGTAATGACTACTCAACTATGCACTTAAAAGAGTTAATTGAGTGTACAGGTAAACATGGTATAGGGTTTTTGTGAGAAACAATGAGTTAATATGACAACATATAAGTTTTGTTCATCACATATGAATAAATTCATATAGTTATAGTGGATTATGGTAAAAAAATGAGTACGGTGTTCAGCCATTCATTGATAAGTATTTATGGTTGTGTAAATATAGTATAGTTATATAGTGGCACATATGAACAATCACTTTAGCTGCAGACAATACCAAAGAAGAGAAAAAATGTTAGGCCTTATGTTATGGTAAAGCCTTATATTCAAATCATATGGGGAAAAAAAACTGCTTACCTGTTGGATAGTTTAGGATTTATAATTACTCCAAGCCCACTAATAAGTTTATTTGGAGAAAAACCAGATGGAATAACACTTTGTTATGAAAATTCTATTTTATACAAATCTAGTACATTTTTAATTATATAGCACTTTTCTAACCAACTCAAAGAGTTTTACATATGTAGTGGGGAAACACTTTAACCATCACTATTGTGTAGCATCCACCTTGATGATGCAACAGCAGCTTCTCAATGTCTATGTAAAGTTCTCCAAGTAGGTTACAAACTGTATAAATGCAATTAATTATTATTATTAGACATATAGGATCAGTTTATACTATTCTGGCTCAACATGTTGCTATACATTATCATAGGTGTGAAGACTGAGAGAATGCAGAGGCATTTTGTCCATAAAATAAAGAAGTTTCCTATATGTCAACAATACTTTGGAAGTAGCAGGATATCCATTTATAACATTTGACTGCATCCAGGTAAAAAATCAAAGAATAAACTGTTTGGTAGACTCCAAGATGAACCTTGCCATTTTTGCATTGTCCAGTATTTGCTAAACCAGTTGAAAGGCTCTGTTAAACACAAGATGACCCCTATTCACTGCAGCAGAAAAGTCCTAGGAGAACTGATGGTAAATCTTACCATTTTCCAATCACACTAATGTCAATTGCCCACACATAGTGATCCTAGATTAAGACTTACCGAGGAATAAATGCTTGAGGATATGGAACTGGTGTGTTAGGGACTTTTTGTATAGACTTATGGGACACACAGGGATGGGAGGTGTAACTGAGAAGCAAATAGCTTAAAGCATCTACATAAAGTTATTTGAACCAGAAGAAAAGGGCTTTTAAATGTGGTGATCAGCATGAGCTCAAGCTCGTGCAGAAGGAACTCCGAATCCAGCTCACGGCAGGGAAGGAGCAGTACAGGAGAAAGCTGGAGCAGAAGTTGCAGAATAACAGCATGAAGGAAGTGTGAGATGGGATGAAGATCATCACTGGCTGCAGCTCGAAGCGGGGTGCCACCATCGAGAGAGACGTGGAGAGAGCAAACCAGATGAACAACTTCTTCAACAGGTTTGGCCACCCTAACCCACTCTCACCTCGGAGTACTGCACCCTCCACCCATCCTTCTGTTGATACCAGCATAGGAGAGAGTTTCACCCAACCCACAAGTACAGCAGCCCAAGTAAGCAGAGTGCTGAGGAGACTTTGTGCCAGCAAAGCAGCGGGTCCAGATGGAGTATCGCCACGACTGCTGAAGGCCTGTGCGTTGGAGCTGGGGACTCCTCTACAGCGCATCTTCAACCTGAGCCTGGAACAGGGGAGAGTCACAAGGCTTTGGAAAGCATCTTGCATCACCCAAAGGTATCACGTCCTAGTGAGCTAAATGACTTCAGGCCTGTTGCTCTGACATCACATGTGATGAAGACCATGGAGCGGCTGCTGCTTCACCACCTGAGGCCACAGGTCCGCCATGCCCTCGACCCTCTGCAGTTCGCATACCAGGACAAGGTGGGAGCGGAGGATGCCATCATCTATATGCTACACCTATCCCTATCCCACTTGGACAGTGGCAGGGGTGCTGTAAGAATTATGTTTCTGGACTTCTCTAGCGCCTTCAAAACCATCCAACCTCTACTCCTTAGAGACAAGCTGACAGAGATGGGAGTAGATTCATACCTGGTGGCATGGATTGTGGACTATCTTAAAGACAGACCTCAGTATGTGTGTCTCGGGAACTGCAGGTCTGACATTGTGGTTAGCAACACTGGAGCACTGCAGGGGACTATACTTTCTCCGGTCCTGTTCAGCCTATATACATTGGACTTCCAATACAACTCTGAGTCCTGCCACGTGCAAAGGTTTGCTGACGACACTGCTATCGTGGGCTGCATCAGGAGTGGGCAGGAGGAGGAGTATAGGAACCTAATCAAGGACTTTGTTAAATGGTGCCACTCAAACCACCTACAACTGATCACCAGCAAAACCAAGGAGCTGGTGGTGGATTTTAGGAGAACCAGGCTCCTCATGGACCCCATGATCATCAGAGGTGACTGTGTGCAGAGGCTGCAGACCTATAAATACCTGGGAGTGCAGCTGGATGATAAATTGGACTGGACTGTCAATACTGATGCTCTGTGTAAGAAAGGACAGAGTCGACTATATACTTCCTTAGAAGGCTGGCATCCTTCAACATCTGCAATAAGATGCTACAGATGTTCTATCAGACGGTTGTGGCGAGCGCCCTCTTCTACGTGGTGGTGTGCTGGGGATTCAGCAAAAAGAAGAGGGATGCCTCACGCATGGACAAACTGGTGAGGAAGACAGGCTGTATTGTAGGCACGGAGCTGGACAGTTTGACATCCATGGCAGAGAGACGGGCATTGAGCAGGCTCCTGTCAATAATGGAAAATCCACTGCATCCACTGAACAGTAACATCTCCAGACAGAGGAGCAGCTTCAGCAACAGACTGCTGTCACTGTCCTGCTCCACTGACAGACTGAGGAGATCGTTCCTCCCCTACGCTATGAGACTCTTTAGTTCCACCCAGTAGGGTAAACGTTAACATTATACAAAGTTATTGTCTGTCTGTTATACCTTCATTGTTATCACTCTTTAATTTAATATTGTTCTTTATCAGTATGCTGCTGCTGAAGTATGTGAATTTCCCCTTGGGATTAATAAAGTATCTCTCTATTTATCTATTGAATCAAATTTGAAAAACAAATGCATCTTGAAGGAATTATTGCAATTATCACATACGCAACCGATACCTGTAGGTGGCCATCGTTAAAGAAAAACACAAAGGACGGGGTTATGCTGCATTATCATAAATTTCACAATAACAGAGATAGTCAGGCATTTCCTATCCCAAATGTCAACTCTCCTAAATTGCAAGACTCTTTTGAGTATTCATTGTACCTCTGCCAGTGGTTGATGACCACTTTGAGCACTCAGCTTCTTCAGGTAATACAGACAGGCACTGTGGCATAGTGGGTAAGCCTTTGGACTTGAAACCTTGAAGTTGTTCTTTCAAACCCAGCAACTGACTGTTTTGTGATGATGAGCAAGAGACTTCAACTGCCTGTGCTTCAATTGGAAAAACAAAAAGAAATGTAACCATTTGTGTCTTAAATGCTGTAAATCAATTGTGTCTGAAATGCTGTAAATCAGCCAAATAAGTACATTTCAAATTTTGTATTAAGCCTTTTCAAAAAACTAGCACATGGTTATAGGCAATTTTCATTAATGTAGATTAAGCTACCAAAATTGATTCTGCTCTGGACAATAGAATGCTACAGCTCAAGAAAAGAAAAAATAAATAAATAAAAAACAAGGAAATGTATGTGTTAATGTTTTTGAGCCAGCAAGAAGAACATTGACTTATTAGTTAATACCTTACTGTCTAGTATGCTCTCAAAGGCTTTTAAACTTACACTACAACCCACCCTGATTAAACAATTAAAAATAAAACAGCTGCTGGCAGTGCAAGATCAGGTTGAAGATTTGTTAGATAAAAATATCAGGCTAGGTTAGAGCAATGATTGTAGTGACTCTAGGCTCAAGGTGAGACAGATACAATATTGTGTCTATGGAAGTAGAAAATATTTTACAAATGAACATTATTAAAGCGAATACTTATCCATGGCCCAGCCTTTTTGCTGTGATGCACATCCATATGGCATCTTTTTGCCCAGCTACCAGCTTCTTTGCATACTGTAAAAATATCCAAAAATGCACTTCAACCGAAATCTGTAGTATTTTTGATTAGTTGAACGCAAAGAAAATTGGATTACATGGTGGGAATAAGGTCAGAAGCATTTAAGAAGTAAATGAATGATTAATTAGATGTAATTTTATGTTTTTTATTTTGGGAGATGGAGCCAGGTAACACTTTATTAATTGGTTCAATATTGCATAAGATTCATGATACCTGTGGTATTTCCAGTCTTGTTAATGTAAGCTACCAGCTGTAGTAGTCATCATCTTTAGTTTGTAAATATATAACCTTTGTTTTTCAATTTTTACTGAAGTGATATAATTGATCCTGACAATATAAATCTAATAGTCCCACACAAACCGACAACCGTGACACAAGCCTCTGCATACAAGCTCTCAATTATGCATAATCCAATGTTTTCCAGTATTTTAATTGAATCACAGACTCCCAAACTTGTTATTTTTAATTTATTGTGTTTGATTTCTGACATCAACACTAGGGTGTCATAAATTATGCAGACTAGAACTTTAATTGTGGATTTTATTAAAATAAAGCTAATTGGGCATGATTAAAAAAATTAAACTCCAAGACCTTTTTTTGTTGTGACAGTGGTTCCTAGGACAGTCTGTAAAGCATTTATTGGTTGATTTCTTTTTGAGTGTCTTAAAAAGAGTAGAAAAGGGGAATTGAGTCTGACACAAATGCACAGTTTTGCCTGCAAATGTACAGCAATTGTATTACAAGGTCTGGTGATGTTAAACTCCCAGAGCTCAATGAATGTAATTGTGTTAAGCAGGAAAGAACCTAAATATGAAGAAAATTGAAACTAATTCCTTTCCTTGGCTGCTGCACAATAAAGTTGAAGCTGTTTTATTGTGCTTTTTATCAGTGGCATAGATAGAGGATTTAGCCTTCCAATACCATAATAACATTTATTAGTTTAGTCGTGAGAATTATTACATGCTGTAATGCCAGAAGAGCATTAATGATTAATAGTGCGTGATATTTCAGTTATTAAAATGTACCTGAAGCCGTAAAATGCCACTGCTGAATTACACTGACAGTGTTCCGTTCTACAAAAATCTATGATATGCATTTAGTTACACGAACATTTTATTTTCCTACTGTTTAAATTTATGACATTATTTTTCATGTTTCGTTGAAGATTGGGTTACAGTCAAATTGAGGTCTAAGACATCAAATGCTAGACCCCTGTCATTCAGGTCACCAGTTTCTGTTGAGAATAGTAATTTAGCATTCGGCAGTATGGCTGTTAGTGCTGGAAATACAATTGTCGTAATTGGCAATGCTATAGTTAGGACTGTCAGAATTCTTAAGTATAAAAGAAATACTTTCCAGAATTCATGGTTTTTAACATTAAAACTAAAAGGATCCAACTTGACTACAATTAAGTGTATCGCTTTGTATTGTAATATCTGCTCTATAGGCTTTTTCAATATGCAGATGTGTTTATAACTACTGTGTTTACAAAAATCAAAAATTAATTTTAGAATTTTAACTTTGCTCTTCCTTTTGTCACAAACATACTCATATATCCATTGTAAAACAAAAGACATCTTTTGGAGCACCTTGTGGCTAAACCCCGTATAATTCAACAAGTGTATGAAAATGAAGTGTGTGGTAAAACGCTAAAATGAGTCATTACGACTTCTATCAGGTAGACTGCCCAAAATGGTGGTTCTTCCGTTTAACAAGGATTCTGAGAGAAGGAGGCGAGTCCAGGTAGTCAGACCCTGGAAGTGATGTCATTAATGGAAAGGTGTCAATCTTCCTTTCGGCAGGGGGAGGAGAAGGGAGATTACTATTTGACAGCATCAACTTCAGTCATTACCATCACTGAAGCCCATAAGCTGTTCCCCAAGCACATGCATGTGACACCATATATATAAAACTAGCAAAATACCCGCGCTTCGCAGCGGAGAGGTAGTGTGTTAAAGAAGTAATGAAAAAGAAAAGGAAACATTTTGAAAATAACGGAACATGATTGTCAATGTAATTGTTTTGTCACTGTTATTAGTGTTGCTGTCATATACAAACCGGATTCCAAAAAAGTTGGGACACTAAACAAATTGTGAATAAAAACTGAATGCAATGATGTGGAGATGGCAAATGTCAATGTTTTATTTGTAATAGAACGTAGATGACAGATCAAACGTTTAATCCGAGTAAATGTATCATTTTAAAGGAAAAATATGTTGATTCAAAATTTCACGGTGTCAACAAATCCCAAAAAAGTTGGGACAAGTAGCAATAAGAGGCTGGAAAAAGTAAATTTGAGCATAACGAAGAGCTGGAAGACCAATAAACACTAATTAGGTCAATTGGCAACATGATTGGGTATTAAAAGAGCTTCTCAGAGTGGCAGTGTCTCTCAGAAGCCAAGATGGGTAGAGGATCACCAATTCCCACAATGTTGCGCAGAAAGATAGTGGAGCAATATCAGAAAGGTGTTACCCAGCGAAAAATTGCAAAGACTTTGCATCTATCATCATCAACTGTGCATAACATCATCCGAAGATTCAGAGAATCTGGAACAATCTCTGTGCGTAAGGGTCAAGGCAGTAAAACCATACTGGATGCCCGTGATCTCCGGGCCCTTAAACGACACTGCACCACAAACAGGAATGCTACTGTAAAGGAAATCACAGAATGGGCTCAGGAATACTTCCAGAAACCATTGTCAGTGAACACAATCCACCGTGCCATCCGCTGTTGCCAGCTGAAACTCTACAGTGCAAAGAAGAAGCCATTTCTAAGCAAGATCCACAAGCTCAGGTGTTGTCACTGAGCCAGGGATCATTTAAAATGGAGTGTGGCAAAATGAAAGACTGTTCTGTGGTCAGACGAGTCACGATTCAAAGTTCTTTTTGGAAATCTGGGACGCCATGTCATCCGGAGCAAAGAGGACAAGGACAACCCAAGTTGTTATCAACGCCCAGTTCAGAAGCCTGCATCTCTGATGGTATGGGGTTGCATGAGTGCGTGTGGCATGGGCAGCTTGCATGTCTGGAAAGGCACCATCAATGCAGAAAAATATATTCAGTTTCTAGAACAACATATGCTCCCATCCAGACGTCATCTCTTTCAGGGAAGACCCTGCATTTTTCAACAAGATAATGCCAGACCACATTCTGCATCAATCACAACATCATGGCTGCGTAGAAGAAGGATCCGGGTACTGAAATGGCCAGTCTGCAGTCCAGATCTTTCACGTATAGAGAACATTTGGCGCATCATAAAGAGGAAGGTGCGACAAAGAAGGCCCAAGACGATTGAACAGTTAGAGGCCTGTATTAGACAAGAATGGGAGAGCATTCCTATTTCTAAACTTGAGAAACTGGTCTCCTCGGTCCCCAGACGTCTGTTGAGTGTTGTAAGAAGAAGGGGAGATGCCACACAGTGGTGAAAATGGCCTTGTCCCAACTTTTTTGGGATTTGTTGACACCATGAAATTCTGAATCAACATATTTTTCCCTTAAAATGATACATTTTCTCAGTTTAAACTTTTGTTCCGTGATTTATGTTCTATTCTGAAAAAATATTAGAAGTTGGCACCTCCACATCATTGCATTCAGTTTTATTCACGATTTGTATAGTGTCCCAACTTTTTGAAATCCGGTTTGTATATATATATATATATATATATATATACATATATATATATATATATACATACATATATATATATATATATATACACATATATATTATATATATATATATATATACACACACATATATCATATATATATATATATATATATATATATATATATATATATATATATATATATATATATATATATATATATATATATACCCTCATACCCTTTGGAGTGCAAGCAGCTGATGCTGGGGGTGCCAGAATCCATCGAGGAAGAAAAATGAAAAACATTATTTGTACAAAATCTTAATTTATCTATCTATTCCTAAATAATTAAATGGGCAGGCTATTTCGTATCAGTGCAATATGCTGCTTGTTAAAACGGATGATTCCTGCTCTTACGTGCACTTACTGTAGTGCTACGTGGGTATTATGAACTATCGTATCTGTTCTATTTAAATTTTAAATATAAGTTATTTTTATTTAGTCGACAGAAATATGTTTGGTAGGAATGTAAGTTAAATTTAGTCATCATTGCATAAATTTTTCTTCACCATAGAAATTTAAATACTAAATTCAACTTACATTCCTACCAAAGATATTTCTGTCGACTAAATAGAATCTACTGATATCCAAATTCGAGCTATTGAGCTGTCGCCTGCCTGCCTGCCTGGATAAGTCACCCTCGGTTCGCTCTTGCTTTTTTACCGTTCATTTAATCATGGCTAGTCGCGAAAAAATTAGAACATGGAAGGAGGATTACACTGAGTATGGCTTTACCAAAACAATTATTGATAGCGAATAAAGTATCCATTATTCATAAAGCTTCAATTGGTGATCTGTTGTTCTGCGTTAAACTCATATTTTTTCATAGTTCTTCTCAAACCAAGGGGGTGCAAGGGTAAAATGAATCGGAAGGCGCTGATATACAGTATATATTGAATATATTGAAATAGTTTTACTGTCAAATAATACAAACAGTACAGGGCACGTATTTTGCTCTAATTCTGGACTCATCAGGCGTACACACTCACTGCACCCCCTCTCGGGAATCGAACCTTGGACTTAAGCGCTAGAGGCAAAGCCTCTCATGTTGCGCCACAGCGTGTGGTTCGGTTATTTGACAGTATGTAGATCGGGGTGTGTATATATATATATACTCCTGTAGCCACAATAAATGCCTTTATTTTATAGACAAACCAGGGATGAACAAGTTCCTTTCTACTGCAGCCACAGCCGCGACACACATAAAAACATCATAATAATAACACATTAACTTGCAATATTACTTAAGAAAATCGCAATATTTTACTCACCAAAAATTCGGATTATTTGTAAACAAAATCCATCGTCCTCTCTTTCCTCAAAAACAATTCAATTACTCTGTCGTACGGATTATCCGTGCGCTTCAGTTCCATCAAAACCTCACTTTCTATCGCCATCAAAGCTAATGGTGAACCCGCCCTATGGTATTTCTGGCATAAGTTTGATTTTGCTTTAGGGCTGAAAATGTCCACTCGACAGAAGCAGTGTACACAGGAATGCTCACCGCCAAATATACCAATGTGAACAGCTGCCCCATGCTCTCATTCAGATTTTTCTGATAAAGGAAGTCAAGGAGATCAGTGGGAGATTCTCCTGCAAAATCATCCATGGCATACAATACAGTCAGTTCTGTTTTTAGCCGAGACAGATAAAAAAGCGCTCCGTGGCTCTTGTGTTAAACTGGAAAAGGCTGCATGCGTGAAATATTTCTTGTATTCCCAAAACTTCTGGGGCTCGAGGAGCGTGACAAACATCAGGTTTTCATGGTCTTGAAATCTGGTCTGTGTCTGGCAAATAATATTGTCCAGAATCCTGCCATGGAGTTGGCCGTAGTGCACGCGACAATCTTTCACTAGGAGCGTTTGCGGTGCATTCAATGGCCTCGTAGAGTTCTTCATATCGGCTTCTAGCCAAACAATGGGTCTGAATACAGTGACGTTGCCGTACGCCTGCTAGAGGGCCCTTGGATTGCTTGAAGCAACAGGTTAATCGACATTTATTCTGTGTTAGAGTGCCTCCACAACAGATTGTGAAAGCCTCTCTGCCTGGCAACAAATGATGGCTGAAATGTGATTGGTTAAATGCTTTAATACGAAACTCCGCCTCCCACAGCTATCGAGCTGCAGTCTATTCTCTCTGCCTGGCAACAAATGACGGCTGAAATGTGATTGGTTAAATATTTTAATACGAAACTCTGCCTCCCACGGCTATCGAGCTGCATTCTATTACAGTATATGGACGAAAATACGTTCCAGTTATGACCATTATGCGTAGAATTTCGAAATGAAACGTACCCAACTTTTGTAAGTAAAGCTGTAAGGAATGACCCTGCCAAATTTCAGCCTTCTACCTACACGGGAGGTTGGAGAATTAGTGATGAGTGAGTCAGTCAGTGATTGAGTGAGTCAGTCAGTCAGTGAGGGCTTTGCCTTTTATTAGTATAGACCATGTCATCTGCATATAGTGAAATTTTCTGTTCAACTTCTTCTCTGAAAACACCCTTTATCTGATCAGTATTTCTACAGTGTATTGCCAGTGGTTCAATGGTGATTGTAAACAGTAGCGGTGACAAAGGGCATCCTTGTCTAGTACCACGTTCTAGTTTAAAGTAGTCTGAACAAATGTTGTTGATACAAACTGAAGCTTCTGGATTGGTAAACAGTAATTTGATCCATGCGCAAATGTTTGGGGCAAACCCAAATTTCTCCAATGTAGTAAAAAGGTATTTCCATTCAATCATGTCAAATGCTTTTTCTGCATCCAATGATAATAATATTTCTGGGGTGTTTGATTTAGTTGGGGAGTATATTACATTAAACAGGCATCGAAGATTTGAAGATAAGTGTCAGCCCTTGATTTATCCAGATTTTGGTCTCGTCCGTTGCGAGAGATGGACGTCCGATGTGGAGCTCCGCTAGCAGCGGTGTTATTTTTCATATTATCTGCTTATTATCCTGAGATATCCTGTATTTATCCAACCTGAGGGGCGCTGCTACAGTGTATGCAAGCATATATAAACATGACCAACAAGAAAGGGGGTCCGAAAGACTAAACTAAACTAAACTAAAGCTACATCTAAGCTAAGGTCGGCAAGTCCAAGTTCAAGATACAGCCTTTCAGAGACTGACCTGGATCAGATGGGCGAAAGCCCAGACTCCTCGGGACCACGGTCTGCCACATCGTCTCCGGCTGAGAGCGAAATGGGGAGAGAATATACGAGCGTGAATGAAGTACGTCTTGATAGCTCACTGATTGGAGAAGATCACCTGAAACTGGAAAAGGCCTTGCAGTCCTCGGTTTCAATTACTCCACGCGAGCCGGGAACATCGGGGACACCTGCCACAATAGAGCCTGCCGCCTCACCTATGGTGCAAGAAAGCAGAATTAATCTGTCTGAACTGAAGGTGATGTTAGCTGAGCTCATGCAAGAGATAAAGAAAAGAGAGAAGGCAAATGAGAAGGCAAGGGAAAAGGCAAATGAGAAGCTGCGACAGGAGCTGCGACTGGAGCGGCAGCAGGATAATAAAGACTTGGAGAAACGCATATGGGCTCGCTTTGAGGCAGTCTTTAAAGATACCCTGGGTAAAATTGAAGAGCACATTCAGGAGACCTTGGTTAAACTGAGCACGCTTGCTGATCAACTGGAGGATGTCAAGGAGACATTCACAACTCGGATTGAAACAGCCGAAAATCTAGCTGCCAGTGCTGAAGAAAAAGCAACAACTGTCAGCTCCAAATGAAAAAACTTGGAGACAGACTGGCTGCTTTGGATGATGGAAGCAGAAGGAATAATGTCAGAATTGAAGGTCTGCCTGGGAATCGAGAAAGTCCAAACCCTGTGAAATTCGCAGCTGAACTATTTTCTAAAATAATTGGAGAGGACTTTAAAGCAGATTCTGAGATAGCAGCGGCTTATTGCGTACGCGGGTCAAATACCGTCAGACCTAGATCTTTTATTATTCACTTTGAAAAATTATCATTTAAGCTAGAGGTGATGGCACTCCTCAAACACAAGCAAGAGATTATATATTAAAATAACCACATTCGTATCTTCCCTGATTTTTCTCCAGCAACAGCTACTAAACGCGCAGCTTTCTACAACATTAAACAGCGGTTACGACAAGCCAATATCAAATACAGCCTCTTGTATCCTGCCAAACTGAAAGTGGATTTGCAGGGTCAATTCTATGTCTTCGATAGCAAAGAAGAAGCAGAAAAGAAATTAAGAAAGCTGATCCCGGGACTATTCTGATAAATAATAGTGAGTGATGGCTGTTAATGATATGGCAAGGATTAATAACCTACTGTCTGATCTATTTGTTTAAAATACGGGGTTTTATCATTATATATCCTCATTATTACTCATTATGACTCAGACGCTATCTGTTTATGTTTTAATTACAGCTATTGACGTTTGTGCTTAATTGCTTTTTTTTTTTAAATTATTTTTATCTAATTATTTTCTCTCTACCCTAAACGAGACTGTTCAACATCATACCCTTGGTTTATTGTTATTGCTATTATTGCATTAAGACTTATTATGCTTATTCTGGACCACTTTCTAACCTCATTCCCCGGGTTTATTATCCAGGTGTATTATCTTAATATACTAAGATTGCTGAAGATTATATATATTCTAAGTTCACAGTTTGCTAATGATTACATTTTATGCATATAGTATTTAGACTATATTGGTAATAGATATCTCTATTTTTTAATCCTAAAACGCAGTTGTGTGGAGGCTTGTTTTGCTTTGGACGTGCTCTGTCTCTGGGTATGTCAGAGGACCAGGACTGTGTGAAGTGGGTTCTAGCCTCACGTGGGGAGGCAAAAAGGGAGGGTTGGGGGTTAAGGGGGAGGAGAGAAAGAGAGCAGGCTATATCTATACCTAATCTGTCATTTTAATCTTTACAATTATAACTACCAACGTAATAACAGGCTGCATGGCAATAACTTAAGGCCGAAGCTGTCTCACTTCCAGTTAAGACTATAAAATGACATCAAAAACTCAGAAGAAATGTCTCCATGATGGGACAGTTAACTGCCTGAGCTGGAATGTTAAAAACCTGAATCATGAATTAAAGAAAAAGAAAGTACTCTCTCACCTAACAGGTCTAAACGCTAAACTTTTTACTCACCAGTACATCACTGCTAATCAAGGATTGATTATTTCTTTTTAGATAATAACTTCTTGCCTATGATTAAATCTTGCAAATACGATGCTAATGTTATTTCTGACCATGCACCTCTGATCTTGGAGCTAAAGTTACTATGCCACACACACTCACCTCGCAGATGGCGTCTCAACCCGTTTCTATTAGCAGACGAGAATTGTACAGAATTTATATCCAAACAAATCAGTTTCTTCCTAGAGACAGATACATCCTCAGAGATTTGTGCAGAAATACTGTGGGAAACTCTTAAGGACTTCTTAAAAGGACAGATTATCTCATATCTTTCCCACAGAAATAAATTAGAAACCAAGAAAGTAGAAGAGATAAAAAGCGAAATTACTAAAATAGATGAAGAACATGCCAGATTACCAAGTGAGGCTCTACTTGGGAAAAGGCAGGCTCTGCATTCTGAACTAAACCTCTTGACAACTAAAGAAACTGAACAACTAATTTATAAATCCAGACATCATTACTATGAACATGGAGAGAAAGCTAATAAGCTTTTAGCTCAACAAATTCACAAGCAAGAAGTCCGCAACGCAATCCCAGTAATCACCAACATGAACAGAAACAAAATCGACCACAAAAATATAATGCACACATTCAGAGACTACTATAAATCCTTATATACTACTGAGTTTAAAGAAGACAATGCACAATCTAATGTATTTCTGGATACATTACAGATACCACAAATAGACACTTTTAGTGCGGAGGAACTCGATAAACCTCTGGCGTTATCAGAATTACTAGATGCTATAAAGTCACTTCAAGGTGGGAAAGCAGCAGGCCCTGATGGCTATCCTGCAGAATTTTATAAGAAATTCTCCGCTCAGCTAACTTCCCCTCCTATTAGCAACATTTAATGAAGCCAGAGACAATCAAACTCTTCCTCAAACTTTTTGCCAAGCACTAATCACCATTTTTCCAAAACAAAATAAGGACTTATTATAATGTGCATCATACAGATCAATTTCACTTCTGAATAATAACGTTAAAATACTCTCAAAAATCATAGCTAGAAGGATGGAGAAAGTGTTCCCCTCGGTAAGTCATATTCTTAATCAGCACCATAAACTCATAAGTACAATACTGAATCCTTCACATCAAATTATTTTAAACTGATGGCTGTCATATTTTTTGTTAAGAAATAAGAAAAGTTAAAGGCTTTTGCTCAACACAATGTGCAATGTCTGTTTTTTCACTGAAAGTTTATTTAAACATTGAAACACCATATGCTTAACCGAGTTTCTGACTGATAGTTTTATGTTTATCTGTTATTCGTGCATAAATGTCAGATCTAGAGTAATAGTTTATTTGGTTATTAAGCATCAAATATATGGAGAGGTGATAATTAAGGCCAGAGGCTCTTAAACCTTTTACCTTTCAATACTATACTGGGACCCAAGATTAGGATTATTATAAAAATGACATTGGAGCCATAAACAGGCAAACAACAAAAGCCATATAAGAAAAAACTGCAAATGTTTTTGTTTCCATTCAAACATATGTGACACATCAAGATTACCCAAAGAAAAAAATGTTTGATTGTTTCACTAGTTGTGAGATGGGTAGGTGGTGTTATGGGGAATATTAGTTTCTAGTTTACCACCATGAGAATTAAAGCTACCCATAATGCATCAACAGGTATTGTTTGGCATACTACTGCAAAAAATTATATGTTTAAATAGAGTGCGGTGTATCACTTGCCAGAGAATTCGGCATTGGGCAAACTAAACTAATTTTATTACACAGTAATGTGGCAACCCATCACAAACATGTTGCTGATGCAAGTCATAGTTTAAGAAGCACTGGTGTAGGTAATACTGTATAACATCTTTAAAGTCCTCATGATATGTAATAAAACTATTTCAATTATCAAGCTCAGCTGGTGTATGAAATGAAAAAAAACTGTTGGAGGCTCAAAATGTGCTGCTAAGGGCCATGTAACATTATGTGACTTTTCCAATGATTTTCAATATTAGATTTCATTAACACAATCTTAGTGTGGCAGAGGCAATCACAAGATGCTAGTGTGAAGTCCAGATATCTAGACTGACTTACCAAGCAAGTCACTCAAATTACTCTGTGACTCTACAAAAAAATTCAAACCGGTTTGATTTTGTCTTAAGTTGTAGTGGCGGGATCTTGATTGCTCTTATTGTTGCAGAAGTACAATGTATATAATGCAGTTATGAATAATAAGGAACGTGGGTGTTTTGGACCTCAACGACAGAAGCGAGGTTCATCTGTCTGACAAATTGAGTTTTACATACCATGACAGAATGTAAAAAAAGAAAAAAATAGGCCAGAGATTGCAGCTGAAATTCCTTTTTTCACAGAAACTTGCTCTGTCTCCCAGCAAGTTCTTATCTGTAAAAAAGGGACAGGCTCCTAATACTTTAGAAATATTAAACTGTGCTAGAAAGTTGTCACACAGTTGCATAATTTGGTATGCTTAAATATTTCTAGTCATGTAATTTGACATGTCCAGCAATGAGATTAGCAATTGCAGACGTTAAGTACCCCCTGACTAGAAGACGTGTAAAGTTGCATTGACTTAAGTCATTAAAGTTTAAACAGCAACATGCAGACTTTGACAAGTACAAATTTTAGTGTAAAACTCTAGGCTAACTTTTTTGGTTTTACGAACAAAGTGGACTTGCGAATGTGCTTTAAAGACACAAAAAAAGACCCTGCTGATTATGAATGTCCAATATTTAATTTCACCACAAAAAGATGAGATCACAAATTTTTCTTGTCTGTCAGTACAAACTACATGTGATAAGTGACATTTAAAAATTTATCACTTTTGGGTGGAGTATTCCCCTAAGTCTAAAGAGACTTTAACATTATTTTATCATTTTTCACATTCTATGGTGAACCCTTCGGAGTCGTAAGATGAAAAACTGTTCCCTGCTTTAACCAGGAAGTTGGCAGAAAATAAAGACTACTAAAACCCCAGGATCCAATGGGAGCAGTACCAGATGACTAGAAACAAGGGAAAAAACATTTTCTAATTTATATTAACGATATAGATTCGAGCATAATTGTTAAATTTGTGAAATTTGCAGATACCAAGGAGGCTGAGAAATCAATTCAAAAAGATTTATACAATGTTCAGAACTGGGCAAACAATTTGAAAATGCAGTTTGAAACATACAAAAGTGTAAAGTGCTACATGAAGAGACATAAGGAGTGTCATTGCATAAGCAATGTATAGAAACAAATAATAGAATGTATAGAGAGGCAAATAAAATGTTGATTTATATTCAACAGTTTTATGATATAACCTAATGGACATTCTGTTCAGACACCACACTACAAAAAAATGACATAAGAGCACTTGAAGCTGTGCAGAGGAGAGCAACCATGTGCATCCCAGGACTTAAGGACATGTCCAGCTCTGACAGATTCAGAGAATTAAACCTGTTTAGTCTCCTTCAGAGGAAACTATATGTGGACCTAATCCAGATCCACAAAATTCTCAACACTACCAAAGTAGTTCCTGCCAAACTCCTTCAACTAAATGCAAATCCCCTACACACGAACACCAGTGGAAATTAATGGGAAGTGCATTTAAGAGATAAACTAGAAAGCACTTCTTTATACAAAGAATTGTGAGAATTTGGAACAAACTAATGAGTCACATGAATAGAGCTAAAAACCTTGACAAATTGTAAGCATTATCTGGATTAGATATTGGAACATATTAATTAAACAAATGAGCTTGATGAACTGAATGGTCTATTCTTGTTGGTCAAATTTCTTATGACCGGTGGTTATTGCTTCCAAATTTGTTTGCAGAATTTGTCTAGTTAAAAAAATAATCTGAATAACAAATTTTTCATTATATAAATAAAGTCTCTTTACACTATCCTAGTTTCTTAAAAATGAACACACAAACAGGCTTTACAGGTTCATATGGTGTTAAATAATATGGTTTAGCACTGTATGTGTGTCTCTTTGCAGTTTTACATCTGAAGATTACTTCATAATAAATTTATCTGCTCTAAGTAAAATATGTACAAATTCTGCAGGTTTATAGTAGCACTTAAAACATTAAAGTAAAAAATACAGTCTGTATTTTGCAAAGCCAGTGCCAGCATTTCACTTGGAGAACAACACATGAATCGCCCTGTCTCCAGTGATATAATTTAAAGGCCCTCATTGCAATTCTCAGTGTCACCTGTACAAAGTCATCTTGAAAACTAGGGAGAAGTGCTGTCCTCAGTTTTCACTAAAGCATACATAAAAAAGCAGTAAATATTTAGTTGATTGCTGGTATGTAATATCTTTTCTTCCATGTATATTACATGAATATATGTATTCTGCTCTAGCTGTGGTCAAAATAAAAACTCAAATGACATTTTCATAACACAACTCTCATAACAAGACATGAGTACAGTAAGTTAATTTGATCCTGTCATATATTGGCTCAAGACCACAACAGGGCACAATACTGTAGAATTCAGTGCTGATACCTAAAATAGTGCTTCACCAAACATTTATTTAGTAATGGTATTGCTTCAGTAAATTAAATGTTCACTTTGATTGGCATGATATGTCCAGGTTTAGTTGATGATAAGTAAAATAGTGTAAAAAATACAAAGAATATGTTAAACATGAGGAATAAATTGCATTAGGCTATTAAGACAACCTACCTATTCTTGTTTTATGTTCCTATTTGCAAAAAAATCTTTAGTATACATTTATTTTTTTAATATTGTGCAAAAACATTAATGAATACACATAGCCAGACATTCTGAATAGCAATTAACAATCTAAGCCTTTTATGTTTTTAAAAATAATGAAGTTAAAAAAGAACATTCTGTACCTCATAAAGTATTGAGAATACTTTATAAACTTGCTTTTGCCAACAATTTCTGGAAAACACATTCATATATTACAGAGCTGATTAGATGTATGAAAGAAAATAGAAATTGGACAAAATATTCGTGTGATTAATCATGTCTTGGTACTGATATATTAGTTGCTTCTTTATGGAACCATGTAAGTCCCTTTTAAAGTATCTTTTCACATGAAAAAGTACAAATGTTTCTTTTTGTTGTTAACTTTTATACCTGAAATCATCGCAGGAATAAAAGTTCAACTAGCTCCGTAGGGTGTCACATCTTGCACTGAGTCTGTGGAAACACCTACTATACCCATGCCCAAGCCTAACAACACCATACCACCCAGTTTGTCAGGAACTCTTCTTCATCTTATATTAAAAGAAAGGTTACTATTTAACATCAAACCAAAATGCTGTATTTAAATCTGCAACTTTTGTATCAGTGAAAGCAAATGCCTAAGGTGGCCATATTGGGTACCATCATGCAAAATCCATCTCCTCCTGGAGGCGCTGTCTTGGAGCAATTTTAGCTACTGGCTCATTTCACCACAGTGAGCGAAAAAGTGCCTATGGGGGACTTTTCTGATCATTGCTATCAGGCAATTCAATGATTCCTCCCAAAGGTACTCTTTAAATTCATTTTGATATACCTGCACAATATACATTTATTTATTTTTATTTATTTATCGATTGATTGATTGGCTGTATTATTTGTCCTGTGAATTTGTATCCTTGTTTTTAATGTTTATGCTGCTGTATGCATCTGAATTTCCACTTGGGATTATTTATCTAAATTAATCTTCAGTTTACCATCTTTATTCTGTGTTCATTCTAAAAAACACCTTCTGAATAGAATGTGACAATTACTTACAAATAATTTACATACAAGTCTGAATAAGTATGGATACATAAATGAAGCAAATACATTTGGACTTTCTTGCCTTTTTCATTAATAAACACGTTAAAATATTGATTTTTCTTTTAAATGGAGAGCAGAAAATAAATGACTGTACATTTCAAGACAATTTCTGAAACTAATTAAAGTTATAAAACTATTTAAAATCGTTATAAAAAGGAAAAAAGCTATACATTTCACCATGTCATCTCCCAATTTTTATATGTCTTTATACTGCTTTACTATTTACTGTATATACTTTTTTCAAGTATCTACATTACTACAAAAAAAAACCTACTGCATAGATAATTAAATTAACTATTTTTTTTATCAAATTATTATTAAAATACACAACCTAATTGTCCTCCCTAAAAAAAAAAAGCAAAAACCAAAACTCAATCCAATCTTGCAGAGGTGAGGGCAACAACAGAGCCTGTGTGAAGCAGCAAATGAGGGGCACCAACCAAAATCGACCCCAGTATGGGGGTAATGAGCTAAGCATTAGGGCCGTGGCAAAGGGCACTGTCTCAAAGGCAATACCTGTGTTGTTTATATTAAAATGAACTTTACTGACTTTGTGGTTTTGTTAGAGGGACGTGTGTGTGACATCCCTGAACACGATTTGACCATTTCTGGTCTGAAATTTGTCTGTGCTTATTCATATATTCGTGGCAAACATAATTCATGGAAAGAACAGCTGATATGGATTATATTTGGTATTACTATTTTAAACCAAAACTGATTGTAAAAAAGTTAGGTTTACTCAGCACAATTTCTTTTTTTCAGGAGTAAAATTAATACTCTTTAAAACAAAAAAAAAAGAGTCAACCATTTCTAAATTATGGTCACTTAAAATAAAGAATGTCTACAACTGTATGTATTCCCAAATGTTTACAGTATTTACTTGAAATTGTCTTGTTTTTGTGCAGTAGAAGAAATTAGCAAAACTTTAAAAGATCGGGCATGTCCATTCTACAAAACTGCATGCATTTTAAGTCTTCTGCATGTAATTCATTTTTACATAATATTAATGTTGTCAAGTGTGCACTGATTTTGATTTTATTACTTATGAGTTTGGATGATGGAGCATAGACAGGTTAGTAATCTAAGCAATCACAGCATGATAAACGTTTTCTGACCTTCTGGGTATGGTCTTAATTTTTAGTTGTGTCTGTTACTTAGCTTTTGTTTTTCATAATGTGCACAATTATAGTGTAAAAAAGTAATGCTTTACCATAGGGACTTTGAGAACTTTCAAAAGTGCACATGTTGGGCATTTATTGCTAGGAAACACAAACAAGTCTTTTGTTAATGTTTTGGTGTGTAGCCATAGATGACTGATTAGTTCATTATAGGCAGTAGTTTTTAAAGTGGCATTGGTGTGAAAACACTTTAGATGTCTGTTATAAGCAGATATTAACAGTTTGTATGTCATAAAATGCATTATAAAACATTTTAACAAGAACAAATGACAATATATTTTAAGAGTGTTATTATTTTTAATGATAATTTATTATTGGTAATACAGTAGTTAATAAAATATTTGTAAATTGTCAATAGCTGGTTGGTAATGGGTGTTTATAATAAAGTGATCATTGGTCTTTTATAAGTCTGACTGGGATCAAACCAAGTGCATATTAAAATAAGTTCACATAGGAGTAGCTGACTAATAAATGCACCTATATAGCCACTATTTCTAAAGTGTTAAGCAAAAAAAAATATATATATTAAGAGTGTGGTATAAATTACAACTTTTTTTTAAACCAGAATGGGGCAAAATGACTTCTTGTTAGGACAGAAAAGAGTTCAGTTCTGATTTCTCCTTTGAGGACCTGTACCACGTAATCCAGTTGTAAAATATTGACTTTACAGTGCATGTTTTCATAAATTACCTAGCTTCTCTTATCACAGGCAAGGTCTTCCCGGCCATTTCCAAGGTATGGCTCGTTATGAATCTGAAAACATAAGAACTGTTTAGACCAAAATATTGAGATAAAAGTGTCATCAATATCAGCCTTATGAAAAATGTATTTGGTGTTATTAAATTATGAAACAGCAAATTATGATTAATATATTACCTGGTTTTACATCAGAGAGAAAAAGCCCGGTCTGAGTGCTCAGGTCTTCTAATTCATCAAAGATAATATAATTCAAGAACTGTAAATATTTTATGTAGCACTACCGTTAAATATTATAATACTTCCAGCTAGTGACTTCTTTGTTTATACATTTTCCTGCTCAGAGCAATTAGCAGTGCAGACATGTACCAAACTTACAAATCAAACCAATTACTTATGCTATTCAGCCATAGTTTTATAAGTCATGCCAGTTCATGCTCCCACTTCTCCAAGACGTTCTGTGTCAATAAACATTGTCAGAATGGACCTCTGTCAATATGATATACTAGCTTACTGAATTTCGAGACAGTCTGTTTAATGGTTGTGGTTTCTTGTCTTTAAAAATGACAATTAAAGTCAGTTTTCATGAGCCTTAAGGTATATAACCCCTGTCAGTTCCAAGAAGAAATATCCAGAGGCATGAAACCTCCAGCTATACTTGCTTATTCTTTCTTTTCTTTCTTTTTACAATCTGACATGGCCATTTTTAACAAATTAAAATCATTTTCACAAACATTAACTTCCATTATTGAAATGTGTGACTAAACTAGCATCATCCTATACATCTAAACTCTCATTTGGGTCACATTTAACCAGAGATCTCCATAAATATAATAAGATTAATTCTGGTAGGAACTTTCAAATTTGTTGATAAAACTACTTACACTTCAATTTACAAAATTTAAAAGCACAGTCTATGCACTGTGGCCAAAAGAGGGCGCACCTGCCACCCAAACCCCGTCACAGACAGAGGCGGACACAAGTTCAACACACACCTTTTTTATTTTTCCACCTGGGAAAACCTTTCCCTTGTTTCCCACCTTTACAGCCCAGTTCCCAGTACAAATACAGTACACAAAGCACACTTCTCTACTTCTTCTTCTTTTCTTTCTGTTTCTCATTCGTCTTCTTCTCTGTCCACCTTTCTGGCTGGGGTAATGGCAGCAGGGTTCCTTTTATAGGGCACTCAGAAGTTCTCCACATTCTTGATGACCTTCTTCTAGCAGCACTTCTGGGTATGGCAGAAGGGCTTCAACCAAGGGCTCAGCAATTCTCCAGGTGGCCCCTGGCGGTGGCCACAAGCTCCAGCAGGGTTGAGCTTCCATGCACCAAATCCATGGCATTGCTACAAGCCAGGGGGGCTGCCCTCTAGGGTTGAAGGGGAGGTAATGTCCTGGATAAGCTCTCTCCCCCTGTCCTTTCACTGTAGAGTCATCCCAGCTGGGCAAGGGCCCCGGCCGTACACCACAGCACATTAAAACTGGAGTCATCATTTTCAAAATGTACCTTGGTTACTTTAAAGGAGTAATCATTGATAAAGCTCCTTGCTTTGTCAAAACATGAGAGCTTGTATAACTCAAGACATTACGTCTGCTCATACTTTATAAAAGCTGTCAGTAGGCATAAATAACTACTAACCACCAAAAAATAATATAATACATACTACTGACTCTGTGACCATGAACTTGATTTTGGAGGATTTATAAAGGTTGGGTTGACAATGCAGTCTCATACACTTTAGAAATTTAAATAGAGCAACTGTCACGCAATTTCTCACTTTTCTTATAATATGAATAATATTCTCTTCAGGATGTAGTCATATCAAATCCCAATGTGATGTACGTTCAGTTAAAAAGGTTGGTAAGCGATTACATTTTAGTTTTTCTTTTGTACTGAATCAGTTGAATACATTACAATATGCATTTACAGCTTCTAGAAGCCAAAGCCATCCCAAAACTGGCTTTAACTTTCTCATAGCATATATCTTTTTGTATTCACATTGCATTATATGCATTTCTTATATAATGGCTTACATTTTCTAAATGGAATTTTGTCCATTTCCTGAACTCATCTTTTACTTTTAATAGACATAGGTAGCCTGCGTTTGTCCTATAGCTTTCCCTCACAAGGCTGAAGCTAATCCTTTGGGATATTACAAGGAAAATTTGATGTACAGTATGTGTACACTAAAACTCAGACTTGCTGTATAAATCTAGTCTTAAATGCATATCTTTGGCACGTGAAAAAAACCTGAGCAAAGATTATATTACCGTTTTTCATAAGCCACAATTTGAGACATTTAACATTTTTCAATGGTATCTAATTGCCTAAGTTGTTGTCTTTAATGTATTCCTGCTATTTTTTTTTCCAAAACTCCACTCAAGGGCACTTTGCTTGCTTTCTTTTATAATAAGAAACCAAGACCCGTTTTTCCACTTGTGTTGAACTCATCTCTCAAGTACTCACAAGTCCTATTAAGGCTTAGATGGTATTTCATCACAGTGTATTATTTAGTGACTAATAACTCAATTGCATAGAAAATCAGCACACATGGTGGTCTGCCAGCCATCGGGAATGGAAAACAGTGACCTAAAACAATCTCTCATTACACTGAGAGCTGTAGTTTTCAGCAAGTCTTCTAATGCAATACATAATTAGAATTGCCTTCCTTGCTGCACTTGATTGCTTTTTAATTTACAGTTATTGCTGTTTGTAATAATGCATTATTAAAATGTTTATAAGAGCTTTGTAATGTCATACATACCTTGGTTATACATACATGCAGACAAATGTGAGTCTGCATTTTATAATCGTTATGAATCCGGCTCCACCAAATAGGAAAGGGATGTGGTCACCAAAAAGCCCAAAGAACAAATTTCACCCAAGGAAAGCCTGGCATAGGAAAATGGGAGGCTTAAGGCCTGTCTATGCCTCAAAATGGAGAAAAGGCTTTTAGAGTTCAAAATGCAAAAGACAATCTCAAATATCTTGAAATGTCCCATAGGAAAACTTGATTGCTCAAAGGTTGATCATTGATGTTTCATGATCTAAAACATAAATGAGAATCTCTTTTATTGAATAATCATTTTGGTCACAGATGTTTCTCCTAAAATTCCTTAGAGGAAATAGCTTTAGACAAAAAGGAGACATGATAAAGAAGGTAAAAAGACTCACAATTGAGAATTTAGTTTGGAAAGCATGCTACTGTGTATTTTGTGCAATCTCTTTTTAGTGTTACCTTACTTTCTTTCAAGACTTCATTTTTTTACTTCCTATGGGACTGATGCCTTTATCCAAGGTGACATAGAAGACATGATCAGTTACTTTTCTTTTGTTTTTCCAATTGGAGCACAGGCAGCTGAATTGACTTGCTTGTGGTGACACAGTGTCAGCAGTGAGATTTGAACCCATAACCTCAGGTTTTGAAGTCCAAAGTCTTAACCACTGTGCCTGCCTTATCTTAATATAATGAGTATGATATAATTGAGATAAATTAGAGCAACTAATAGAATTATTCAGAAGCAAGGACCATAGTTATGTAATCATAGTAAAGTGTTTTATTACAACAAACAACTGACCATACATTTCACCATATATAATTCAACACACAATGCAAATACTTTAAAATTGCAAAAAAATGTCATGGTACTACTTGGAAAATCTGAGTACATAATGCGTCTTTGCTGACTTCACTGATTAAACTCAAGAGGAGACAATTGTGAGAATATTGGAATATTTTTTATGAGAAAAAAATCTGAGAAGCAGGAGGCAAAACAATACATCACCATGTTATTCCTTCCTAATCTCAGTGTCTAGGGGAAACCAAAAAAAAATATTAAGGAGACTGTTTCTTCATTCCCACAGGATGTCTCACAAGAGGAAGTACCATAAAAATCCAGCTTGAACAAAGTCAGGTGCTTCCAGAGTCTTTATAAAAGAGAATTTACAAAAAATGTGGAAAAGGAGGCAAGAAGGAATTGCCTAAGAGGCAGTCCACAGGAAACAAGTTCCAAATCATAATTCAAGTAACCTAATAAACAGAAGCAAAAAGATCAAAATAGCCAGCAAAGACTAACAAAACAGCAACGCTAACAAAATTCTAAAGTGTATTTAATGAACGATGACGGACTGCATATCCCATGAGCCTTTATAGAGCTGGAAGCAGTCCCTCAACTGTAATGGACAGGTGGCTACACCCACAAATCATAAGAACAGTATGTAAATATTGTTAAACATAACAAAAACAATCCTACATTAAACATGTCAATTAAACGGTAAATGAACATAACAATATTAACAGAAATAACCAAAGTAAGTAATTCAAACTGTAAAATCTATAAAAAAGATAAAGAAAAGGATCCTAAACACAAGCCAGAGAAGGAACCTTGGCCAAAACATTGCAGTAATTTGGTTAGAAAGTAACTTTACTTTCATTGTTATGGATTTCTGTGCCATTGCTGCCAAATTTTGTTTATGTGTAATATGCCGCTTTTTCTTTTAAGGTGTTGCCATATATTTGTAAAGTATCTACTGTAGGGCGGCATGGTGGTGCATTGCTGCTGCCTCGCAGTAAGGAGACCCGGGTTCACTTCCCAGGTCCTCCCAGCGTGGAGTTTGCATGTTCTCCATGTGTCTGTGTGGGTTTCCTCCCACAGTCCAAAGACATGAAGGTTAGGTGCATTGGCGATCCTAAATTGTCCCTTGTGCTTGGGGTGGCGCCCAGCCCGGGGTTTGTTTCCTGCTTTGCGCCCTGTGTTGGCTGGGATTGGCTCCAGCAGAACCCTGTGACCCTGTCGTTAGGATATAGCGGGTTGGATAATGGATGGATGGGTATCTACTGTATACCAAAATGTCTAATTTTACTGTTTCATGCAGTATAAACTAGGTTTTTGTGCTATATGTATTATACATTTAGGCTCTATGTTAGAAAAAAGCTTAGTGTGTATAAGGATATCACTTAGGAGACATTGAAACCAGATGTTTTTAATTTTCTGTCCTCTTTTTATAAATGTTTATATTTATGTTGGCAAAGTTTTCTCCAGACAGTTAAGATACACATTGGGCATATGTCCAGAATATATAATTAACAAAAATTTAAGGCTGAAGCAATAGTTTGTTCTGCTAATCCGTATTAAAGGTAGTAGAAATGACAACATTTCATTCTGTTTTGTCACTTTTCAAAATATATGATTAGTATTGTTATGATTCTATCACTTTGGTGTTTTGTTAACGTCTTTGTAAGGTATTATGACCTCCAGAACTGTAACAGTCTTTGAAAGAAAGCACTTGGAGGGAAACAAACAATTTTAATGATATTTTTGTAAACTACTTATTCTTATTCAAGCTTATTCCCACCACTCAAAAAATGTATTATTCTGCAAAAGAATTGCATTATTACTGAAAATAAGTCATCTAGTGTTGTCCATATCATTGTGCCTGCATGTATTTGGTATCAGGGAACCCTAAAATGTTAAGTTATGTCAAAAACCACAAAATGAAATTTTTGACAAATCTAAAGCTTTTGCTCCTCCTCCATTGATGATAGGTTATGTTGGGGGAGGGCACAAAGTAAAAAAAAAAATATATATATATATATATGCTCAATTATTTTTCATTTTAAAATGTAGCATCAGATTACAGAATAGGAAAAATTATTTTAAACAATGGACGCAAAGTTTAGGTGTACTTAATGATTAAAAGTATTGTCACAGATGTCTGGGGTTCTTACCTGGCTGGGATGCCTGATGGGACCAGAAAGAGACATTAAGAGCTTCCGGGTCAAGGTGGGCGCAACCGCCCTGGAGCAGGAGAGGACCACGGGAGAGGAGAATGATTTTCCAACTCTTTGGGACCCGTGCCCACTGCCAGGGGGCGCCTTAAGCCTCCTAGAACCCAGGAGAACTGTACTTCCACCACACTTGGCAAGATGGCAGAGGAACCTGCCAGGGACGCCCGGAGTGCTTCTGGGGCAAAGGGCAGCACTTCCGCCACACCAGGAAGTGCTGCCAGAAGTGTGTCACCAGCCACCAGGAGCACATCCCGGCAGGAATATAACGCACTGCCTCCTAACAGTCAGGGAGCTAGAGTCGGGAGTGGGAGCTGGATGAAGCTCCCAGGAGAAGAGTAGAAGTGGCTGAAGACTGTGATAAGAAGGTTTATTGGGGAGATTTATTGCTGAGTGCATTGTGGGGTGTTTTGGACTGTATTCTTGTAGTTAATAAACGTTTGACTTTGGATAAAGATGTTGTTTCTGACTGGTGGTGTCCGGGCAAGTCTCACAGTATGTACTGTATTATGTTTCTCTGTGTACATGCAGTGCATAATATTCAATGCATTAGTATTTAGCACTTAAACAAAAAAAAAATGCAGCACATATATGCATTCACATCAACATTAATGAAATAATTATAAGTTTTGTCACCATATAAACAAGGCTATAAACTAAGCAGAGTCTTTTCTTTATAATTTTTCAGTATGTAGCAAGTGGTGTGGTGGGTGTCTCCTAGCATATAGGTCCCAGGTGGATATTTGGACTGGAATGCCTTCTATTTGTTGCTTACATCTTCTTGTGGTTTTAATGCAGAGACTCTGCATTTTTCCCACAGATCAAAGACCTGCTGACAGTTGGATTGGCAATGCTACACTGTTCAGGAGTTAGTTTGTGTGTGTTTGTGAGAGGCTTGTGACAGATTGACATCTTTTTCAGGTTAAATTTCTGTTTGACACCTGTTGCTGCCAGAATAAACTCTGATTCTCCCACAGGCTCAAATGGAATTCAATTAATTATTTTATCCTTATGATTTTTTGTATAATTAGAGGTACCCTCTTTTGAAATAAAACATTTTAAAAGATCTTGTGGTCATTGTATATTAAATGCAAAATTAATTTAAAATTGTTCTTCTTAATCCCTTAACAAGCTTTAATTTAATGTTGAATATGTATCAAGAGGTATTTTTTTCATTTAATTTCTATTTAGCCAATTTACACACAATTGATATTACTTTGATACTAAATGAAACTAGTGAGTATGGTGAAGGAAATGCCCTGGATTTCATATTTTTTCCATTATTAGTTAAATAAAACTGACAGATACAGCTCATAATAAACTGTTCAAGAGAATGTATCTATGGCCGTCATACTTTGTCCTCTCACTTGGTGCCATTACCAAATTTTGTTTGTCTTTCTAAACTCTGAGCTGACATTTGTATAAAGATTTGTTCCTAGATTAAGCAGGCAAAAATATGTAAAACTTGAAAAATGGGAAGAAGTAATTCAGTCTGTCTATTTGTGTAAACTGTATAATAACCAATCCATCTACTGCATCCAGTTTGAACCAAATCGGGAGCATATTTGCTTTAAGAAGAGAATTTTTATTTAGGCTTCAACCTTCACTCCATGTGTCATTTTGTGACATACTTAGTATGGAGTTGTACTTGATTTTCATTACTGTCTAGAGTGGCAAATCATATGCATACCTAGTTATATATATAACTTTGAGTATATATCATGCTAACAGTATTAGCCTGATTTTTCTTTTGCTTGAATATGATTACATTAGGTGGAATTCCATTACATTTTAGTCAAAGGTTATAGATCTCCCTATTACTATCCATTTAAACTGACATGTGCTTAAAATATGTAAATATTTTTTGGTTATATAGATTTTATTTACTGTTTTGTATTTGTGTATCAGTTTAAGAACTCTCATGGGGTCTTCAGTGAAAAGTGCTATACCCTCATTTTAAAAAAAAGTAAATCTTATGTATAATACTTACATACCAATTCAGTTTAAGAGAGTGTTAACTTCAACAGTATGTGATACTAAGAAAGAAAATAAAAGTGTGGGTGAGATGAAATGTAACCTTCTAAAGTTTTTAAAGAGTTCAGAATACATTTTGATTTTATATACAAATATTTATCAATACTTGGAACTATAGGATTGTATGGTGACACAGAATTTAGTGTTGTTGCCTTACTGCTACATGTTTGATCACTTTATGGTTGGAGTTGGTGCAACATACACTTCAAGCATCTGTTTGTGAAGAAATTGTTTTTGTCAATAATGTAACATTTAGGCAAGGGTGTAGGATGCCTTGTTCTATAAAATAAAATACCACAATTTGGATTTTATGCTTTTCACAATAGAAATCTGTTGACATGCAACATGACCTGTTCATCTGAGATTTCAGAAGACCTTAGAAGAACAGTTGTTGAAGTTTGTACAGCTAGAAAGAGCAACAAAAGCACTTTTTAAGATCTAGGCCTTCTTCTGTCAACACGCAGGCAAATAGCACAGACAGAATCCTAGTGTTACTGCTAAGGTTGTAACAGGTGTCTCTTGCATCTGATAAAGTACTGTATGTAAATTATATGACACTATGTTAGGAAAAAAGTGTATGTTGGTCATATTGCTGAAAATCAATGATCTTCAAAGAAAAAAAAACTCACCTGTCTCAGGCCACCACACCACAGCACTATTGGAAATTTGGATGACAGTTTAATTTTTTGGCAAAAGTGCAAAGAATTATTTTTGCAGACGCGTTTTTTTTTTTGGCATGCATGTGTACTACTTTTGAGTTTTGTTTATTTCAATATGTGACAGAACATATTATAAGAACTTTGACTTTCCAGGGTGTTTTGTTTTTAATAAAGAGCCGTATGAGGTTTTAGGGCAACAAAACTTTGCTGATGCTTACTTGGAGCTGGTGACATACAGACAGTCTTTGTAAGATTTTACAGTCTGCTTCATACTTTTGTTCTGGGTAGTGAGTAGCTGATGCCATGAATTGGCTGGAGGAGAAACACAGTACTGATTGTACTAGTTTCAGAATGGAACCAGAGAAGGTCTCAGCAATTATAAACTGGAAACCTCTGGATAGCCTACAACAACACCAAAGATTTGTGGGTTTTGCTAACTATTGTCATTGTTTTAATAAGTATTTTAGCCCATTAATTAAGAACCTTATCAAAAAAGAAAAGTAAAATATGTGGTGTGATTATTGTAGCTCAGACTGTGTTTGATATTTTGAAATAAAAATATACCTGTGCTCCCATTACAATCCAGATATCTCCCTTAATTTTCAAGGGAAAGTCAAAGAGTCTAGTATCAGAATTCAGGCTGCATTGTCACTGATAAATTGTACCCTTGTGCATCACTGGCTGGAGGGTGCTGCCCATCAATTTTTCACATACACAAGTCACAAAAATCTGATGCATTTAAAAGTAAGTAAACAGTTGAATGCTTGTCAGGTTTAGTGTGAATTATTTTTCTGTAGATGCAAATCTTCTATAAGGTATTGTTCAGGGGACTGTAATTTAAAGGTGGATTTGCTTTGCCATATGTTTGAACCTGATGTTCACTCTGAGCCTGAAAATGTCATCCCATTACAAATGTTTAGAGGAGCAATCTTTATTGATCTTCTGGATTTTCTTCAGGCCTAAATTCAGTGCTGCTGGTCTTCATCTGCTCCTCACCCTGTGACTGCATAGGGCAAATTTTTTGTTCCTGATCGAACAGTTGGTATCATTTGTCAATTTTTCCTGGATACCCTAGGACTGGGAAAACATTAAAGTTTTGGCAAAGATATTTTTGGTGACTTAACATGCCTGAAGTCAGACATTTTGTTAAAGCTTGTGAAACTTGTAAACATGCTAAGCCTCAATCAGTATGTCGCCTTGGAATGTTGCATCCTGTTCCTCTGCCTTCCACACCATTGGAAGACGTTACTGTCAATTTTATTACAAATGCACCTTTATTCAGGGGTCACTGAACTATACCAAAATTTATGGATTGATTTTCCTGCACATGTTTCTCCTGTTTAACTCTCCTCCTTTGGCCAAGGTACTGGTGGATGTTTTTATTCATAATTATTTTAAACCACATGGCCTTCCTAAAACCATTCTATCAGATTATGGTTCCAAATGTATTTCCAAAATTGGATGTGATTTTTTACTAGAGTGGGAATTCAGGTAAAACTAACTTTCATGCCACAAAGAGTGCAATGGATTGACTGAGTATATTAATCAAGACCTTGAGAAATTTCTCAGATGTAGAACAAATTTGTCCTTGTTTGATTGCTTTAATGTTTTGCCCCATTTTCTTTACAACTCCTCTTTGCAGATGTCATCTTTTGAGCTTTAGTATCTTTTTTCGCTCATGTGTTGTACAGAAACTGACATTCCATCTCTTTCATACTTTTTAGAGAAGTTGTGTGCTAACTGGATAAGAGTCTGTGAGCACTCATTGACAGCTGGTGTCTCTACTAAAACTTATGGAGATATTGGGAGATGATATCCTTCTTTATTTAAAGCAGGGTAGAAGGTGTGACTGTCAAGTTGAAACATCCATCTGAGAGTGCCATACTGGAAACTTAGTTCATGGTACATGGATCATAAGCTATTACTAGGCATATTGGACCTGTTATGTTTCTGAATTTATCTACTCATTTTAGAATTCATCTTTCTTTTTATGTGTTTGGTCTGAAGCTTGGTAGTAAATGTTGATAATGTTGGCCTTCTGTATCATTTTACCAGAGGAGGAGCATTGAAAGTTGGGTATTCAGAAGATTATATTTGTAAAAAAAATAGGGCTACCAGAATGGACTATGTAGTGCATAGGCAGGGTTATGTTCCAGAAGATTGTGCCTGCTCCCCAATTGTTATCCATCTTTCATCGTCACTACCTAGCAAACTTGATTGGTGTGACTGAAATTCACATTTTGGGGAGAGGGTTATAACATGATTTATATTGTTATATATATCTTCTGGGTTTGTTCTGGGCTTTGAATTCAACATTTTCTTTAATCACATGATCATGACTGTCAGGACTGTTTCATTCCATGACATATAAATAGGATTGCATACTCATACGTAATCCTTCATCCCAAGGAGTATAAAACAACTTCCTTATTTCTCATAGTGTTGGTTTGTCTTTCTCTAAAGACCCTAGTGGTAGAATCCTTATGTTTGTTTTGACTTTGACTCTTGAGTAACGTTTTGCCACTCGCTTCTTCGTTACTTATTTGAGTTTGATCATACAGTTTTGACCCTTGTCTCGCTTAGGTTATGTCTCTGTTTTTGTTTATTGTTTCCTGGTATTTCAGTGCAAAACAGAGGAGAGGACTAGTAGAAAACCTGTCACAGGGAGATGGTTGAGAGAAAGACATAGACTCAGGTAGGAGAACTTTGAGGGTTGTGAAATAAAGAAAAGTAGGTTGAAGATGGAGGACAGGTAAAGAAGGAGTAGACTTATCAAGACAGATGACTTCTAGCAATGGTATAGTGTTAGAGCAAATAAGTAAGATTAACAAATCTGTGAGTAGCAAGAAAGACAGGAGAAAATCAACCAATATGGAAACATGGGGTTGCGAGGGCTACAGCTTCATAACATATAAGATGAAAAGGTGGGATTCCTCTTTTGCGGACAAGTGTCCTAAGGTCCTGGCTTTTGAGTTAGTGTGCTGAAAGACCATATAAAGTATATATGTAAGTAGAAATTAACTGTTCAGCTAAGTGCATTGCTAAATGGAAGCAATGTTGGACATGTAGATTTATAGTAGCAGGGTTTTATAAACCAGCTTATAAAGGTAGCTACTAGGATGATGGTATGGGGTCAAATACCTTTAAAACGTAATTGTCAGCAGTGTAATTATTTCTAGAACTACCTGAGACCACCTATAGTAATGCTGTAAGTTTTTCTTCTGAGTAGGTAGACAAGCTCATCACCAAGGGCTGATCTATAAAAATTATTTGACTAGGAAATGGAGTAAAACAAAGGAAAAAGGAAACAAAGGAAAAAAGAACAGATAGAAGTCAAAATTAGGTAGAAATATCAAACCTCAAACATTAATACGTAACCCCATACATAAAATAATGCTGAAAAATGTTTTGCTAAAGTTATGTTAAACTTCAACTTTCCATATGCAATTAATATGATATTCTGTTGTATCGTAATATAAATATTATTATATTCTTTTCTGGTTGTGGTTTTATGCTTTATTGTTGTCTTTGTCTTTCAGAATATGAGACACATTAATAACTTATAACTCTCAAGAGAGAAAGATGATGGTCTAAATAAAGTGTGTATATTTAACCACTTTCTACAGACTACGGAATTGCTCAATTTGACCAAGAAATTAACCCCCAGCTTTGTCAATTGCCCTGCAATGGACCAACATTCCATTCACAATGTTTAATGTTGTTTTACCATCTTGCTACATTATGTTCCTCCTCACTAAAGCTTCATACACAATAAAGTGGTTACAGATTATGGGCGGCTGGACAGACCTACCAAATTTTATAACAGCATGATTAACATGTTTGACCTTTACCAGACTCTTTTGGTAACAAAGGGCCATAAGTCAACAACACCTCCTCCCTCCCTCCCTCTTTTCCAAAGTAATCATTTGTCATTAAAATTGGTCCCTTGTGCTGCAATACAAGGCTGGACTTGTACTTTCCCATATAATAAAATTTGATATAATGAAGTTATTACTGAAGTCTATAAAAATGAAATTAACTAAATGTTAAATATTGTATAAAATCTTTTTATAAAGTTACGCATACTTTCAAAAGAATAGAATATGTGTACCTATTGATTCTGATTATACTAAGTTTAAAACTGTAGTACAACACACCATTTATTTGAAATTGCAGTGTGCACTGAATTAATTATAAATGTAATTTGTTTTCTAAATATTTTACATGCTTGGTTTTAAAAATACATGAAAAAATATTATGCTAGGAAGTTTTCTCCAAGTTCTTTTTTTCCTTAATTTAAAAAGAGTGGTGCTGGTAGTATAGGATCTTAGAATAGAAAGACCTGAAACAACTGACAGGTAAAAAGAAAAAGCAGAAGGATATATCTTAAAAGTCTGAAATACCCTGCAGCTTGTGATCCTTGTAACTTAAAAAACACATTGCATAGTCCAAATAGTAGTTCTGAATAAAGCAAAGCTCGTATAATTACTTTGCTTTACATATGAACTATTAAGCCACCAGTGCTGTGGACTTGATGTTACAGTTTGAACACATATGAAGCCACATTTTTTTTTAACTGCTATTAAACAGTCGACATTGTAGAAGAACTTGTAAAACTAATCCAATCCCTTGAAAAGCAGCAATTTCAAAGCTTTCACAGGTGTACTTCACCTTCAGCAAAGCTTTTGAAATACAAAATGAAACATGTGGTGAGTGACGCATACATAATAACATTTGGCAAAGCATTGTAATTCTATTTGAGTCCATATTAGAAAGATGTAGTATTTTAACATACTTTTTACTTGCCTGAGCGCCACAGGCACAATTCCTTTTGAAGTTTGGCATGCCATATATCATTCTGTTCAGCTCAATGTCCTCTAAGCCATATGGATGTGATTTCAAAACTCATTTTCCTCTTCTTTAACATATCAGCATTTAAAAAAAATGTGTGTGTGTGTGTGTGTATATATATATATATATATATATACAAATATACAGTATATATATATATATATATATATATATATATATATATATATATAAATGAGTAAATATATAATATGTATATAAAAGAAAATAAATCGTAACATTCTTACTTCAGAGCTCTGTGTATGTGTAATTAATAGATATTTAAAAATTTAAATTATAGACCCGTATAGTGACGAGGACTGAATTTTCAAGGAGATTGCTCCAAGAAAATATTGTCATCCATGCAGCTTATTGTGCTAGACTGTTCTTTTATTGGAGGGTTGTAGAAGGCACTGTTTGACAGGACATATTTGCTTCAGCTACACAAAATTTCAGGAGAAGGACAAACTTTTCCAGTTTGATTCAATAAATCAACTAAGGCTCAGGCTTACATTCACATTTTCGGCAGTACTATAAAGAATTAGTGATTCTCAGTTAAATCCTTTCAAAAGTTTACTCAAGCCAGTTACCTAACTGCTAACATATTAGATCAGAACAAAAAACTATAAGAAACAGAGGTGACCAGGACAGAAATTGGGGAAATGACTTTAAGAAACAGAGTAAAATATTAAGGCAGATATACCTTTAAACACAATGAGTTTCAAATTATGCAGCCTCAAGCAGAAAGCTTAACCAGAAAATTAATTCTGCTGTGTTTATATATATGTGTATATATATATATTTTGATGTGTGAGTCCCTATTGTGCACCCCAAAACATGAGGTTGAGTCTCAGTACTTTAGCAAAACCAGCTTTATTCAGCTCGAAACAGGAACAGCACGGTTATTGTAGCAGAATTTACCACTCTCGTATACAGAGACACAGCAATCAGGCAGGTTAGTGACCAAGTAATCCTATTCCCTGTATTTATAATGTTTTTTGCATCGCCCATCAATGGCAAGCTCTTATACCGCGACTGCAATTGACTCGAATCTGCTTTGACTGCGAGTTGCTTCCTTGTTAGGAGTCCACAGTTGCCCCAGCAACTGATAAACTGTCTTCCATAGATGCGGCGATTGCAATTCGGGATGCTCTTCAGTGTGTTGTCCCATTGGGGGGAGTCCTAAACGAGTTTAGAAACCTTGCTCTCTCTCTCGCTCTCTCTCTATATGTATGTATATATATATATATATATATATATATATATATATATATATATATATATATATATATATAAATTATAAAATAAAATCCTGGAGAGAAACAGTAGGGTGACAAGACGTGATCTTCACGCTAAGATCACGGAAGACACTTAAAAGACCTGCGAGACTAAACTGATTGGCCACGGAGCATCTTGCGGGGACCTAAAACATGAGACTCTGTGCCAAGAGAATGACCCAGGACCATCTCGCGATGACATAGAACATGAGATTCTTGCAAGGCACCCCCTACTTACAACCAAATAAGAGCACAGGCAGCAACACACTCAGTCGTGTTTTGGCTTTGAGCACACACCAGGGCTCTCAGCGCATATAAAGTGTATAAGGACAATACGTTATAAACAAAATGTAGACGACTAAGTGAAGAAGAAAGCAGCGCGGAGGAAATAGACTCAAAAGCGTTGGAGAGAAAAAAAAGAAAAAGAATAATCTAGGTGTAAATTCAGAAAATAAGGAAAGTAGTTATCAGCCCGGAACAAGTGGAATTGAAAAAAAAGCACGTCCAATCCAGACGTTGGCACTATACACATGTAGAGCAGGTTAGAGATTATGAAAGCAATGGAATTTGAAAGGCTCAAAAAAAAATGTTACACATGTGGAGAAAGTTAAAGAATATGAAAGTAGGAAAATTAGAAAGTATAAAAAAAAGAAAGTAAAGATCGCAGTAGTGCAAACAAACGGAAATTATTAATCGAAAAAGGGAAAGTAATCACCACCGACCAGGTGACATTGAAACAAAAGCAGGATAAAGTGAGGTCAGGAATAAAAGACAGAGTAGAAAACAAAGTAAAACGTCATAAAGAGGTTAAAAAACAAGGGGGCCAAACACATGCAGAGCAGGTAAGGGATAATAAAAACTGGAATTCAAAAGACTCAAAAAAAATTTAGGAGCAAAACACATGCAGAGGAAGATACAGAATATAAAAGCAGAAAAAAACGACAGTGTCAAAACAAAAGAAAGTAAACGTCGCATTAGCACAAAGAACGAGAAATTATTACTCGGAGAAATAACGAAAAGGCGAATAGAGTGTTGAATATATGGACATAGGTGATATGTCAGAAGTATGTAAATATTATAAGGCTTTGAGGTTTTAAGTCAAGAGAATTTCAAAAACGAACTTTACCTCACCTGCATTTATTGGTTACTTTGCAAAAAAAAATTATTAACTGCTGGAGATGTAGATTGTTTTGTCTGTGCAGAAATTCCAAACAGAGAAAGCTATCCTGAATTATGGTACAAAATCATTAAACACATGTCTCACTGACCTCATTAAAAGGATTCAGCACATTGGGACTCGAAAGATTCCAAATATTGTTTTTACAAAAGTTCTGAAATAAAAGTGAAAATAATCACATAGTAACAATTCAAAGAAAAAAAAAATCTTAAAATTGTGTATCTGGAAAAACAAAAACAGGGGTTGGCGAGCAAAGCGCGCAGGTAGCAAAGTCCCCTAGTATATAATATATATATATATATATATATATATATATATATATATATATATATATATATATATATATATATATATATATATATATATATAGCATATTCACACAAGCTTCACCTTTAAATTGAGAAGTCCTGTTTAATCCATTTTAGAGGGACACCATAGCCTATCTCAGAAGCATCAGTTGCATTGGAGAAACTGACCATGAATTAGACACCAGTCCTTCACAAGTAATACTCTTATTTATGCTCACATGTATTCATATCAGCCCAATTTAAATTCACCATGAAATCTAAAAAATGTGGAATTGAAACAGACAAGATCTGAATCCAAGTCCCTGAAGCTGAGAGACAAAAGTGTGCTAACCACTATGCCGCCCAAATATGAAACATGTTTACCTCTTAATGTAACCGTAGACTTTTATTGTGAGTAAAACTGTTTAGCCAATATGACAAAATTTAGCCAAATGCCTTGTTTTAGAAAAAAACATAAACCATAAACTAACAGTTTATCTCTGTTAACATTGCTTGCTAGAGAGTGTAAGATAGTAAAATCCTTTTAAGTATTTACATTTTCACAAACCTGTTTATATTAGTGACTAAAATAATTTTAATTGCCCTGTGCTGTACTGTACTTACAATAATGAGGGTCCTAACCTTAGGAAATGTTGACCTCTTGGTGTGCAGAAATCAATAGGAAGTTGATAAAGCCAAGTTCATTGCTGCCTAACATAAAACAAACCTGATTTGTTTACTTACCTAAGCCTCTATCTGTCAGGCCCATTATAAAATGATTTATAGGCCTCTACCCAATGAAATTGTTTAAAGTAGATTAGATTCAGGAAACGATCACCTCTAATATGACAAGCTGATGCAAGGTGACAGGTAACTGAGCAAACAAGTTCCTGAAATTCTTATTGAATTAGAAACTTAATGTTACTATAGGGAAAATATGATTTAATCAGGGTGGGGAAGTTTAGCTTCAGCACTGAAATGCAAAACAACCTCAATTCACTTTCAGAACAGTGATGGAGCATACTGCAAACCACACAAGATGCTTCTCATTCTGCTGTCGTAAATGTTTTACTGCAAGAGCAAAGTTTCACATTTAATACCCTTATCCATCCATTTTCAAAGCTCCGTTTTCCTATTCTGGTTCACAGACTCCTGGAGATAATCCTAGCAAGGCAGGAATGAGTCTTTGACGAGATGCCAGACGTTTGCAATGCACGATCACATACATACCTACATGTGACCAATTTAGAGTCTCCAGTCAGCTCTGCAGCATGGGAAGTAGCCCAAGTCCCTAGAGAATGCCTGCAAAAATTAATAGAGCAGGGACATTTCCATTTATTCCGGCTGTTTAGTGGCTTATAGCCCTGGGATCACCAGGTGGATACTGCAACAAGTCTTTTTTGCATTTTTTAATGTAATAACATGATTGATTTTGATTATACAAGTTTGTAAACTAACCATATGCACCTAAAAATTATTGCTGGAATAGTTGCTTTTCTGAATTAGTAATATACAGTAGATCATTAAAAGTATATGAGTTGCTATGGGTCCCTTCCCTGTCAACCTTTTTTCGCCAGTATTGACAGATGCAATAACATTAACTTATAAATGCAAAGAATGCCAAAAATCGGTGCATTTAAAGCAAGCTGTTAAAATTAATGACAGGGGACTTAACATAAGGCACGGAAAAGAGAAAGAAGTAAATTAAAAAATAAAAAAATCTACTCTTATTATGCAAGATGTATTTAATATATTTTCTATTCTGAGTGTTTCATTTAACTTGTTAATAAATGAGCCTGTGGCCTTATTAACAAGCTTCACAGCAAATAATCTATCAGTTCTTTGAATACATAATAACATCTTTAAAATAATATTTTCTTTTAAGAAAACCAAAGTGACTTTTTGAAAATTTTTGAGATACATGGACCTTACTGGTAAGCTACAATGTTAGCTACAATGCAGTTTAAAATTTTACACACGTTTTTTATGATGTAGGCAAAATTACACCCTATGGAAGGTGTCCGTTTCTTTAAAAAATGAGTATACCAAGTCAAGAATTAAAATGTGGCATGCTTAAAACAGTAGAACTATCAATCAGTTTCCAGACCCCATGTTTTCCATTACAGGTTTGCAGGCCTATTATGGCAGAAATTGACACAAGGTAGGAACCAACCAATGGAAGGATATCAATCTATCTTGGAGCCCAGTGACACACACATGCACCCTCACTTAAACACAAATTAGAATCATCAGTCAATCGTACATGCATGTTATTGGAATTTTGGAGGAGGAAACCAGAAATCTTGCAGAAAACCCAAGAGGGAAAACTGATTTAATCCAGATACCTACAGCAGTGAAGCGTTAGCACTAACCACTGTGCCACTCAATAAAAAAAAAATAAATGTAACATCTGCATGGATATTTAAAATATTCTAAAATGATGCAAATATTTTCATTTTTTTTTATATGTGTATTTCTTTGGGATGTGAGAGAAGTCCTGAAGCACCTGAAAAAGAACATATGTACACACTCCATTGAGTGGATTCAGGAGTCAGACTTTGGATGGATGAGCCAACTTTCCAAACCACTGTGTTTGTTTGCCCCTCCAACAAATGCAAAAAAGCCAGAAACTCATACACTTTCATAAGTACTCCCTTGCAGAACTGGGTGCCTGTCCAGTGCACGGTATGGTAGGGATTTCTAGACAATACACAAACAGTGATCAGGCTAAGATTTCAACCCAGACTTCTGGACCTGTGAGGCAGAAAAATAAACCACTATATGAACCACATTTTCATAGTCAAGCAGTGCAGCTTTTATTCTTGAAAATAACATCTTTCATCCTTTATATTTTTGATGCTAAATGTGTATTTTTGCGGGTGTTCTTACTTTTTTTTTTCAAAAGCTGTTGTAGTGATAACTTGAATAGTGGTAATAAAATAGAGCATTGTGAACAATAATATACAGAAGTTGTATTCAATATTTTGAATCACATACTGTACTTCATAGAAACTTTAATTCAGTTCAATTGAGTTAATTTTTCATATTCACTAAGTGCAGACACGGAGCACTATAGTAACACATCCAAATTACATAATGCATGCACACAAAGGTGCAGATTTGTTTAAACACAAAATAAAACAAAGAAGTACCAAACTGAATAACATAAATGTAGCAATATCTTTCAATATTATTTTTTAACTATGGCCAGATGACAAAAGAGAGAGAGAGAAAGAGAGAAACAGGTTGGAAGCATGCGCTGATAGCATGTTACTGCACCCACCACACAATGAATCACCTGGAATAGGACCCAAGTTCAATGGGTGACACTGCAGCAGCATACTGGAACAGTTTGTGGTTTTTTACAGTGGCTGGAGTGCCAATCCTACCTCAAACCTCCACATTTTCCCAGTAAGTTGGAGGACCTGCTTACATGGCTGGATGCAGATTAACGTCATACCTAGGACCAAGTAATTGTGGCAGATGGGAGGAAAACAAAAACTCCGGTCAGCAGCTTCCCTGCAGAAAATTATCTTCTGGGGGTCCATGGTCAGTTATAATAAACATATTTAAAAGTAAAGCTAGGCACAGCCAGAAACCTGTAGAACCTGGTCAACTAGCTGCCCACTCTCTCCTGAGGATTCAATAGTAGAGATTTTGTCTTGGGCCATCTAATATGGCAACAGAATCTTCACATCCTTTGATTCCAAGGCTTCCCAGTACCTCAGGTATTTTTCAAGTAGGAAAACAGCTTCGATAAAGAGCAGTGCGTCCAAATGCCACAGCGGGACAATGAGAAGAGAAACACAATGAAGCGGGGTTCATTAACGTTCAGTAAGGTGGAGTAGTGGCTCTGAGGCTAGGGATCTGCACTGGCAATTGGAAGGTTGCCGGTTTGAATCCTATAAATGCCAATAGGGACTCTGTCCTGTTGGGCCCTTGAGCAAGGCCCTTAACCTGCAATTGCTGAGCGCTTGAGTAGTGAGAAAAGCGCTATATAAATGCAAAGAATTATAATTATTGAATTACTTATAATTTTATACAAAGAAGAAAAAACAAATATACAATATACACAGCTAATCAGCAGCTCTAATCAGAGTATGCTAGACTAAAGCAGTGGGTCTTCACCCTCAATTTAAAAGCTGAGACTGAAGTGGCACCTCTTACAGTATATAAATAGGCAGATCACACAGCATGTATGTGATTCAGAGCTTCAGGAGGGGATATTAAGGATTCAAAATCATTTCAAGGTGGTTTATTACTACAGCCAATTCATAAATTTTTAAAACTGAGCAGTTGGGAATAGATAGTGGAGAGTTATATTGAATGAATATACAGTTCTCATTTAACCAGTGAGGGATGCGGGGATGCTGTAGCATATAATCGTCAGGTGCAAGGCAGGAACAACTTAACAGCGCTACATCTGTGCCACTGTGCTGATCCAAACAAAAAGTTTTTAAAAAACAACAACTATATTAATATGTTTTATATAGCACTTTATAAATAAAAATATACAAAACTGCCAACACCTTATTAAGTTAATGATGGACAATTGGCTATTTTGTAACTTCAAGCAATCTGAATAAGAACACATAAAAAATAAGTAAGAGGGTGGCTGGTAGGCAAATTTGAAGAAATTGAAGAAATGAGCAACTGAACTACAGTGGGCAGTGGTGACATTCTTATGGCTTCACATACACACACACAAACATGCACAAACATACTCTGCACAGTCACTCAGACAGATAGTGAGACACACACAAAAATTATGGTGTTATTATAGAATTTTCATCTTATATCTGCAATTATTAAAACATAATGGGAGAAAGCACACAGGGAAAAATCTTTGCACAGTTTCTCATTAACATTTATTTAATGTATTTATTTATGTGCATTTGTGTTTGTATGTGTAAACGCATGGATATATAAATTGTGGGTGTTTTCTTATTATTCAGCAAATGCATTTGCTTTATTGGAAAATAATGAATAAAAATGAATAATGCTTCCAGCCTCCCTGGGCACATTAAGCTGATTGTATACAAATTAGAATATTAATGTGTAAATAAGGTTGCATTGTTTAGACAGCTGCATGCATAATCTATATTATATTAAAGCAACCCTGAGCAGAAGCACACATTTCAAAAAAACTGTAAAATAACACTTTAGCTTTTAATTGAAGCACTATGTTCAAGCAATATGCAAAATTTCTCAGTGCCTTTTTTAATGTATCTGCTTTAATTTTTTTGTTGCTTTTCTTAGATTAAAACTGGAACAGTAATACATTTCTGTTTTTTAGTTTAGGACTGATATTTTATATAGGACCTTTATGGATTTTTAGTCACTGTGTAACTCTATGACATGCAGGTAAACAGACACAGGAATTAAAAAACAAAAGTAAATAATTTTGGACTATGTATTTTAGAAGAGAAAATATTACCAAGACTGAAGGCATTTACAGTATAATTAAGGAGGTAATGTAGCAGTGCCTTCCCTCCTTGAGAGATCAAGCCCTCAGATTTGTTAAGGTAATGATGTATACTGTTTGTCAAGACTTGTTTATGTGTTCAAATTTATTTGCATATGCTGTGCTAAAGTTAAGAAACTAACAGTGTCACTGAAAGAAGTAAGTAGAAATGAAAATGGGAATACTTGCAGATGTAGAATATAATCATTTTCAGTGTGAAACTGTCATCCTAACTGTCTTAAAACTTCAGCTAATTTTCCCATTATCTGAAACATTGCAGAAAAATCCCTCAGAAAAACTACAGTATACTACTACTGCTAATAATAATAATACTTTGTAATATAAAATGGGTTTATAGGGTCACAATGGGTTTATTACTGTCACAAGCTCAAAGCACAGCAAAATTTACATGTGCTAATCAGCATGCAACACGTTATCACACTCCAATGCCATGATCTGATTAGCATCCTTATCCTGAAACTTCTTGCTTTCACTTTAATGCAGTTTTTTGTAATGCAGTTGAATTATTGTTTAACAGTAAGATATCTGAAATTGTTTAAAATTTAAATAAGGCAACAAAAAAAGCCAAATACATATTATGCATCTATATTTAATCCTAATGAATATTTCTGCTTGGGCTCATACCTTTGTTTGTTTATATGTGAACCCAAAGGTCTAAATGCCTGTTTCTTTTCCTCTGACATTACCTTTCTCTATATATATTACCATTGATTCTGTCATTAAGATGGATTTTCATTAATTTGTTGGTTTCATCAACACTGATGAATAGGTGAGTAAGATCAACTAAAGTGGTTTGTTAATAGCTCAGTATACTGAAGAGAAAAATACTACATGCCAAAATTACTTTTTTATTATCTTGAAAATGCAATACCTGGTCCTGTAACTGTATGTGAAGAGTTATTATGTTCTGCTTATGACTAAGTAGGTTTCCTTCCAGGTGAATCTAGTCCTTCTACTACATCCTAAACATGTATGCATTAGGCTACTTGATTAACTTAATTTGGATTCATATGAATTAGTGAGGGACACTGCTTCAATGTACCCTGTGATTGACTGGCATTCCACCCAAAAGTGGCTCCGGAAATGTGCCCAGTGAACCTTTTTTATAGTTTTTGGGTTTCTATACTGTAAATTAAGATCAAACAGGTAAAGAAAACAAATTGAAAAATCCAACAGTTAAAAGTAAATCAAATGTTTTTTGCAGTATTTTGAAATCATGATTTCAGTAATTTAAAGACAGAATTTCATTTTGACATTTTATGTATATAACAAAACATGCTTTTTGAATTACTGCCAAGCATATAAAACAGCAGACATAGCTCTTATGAAACTTTGATTAACCGCTGTGAATATTCTGTTCAATTTGTTAAAATAAGAAACAAATGATAAATCTCAAGATCAACTACTCATAAGACCACATGGTATTAATAAAAGATACCGAGTTCTGCCTGTTTCTAAGCAAGATTGTAAGCCTTTTGGTCTATTAATAACACATACAAACATATAAACATAATATAATACAATACATATATATAATATAATACAGTAAATATACTGTGTGTGTATATATATATATATATATATATATATATATATATATATATATATATATATATATATACTGTATACACATTTTCAAGCATAGGGATTCCATGGGGACTCTGCTGATGCTTGTAATACCACTCCCGGGCAAGAGGGGGTGTCCACACTTACCTGTATCATCTTTTTCTTCATCTGCAGTGGCAAGAAACTACTCAGTTAGGGCTACTGTGCCCCGCCCAGAAACTCCACCCTTTCCGGTCCCACCATATAAGTATCAATGTCTCCAGGAAGAAGTAGCAGCTGACTAGAAGCAGAGATCAATTCTTAAGTGCTACATAAGTTATCTTTGAGTGGCACTAAAACCAAAATAAGTCTCTAGCACCTCTGTATTTAACTTTAGCTGGTCTGCAAGGTAGCTTACAGTGCTGACTTCCCTAATATAATGACAAGTTTCTACATAACAGAAATGTAATGATTACTGTATCTCTACCTGTGTTTGTTTGCAGTATGTTTGCTAAGTCATGCAAAGAATGCAACATAACCATTCAAGTAATGCATGGTGTCAGCTTTTCAGCGAGATAGCAGCTACGGAGATCATTTTTCGTTTGCCAGGAGCAAAGGTGTAGATAGTGCAGTATTTTACACCCATTTTTCTGTGGTGGCATGTTTTTGAAACTCAAAAAACTTCAAGGCACACCATGACTCTTACCAACCATAAAAGCATTAAACCTCTTAGATGTGTTAAACTGTCCCAAGGTGCAGGACAGGGGGCAGCCAAAAAAAAAAAAAAACAGCTTGGAGATTGTTGTTCGCAGAAGATGATGAACAATTGAGGATAGTTTTTGCAGAGTTTTAACACAAGTTTTAATGTATGTCTATTTAGGAGATGCTTATTCTTTCAATCGAATCAGACCTCAGAAGTGTATTTAAATTCAACAGTCATTTTGGACATTTTTTACTTTGATACGTCTGCCAATTTGATATTAATACATTCTTCTCAATTTGCCTTTTAGGAAGGCATTCAAGTTCAGGTTGTGCTTGCTCAAATAGTATTTTGTTAAAAGTTCAGTTTTAAGGTCATTGTTTAAGTTTAAACTATGCCGTTATTTTTTTTATTCCTTTGTGTTTTATTGCAATTAATTAGTTAATATTTTTTTTAAATTGATTCTCAGCCCTAATATATATACATACATGGGCAAAAGTGGGTTTACAGTTGTCCAAATGGAAAAAGACATGCCGGTTATGATTATTACAATAGCTTTATTAACTCAATATCAAATAAGAACACCAATAATACAAATAAATAATACAATAATTAACATTTAAATAATACAAGAATAAACTTTACATACTCACAACTGTAAATCTACTTTTGCCCACCCCCATCCATCCATATATATATATATATATATATATATATATATATATATATATAAAATGATGTCCTATATAAATGAATATCTGCATCACAACATTACTCAGTTGCTCTAAACAACAAATTACAATTAATGAATATGGATGTCTTGACAAAAAACAAATATAATCTGTTACTAGCCAAGTGAACATAATAAGTCTCATACAGTAAAACTGTAACATGCAGGTGGCAGATTGACTTTGGACATTCAGAACATTTTTTCTAGAATCATTGATATTTATTTGTATTGTGGAGGGCACATAGAGTTGGCCGAATGACCATGTAGTCCAGGGGCATGAAACCTGTGTAGACTGTGACTATTTCTATTTCTGATTTTATTCTAATATTTTCAAGTTTTTACATTTGCATTAATCCTATTTATTTGTATTGGGAATCTCATGATGATATTAGGTATCACAAATATTATCTGTACATTGTCTTATTGTAGTCTGTCATTTTCTAACCATTTTTGTCCTGAACAGGGTCACATGGGTTTGCTAGAGCCAATCCCAGCCAACACAGGGAGCAGGAAGGAAACAAACCCCGGGTAGGGCTCCAGCCCACTGCAGGGTGCACACACACACACACCAAGCATACACTAGGGACAATTTTAGAATCACCAATGTACCTAAACTACATGTCTTAGGACTGTAGGAGGAAACCGGAGCACCCGGAGGAAACCACGCATAAACGGGGAGAACATGCAAACTCTACACAGAAAGGACCCGGGACACAAACCCTGGTCTCCTTATTGCAAGGCAGCAGCGCTACCACCGCCATTTTATTGCAGTATTTTCTACTTTTGTTCAAGGTTATTGTTTTTTACACTAATTCAGAACTTTGTGTTTTTTATATGTATCTTTTATTTGATGTTTAATATTGGTATTATTTTGTATCCAATGCTGTCTTTTAGTCTTTTTCTGTATTTTGATTCCTATTGTTACATTTACAATTTTTCTGAAGCACTCTGAGGATGGGAAAGGTGCCATATATTGTAAATAAAATCTTTTACAATTGTTACTGTTATTACAAAGTTCTGTATTAAAATATTGTGAAAAACAAACCTAGCAGAACATAAAGTTTTGAGGTCTCAGAAACTTATAATCAGTGGGAAACTTATATTTTTTGCATGGAGCAACATTATCTACCTTTGTTTAAAAGGGCTTAAATGAATGTAGCGGGAAAGGGGTTTTTTTTATTGACCAACAGCTCAGTATAACAGAGAAGGAATTTAGACATAAGCCTGGTTATGATGTATTGTGCCATTTATTTGGAAGAGAACAGACAAGTATGTCTATCTATTCAAACCAACGACAGAACTCACTAGCTTCAGTGTCAGACAGTGGTTTGAACGGAACCAGTAACCATGTGCCTTTAAATCCAGAGTCTTATTTGCTACACCATACCACCGCCTACCCAGGATAGAAGATAAAGCCATTTCCTAATATTACCATTAGGAGACATAAAATTGTATTCTGATAAATATATTTAGTCATGGTGATTATTGTTTTCACTTGAAAAATAACCAAACACTGGAAAGACAAGTGGGCAAATGACGCAGGTGGTTAGAGGCACTTCTAAATATAATGAGGAAGAAAAACAATGTAGTGCTCTAGGATGTATGAAATCAGTAGTGTCAATAAATAAATAAAAAATAGATATTAAAACCACATTAAAACAAACCATTAGTAAACAAGTGTACCCTCAAGCTGTAGCTTTGTTAGGTGGACACAACAGGAGTCTTTTTATCACAATAGTTAGAATGACATGGAAAATCTGCTATGATGAAAAAGGAAGGCTTCTGCAAAGATCAGTACATGCTGGTGGGTAGGGGGCGGAATGAAGTCTAAGCAATTTTGAGTGTATATTCTTTTTTCTATCAAAATAAACAAAAGATCATATTCATTGTTTAGAGAATGTATTTTATTGCCAATTTGACCCAAATATACCTTACTGTATACTGACTGAAACTTTACTTACATTTTACACATAAATGGCAAAATAACCACATAAAAGACAGCAATAAGCCTTTTGCCCATGCCTGGCCATGCATACTGTTTGCTTACAGACTCCACATTTTTAAAACATATTTTAATATGAAGTGCATCTAAAATAAAGTCTGTTAAAAATCCACATTACCCAAAACAGTTTGATCTTGGCAATTCTTCCCAATTAATTCCCCTTGTTCTTTCCAGGCATGGATATATAGGTGCAGATGCACTGACTATTCCATAGGCAAGCATCAAGGATTTTAACTTAATACATGCCACTGCAGGAAACCATTGTAGTCATCTGAAGAGAGGGATAATATGTGTCTATCTTGGCTGGATGAACACCAGACATGCTGCTACATACTGAATCATTTGCAGCAGCTTGTTGAATTGGACCAGCCGTGACAAGACCAGAACATGGACCAGGAATTGTGCTGCATACTCTGTCAGATACAGTCTGATCTTGCAGATATTGTACAGAGTGAATCTGTACTAATATCTGTAAGACCGAAAGGCTGTAGAAACATGATCCTCAAAGGACAGCTGGTCATCAATCACCATCCCAAGGTTGCGTACCAACTTGACAGGTGTTACTGAGAATGAGCCAAGCTGACCAGAAATAGGGTGCAGAATAGATGGACAAGCTGGGATAACAAGTAGGTGCAACTGGGCTGGGCTGGAGATGATATTTATTCATCCAGGTTGCATTATCAGTGAGACATGCAGAGATTCTAGCTTTTCTAGTTTTTTTCACTTGCACAGGAGAAAAAACAGCTGAGTGTTTGGAAAAGTTTCTTGTTACTTATACTTGTTCTTGTTATTTGTATTCAAACTAGCATTGGCAAGGCAGGGCAGGGCAGTAAGCATCAGTAGCAGACACCGGCATCTCTATAAGTAAATAATTGGATTTGTAGCAACAAGTAGTTACAGAAACAACAATTCCTTATTGGGAAAAATGCAGTGGCAGACTTCAAAGCGATAAATAGACGAGCTCAGTGGTACATAAGCAGGCAGCTAGCATTAAGGCACCAATTAGGCACAAGCGCCTATAGGAACAAACAAGACAGTAAGAAATTGACTAGCAGTGAATACTCAGTAAGCAAGTTTTTCTAGTATGAATAGTTTTTAGTGGTCAGGAAAGTACAGCAGTAAAAAGACGACAGCTTAGGGGTACACTAATATAAGGAATGCAAACAGTGGATGTGGAAAGTAAGAAATAAAAGGAGCCCAGAGTTAGTTCTTTACTTTTTTATGTTTATATTTTTAGTTTTACCATTAAAGTTAAATTATTTAATTTTATTAAAAAAAAAGAAGTTGAGAGGCGGCACAGTGGCACAGTGGGTAGCACTGCTGCCTCGCAGTTAGGGGACCCGGGTTCGCTTCCCAGGTCCTCCCTGCTTGGAGTTTGCATGTTGTCTGCGTGGGTTTCCTCCCACAGTCCAAAGACATGCAGGTTAGGTGCATTGGCAATTCTAAATTGTCCTTGGTGTGTGCGCCCTGTGGTTGGCTGGCACCCTGCCCGTGGTTTGTTTCCTGCCTTGTGCCCTGTGTTGGCTGGGTTTGGTTCCCTGTGACCCTGTAGATAGGATATAGCGGGGTGGACGGATGAAGAAGTTGAGCAGTTTTGGTAATCCAAAGTAAAATTTTAATAGTGAGGCCAGTGCAATGCAAGTCCAGTTGGATGCTGGACTTTTTAGAGGATGCCTCGGAGAAGCCACTCTTCTATGAGGGCTACATCTGCAGGAGGTGCCAGCTGATCCAGCACCTCGAGCTCAGGGTCACTGAACTGGAGGAGGAGTTGGCTGGCCTGCATTATAGAAGAGAATTGGCAGACCTGTCCCAGATGTCCTTTAGAGAGATAGTGTGCACCCCCAAGGAGATTTCAAACCAGGCAGGCAGTGATCACACTGTGTCACACAAAGCGTTCACACTGTCCAGGGGCATCAACTCCTGAATTGAAAGTGTCAAACCATTTCAGGTCGTTGCGGAGCCGGATGGTGTCCCTGAAGGTTCTGTGATGGTAGGCAGGCATGAAGAGCCCCAATGGACCACCTCAAAACCAGTTCCCAGAAAGAGAGAGGTAGTGATAGTTGGGAACTCAAACATTGGGGGGATTGAAACACAGGTTTGGAAGGGTTGATAGGATCCTGGCCAAAGTGGGGGTGGATCCAGTTGTCATTGTCCATGTTGAAACATACATAACGGGAGTCTGTCAGTTCTGCAATCTAAAATTATGCCTGTGCCTTGCACCAGTCAAGGTAGGATTGTTTAAACTAGAGTATGGGGAGGGCAGGGAGTTTAGGACAGGCCAGGTTTAGAACTGTAAATGAAATAAATAGATGATTTTACAATAATGTAAAAATATAAAAATAAAAATAAATAGTAATGTAAGTTCTAATCCCTGTGACCCTGTAGTTAGGATATAGCCGTGTTGGATAATGGATGGATGGATGGAAGTTCTAACCCAATGTTTAAATACAAAATTAAAATGAGTAACACATTAATAATAGCTTGCCTTAATGCTAGAAGCATCAAAAATAAAACAAGTGACTTGGAGTTTTATGTAGTAAGCATAATTATAATATTATAGCAATAGGATAATTCTGGGTAAATAACAAAGATGGGGATGAGAATAACATGGAGTGATACACATTTTTTACAATAGGAAGGATAAGCAGGACAGAAATGCAGGAGGTGTTGATGTGTATGTCAAACAGAATATGAACACAAGTCCTCTTCAGCTGGACTAACAGCCCCATTTTAGTGAGTACAGGTGGCTTCATCTTGAAAGCATTAGTGAAAGAGGCCTTATTTTAGGAGTGTGTTATAGATCGCCGAATGCAGACAGAAATTTCCATGCACATATTTTTAGTGATATTAAAAAGGCACGTTTACAGGGGCATAGTCATGGGGGAACCTTAAAAACCTGAATATTAACTGGGATAACCTTGAAAATAGTGGAGCACAACAGCAGCAGTTTTTAGACGTAATCAGTGACTGTTTTTTAACACAGTATGTTAAAGCACCAATGCAGGGTTAGCCAGTCTACTGTAGATTTAGTATTTTGTAATAATCAGGATAGAATTGAGGATGTAGAGGTGAGGGTCAAGTTACCATAATATAATACAATTCTCAGTGTTTTCCATGAGTGCAGATGCAAAGACTAAAACTGTTAAGTTTAAGTTTGGCGGGGCACATTTTGAGCTGATGAGGCAAAGTCCAAGGAGGATTGACTGGGATAAGTGTGGAGACATTTGAGGAGCAGTGGAACAGGTTTAAAAACATTTTACATAGAACGCAGGACAGGTACATATCTACATTTGGATTTAGTGAAACATTAAAAAAAACTCCTAAATTAATAAAGCGTTGAAAAAGAAGCTGCAAGATTACTGACTCCACGGTGAATCATAGGGTGTATAAGAACATGAGGGCATTAAAAAGAATATAAGGGAGACTAAAAGGTAGTTAGAGAGGAATATAGCAGATAAGGTGAAAGATGATCCGAAGAGATTGTTTCAGTATTTTAGTAGTAAAAGAACAGTCAAGGAGGAGCTGAAGTGGATCAGGAATGGTACAGGGGAATTAAAAAGTACAGTATGTGAAATAGCAGATGCTCTAAACTCATATTTTTCTGAGGTTTTCACAGAAGTGAAGAAGTAGATAATGCCCCACGGTAAAAGAGAGAAATACTACTTAGATTAAATAGGCTGAAATCAAACAAATCACCAGTACCAGATAATATTTACCCTCGAGTTCTTAAAGAGGTTAGTGAGTACATACTGTATATAAACACCTGAAACATTTTTATGAAGTCACTGTGCACTGGGGAAATTCCAAAGGACTGGAAAATGGCAAACATTATCCCATTAAACAAACAAGATGACCATGTACATCCAACAACTATAGGCCATTAAGCTTAATGTGCATCGCAGGTAAATTAATGGAAGAAATTGTTAAGGAGAAGATTAAGCAACACATGATAAGAACAGAAGTTGTACTGAACAGCATGGGTTCAAAAGATATGATCAAAGTGGAGCATGTGATATTATTTATTTTGAATTTTACAAAGCATTTGATAAGGTGCCACATGAGTGGTTGTCTGTCAAATTAAGAGAAGTGGTTGTTCATGGTGTTGTTCGTAGATTGGTGCAAAATTGGCTGCCGAATTCCTGCATGGCATCCAGGGCTGGTGATTTTTGTGAATACTCTGTATCAGATTAAAAAAAAATCTGGTTTTACTCACATTAGTGGTTAATTTTTAATCCACTCTCTCTTTACAAAGCCATATTGCTTCCATGTGTAAGATGTCTCTTTATCATCACACAAGCACATTAAGACTCAGACGTTCCTGTTGTGATACAGGTTGCTGAGAAGCTGGTTCATACTTTTATATTTTATCTCGCCTGAATTACTGCAACTTTCTATTACCTGAACTCCACAACAGGTCATTCAGAAGTTACAGTTTGCCAAAAATTGTGCTGCAAGTGTACTTATGCAGAAACAGTCCCTCATAACCCCAGTTCATCCTTCTCTACAAAGAACAGATGCAATATAAGACTCTACACCTCATGTACAAGTGTCTTACTGTCTCTAAAACCACATATCTTCAGGACATCCTCACTCTGTTTATGTCCATGAAATCTCTCCTGTCCACATTGTGCAACTCTGAAGAAAGCTGCCTACTCTCTCTTCTGTTTCTTTTTCCGGTTTCGGCCTGCGCCACCACCACCTCCAAAGCATCATGATGCTCCAACAATGATGGACTGAAAGCCAGAAGTCTAAGTGACCATCATCATCAGGTCCTTCCATGAAAATATGATGATTTATGTTAGGTAGAATGCCCAGAGGGGACTGGGCGGACTCTTGGTCTGGAACCCCTACAGATTTTATTTTTTTCTCCAGCTTTTGGAGTTTTTTGATTTTTCTGTCCACCCTGGCCATCGGACCTTACTCTTATTCTATGTTAATTAATGTTGACTTATGTTTATTTTTGTCTTCTATTTTTCTATTCATTTTGTAAAGCACTTTGAGCTACATTTTTTTTGTATGAATATGTGCTATATAAATAAATGTTGATTGATTGATTGATTGATTGATACAACAGCCATCTACTTCATTAGCACATGCCTATGGAACAAACCACCAGTCTATTTAGGCCTCATCATTACTGGATGATTTTAAATAAAGACAGAAGACATATCTTTTTAAATGTGCTTTTAGTGATTTATAACGATTACATATGTTAAAATTAATTAAAAAAAAAAGGATATGTTCTTTATTTTAGTGTTTTTTATTTCTTTTGTTTATATACTCCTGTATGTAAAGAACCTGGAAAAGATGTTTTTTTTTATTGGTTATGTAAAATATAAATAAAAAATATTTTTATTACTATTACAGGAAAACAAAAGCAAGCTGTGAAAACAGAGAGTTTACCGTATTGGAGAAGAAAGGAGTTGTTACTGATTTTGAGTCTGATTTAAGAATTTATAACATTGTTTTGTTTTACTAGGTAAAAGTTATTTCGAGTCCACAACACTTTCTGGTAGTTGATGGGAAGAAAAATGTTGTTTCTCCTCTCCATTCTTAGTTGGCCTGGTGTTAATATTTTTAAAACTTGTAAATATCTATATTTAGGAATACTAAAAAATAAATTAATATGAAAGTTTATAGATATCATTAATCCAACCATCCATCCATTATCCAACCTGCTATATCCTAACTGCAGGGTCACGGGGGTCTGTTGGAGTCAATCCCAGCTAACACAGGGAACATGGCAGGAAACCCACACCAGCCCACCACAGGATATCATTAATGTATATTTCTATGTTCACATTGCATGGCGTTTTTATGTTTGCAATTTTGTTTGGTGTTTTATTGCATTTTATTTATTAATCTTTTTAAACTGTCTTTTAAATGTGCACAGTGCTTTGGACTTGTAGCTGAACTTTATGAAAATAAAAATCAACTTAATGTGCTTCAGCAATGGAAAATCTCTAAGATTTAAGTTTAAGATGCTAAGGGCAATGTAATTAAAAGTAAACATTTACTGTTAAATTTTCTACTAATTCTTAGAATCTGATTCATTCACCTTGAAGCCTATTAACCACTTCCCTATCTCCTGAATTTAATGATTAATATTGATATGATACAAACCTTTTTTCTACTGCTCCAAAATGTTCTAACACGTGTAATATGGTGTAAAGTGGCAAAGCCAAAACGTACCCTAGGTCATTGTAAAGCTTCTTCTAATCCTTCTTTTGATTGTTACACTTTTTCAGAAATTTGGCCTACTACAGTCATTTTCTTTTTTATTTAAATTGTGGTTTTATCTATTTTTATCTTTTGTTGTTGTGTATCTTTGTCACACATGCAACTTCTCCTTTTCTTTTTTCAGGTCTTTTCCTACATTCTTTAACAAACCATGGCTACTTACTGTTTCTGTAATTCTAAATCTTTGGGATTACAGCTATCCCAGAAAATACACAAAATACAATTTCATGCCCTTTCACACTGGCATATTAAACATTATTGAGAAATCCTTTAAAGTTTTTCTGATTGTATCTGTATTGCAATACTGTTACTATCTTATCGCTAGTCATTTCTTAGGAAAGAATTAAATAGTATTGCATACAGTAAACAAAATCCTTCATTTAAGGATTAATAATATAAAACAAATGCACTGAATATATACTCACTTTTATTTTTATCACTATGTATGAAACTGTAATTCAAGATCATAAATAAACATACTGTATATAAAAAAGATTTCTGTAGAATATCTTGTTATTAGTTAGTATTCTTTAGAATATCTACTGCATAAGCTGCCCTCTTAATTATGTTGAAACTTATTATGTAATGTGTGAAACTTTGCTATATGTCCTCCTCCCATCAAGTTCTAAAAACATAACCTGATGCCACATTCCTTTGGGGAATTATAGAATTTGTCTGTTATTTTTAATGCACATTAATGCACATTACTCCTATCATTTTATTTAATTTTATTTTCATTTTATTTCATTTCTGTTTAAAACTTTTTTCGATAAAATGTAAATCTTTTATATAATTTGTTTTACAAGAATAAAATGAATATCCATTACTCATTACAGTATATGCAATCTTTTTCTAAATGGGAAAGGGAAAAGTTTGCAGAATGCTTGCCATGGGTCACTGTGTGCACGGTGAAACTGCATCCCTGGATGACGATAGGCGGTGATTCCCCATGGGTTACTCCTGGGGATGATGAGCGATGGTAGTTCAACAAGTAGACTAACAATCTCACCATCCTAGGACCTCAATAGGGGGGACTGAACCCAAGGATGATGCTCTGCAGCAATTGTGGATTGTGAAATTGCAGAAAATTGGGTCACAAGAAAAAAAGTTTAAAAACAACTGGTCTACTGAACTGAAGATCCAGGAAGTAGGAGAAGCACAGAGAAGCCAAATACCGTGAGACCAGCAATGTGACTGTAATAAACTCCAAGCCACAAACATTTTAGTGTCAGCATCATCTATGACAGCTTCTGACAAATTTGAGGTTGTATTACTTGATTTGCCACACCTTTTTATTTTGCTTTCAACTTTTTTGTCATATTAAGAATGATAAAGACTATAATGACTGATTTGTGCTTTATTGCCAGCTCCTCTTGCTTGCATTTAATTTTTGTTTAATCCTGCTGCCTGAGGTAAAAATGAATAAAAAGGAGGAGTAAAGTGTAGTAACAGTCAGTTCTAGCTACAGATTGGAAGCATTGCAGCTGCTGGGCTGTCTCTCTTTACAGGCCAGGTGAGTGCAGAAATCACAGAAGTAGAGCAGAGATGGATCTATTTAACATGGAATCTGGGAGAGAGAATAAAACTATTTAACGTATTTGGATAGGGTCACCCCAAGAGCCTCCCACAATAAAACAGACACATAGACTAAAGCAAACTGCACTGAAAAAAATGGCATGTCAGATTAAAATTTAAAAATACGTAAATCGTTTTCACATAATAAAATAGTTTTTATCAAAAATAATTTAATTATACTTAATGCACTAAATTAATATATCCTGAAACAACATGATATTTTTTATAAAAAATGAATGAAACTTTTTCATTCTCTGTTAAATTATGTTAAATGAACGTCTCAATAAAGCATATTTTGACAATTGTTTTATAAACTTTTTAAAAAATGCACGTCACTGAGTTACTTAGCTATAACCTTTTTAAGCTGTCAATTATACTTATTCCAGGATCATTTTGTAGTTCATGTTCCAAGTTATTATTAAGAAATAAACAGGTTTTCTTATACCAAAATTAGTTTTATTTGGTAAAAATAATACTAACCAACAAAAACACAAAAGATTATTATTCAAAAGCTGAAATGTACAACAGCTATACAAGAACACTGCTTCTTTGGCTGTGCCAGAATGCCATGACCAATGTATAACTAAATATGAACACAAAATGGACTTTGGATAGAGTGTTATATTATACAATACATCTGTGATTATTTGTGTAACTGTTTATATTATAGAATAAATGTTAAATATTAGTAAAATATAAAGTGCAAAAATTGCTGCTTGGCACCTTCTTTCACAAATATTTTTTTTTTTTTATTTTCAAACGAGCAAATTCGGTAACTGCATTGTATTGTATTTGAGTGTATTATTTATTTGTCTGTATGAATAGTATGTATCTGGTTAAGCAATGCTATGATAATGAACAGTAATGCTGAAAGTAGCTGACCCGTAGTGAAAGTCAGAACTTTTTTTTTTAAAGTACGTAAACATACCTGTACTAACTGAATAAATCTAGACAACTTAATAGTTCATTTACTGACTTGTGACGGTAGATAGTGAGTGTGTATTTAATGAAGAAATCAATAGAGGACCTGTAAACAGTTTGTTTCTCAAACAACAGGCTCTGAAGTTCTTATCCTCAGTCTATATTTATTTTTCTAACCTGGTTAGATCCAGTGTGCCCTCTTATTTCAACACAGTAATAGACACCGCTGTATGCAATCTTCAGTAGCAGTCGGTTCTGTGGAATAAACTTCATTCTACAAAAAGAGAACAAAATAATATATATTTTGTTCATTTTAGTTTAAATAAATTTTAGTGATTGGCAATAATGGATTCAATGAGGTTATCAGAAATAAACTTGATGCTTTAGGATTAAAAGTTAAGACAGAAGTAAAAAACTTAGGGGTAACTGTTGACTGTAATCTGAATTTTAAATCGCATATTCATCAGATCACTAGGACAGCATTTTTTCACTTAAGAAACATAGCAAAAGTTAGACCTCTTATATCATTGAAAGATGCTGAGAAATTAATTCACACTTTTGTTTTTAGTCGACTAGATTACTGTAACGCACTCCTCTCAGGACTACCCAAAAAAGACATAAATTGTTTGCAACAAGTGCAGAATGCAGCTGCTTGAATCCTAACTAGGAAAAGAAAATCCGAACACATTTCTCCAGTTTTGATGTCACTACACTGGTTGCCTGTGTCTTTCAGAATTGACTTTAATATTCTACTTATGGTTTATAAAGCCTTAAATAATCTCGCTCCATCTTATATACCGGAATGTCTGATACCCTATATTCCAAATCGTAACCTTAGATCCACAAATGAGTGTCTCCTTAGAATTACAAAAGCAAAACTTAAAAGAAGTGGTGAGGCGGCCTTCTGCTGTTATGCCCCTAAAATCTGGAATAGCCTCCCAATAGGAATTCGTCAGGCCAATACAGTAGAGCACTTTAAAAAACTGCTGAAAACACATTACTTTAACATGGCCTTCTCATAACCTCACTCTAATTTGATCCTGATACTCTGTATGTTCAATTCATTATAATAACTATTCATGGCGGCTCTAAAATCCGTAGTAACCCCTTCACTCCCTTTTGTTTCTTTTTGGTGGCGGCCTGCGCCACCACCACCTACTCAAAGCATCATGATGCTCCAACATTGATGGACTAAAAGCCAGAAGTCTACATGACCATCATCATCAAGTCCTTCCGTGAGAACCCAAAATCCAAAGAGGACTGTTTCATTTATGTGACGTAGAATGCCCAGAGGGTACTGGGCAGTCTAATGGTCTGGAATCCCTGCAGATTTTATTTTTTTCTCCACCCATCTGGAGTTTTTTTTTTTGTTTTTTCTGTCCTTCCTGGCCATCGGACCTTATTCTTATTCTATGTTAATTAATGTTGACTTATTTTCTTTTCTTACTGTGTCTTTTATTTTTCCATTCTTCATTATGTAAAGCACTCTTAGCTACATTTTTTGTATGAAAATGTGGTATATTAATAAATGTTGTTGCGGTGGACTAGTGCCCTGCCCTAGGTTTGTTTCCTGCCTTGCACCCTGTGTTGGCTGGGATTGGCTCCAGCAGACCCCCGGGACCCTGTAGTTAGGATATAGCAGGTTGGATAATGGATGGATGGATATATATATATATATATATATATATTTTTATATATATATATATATATATATATATATATATATATATATATATATATATATATATATATATACTTTTTAAAAGCTACACTTATATTAAGTTGAAAAGTGTACTAAAATGTAAAAAATAAGTCTCTCATACATCTCTCGTAAAATAAAAGGTGGGAGCTTTTGCTAAGATTTTGAGAAGTTTTTTTTGAATGTTGATTGATGAAAAGCACCCATGCTTTTCATGGGCAATATGAAAGCTTCCATGGTGTAGCAGTAAGATCCACTGAATTATAATCTGGATGTTGTGAGTTCAAAACCGGCTCCCTGGCAAATTTACCTCTTGGAGTACTGAGCTGCTCTTTTTGTTAATATTATACAATAAAAACATACATTTGATTTTTGGCTGTAACAGCTAATGTACTGTAAATTTAGGTTACTTGTAAAATGTAGCGTTTTTTTTTTTTTTCTTTTATTCTATACTAGCAAAATACCCACACTTCGCAGCGGAGAAATAGTGTGTAATTGTTTTGTGACTGTTATGAGTGTTGCTGTCATCAAGGATTTGATTATCATTATTTCTTTCAATCAGGTTCGTATTTGGAGGATGTGTTGTGTTCAAGTTACATTCCGTGTTTGTCTAGTCTATCCCTGACCATCTCATCTTCGTTGAGAGCCATTGTAAAGATAACAGGTTTCATTCATCGAAGTGTTCACTACCCAAATCGTTACTCGGGAATCTAATATGTTTAACGGGCATTCCCGGTATTAAGTTGTGGATTTGCCTGCGAATATTTAGAGGCATCGTGTCTATGAACTTAATTTAAACTTAAGCTTTACACCTTGCTTTCCCATTGATATTTCTACAAAGGCTTGTTCAGCTTCAGAGGGTTGTTCCTTTCTTACTGCATCAATAAACAGCTCGTCTTCCTCTTTATCTGAGACATCACACACTGCATGCACGGGTTTACCTTTCCCAGTCCTGGAAACTTTAGCGAAGTGGTTCAATTTACCACAATTTTTACACTGTCTTCCTTTAGCTGGACATTGACTTTTTCCACTGTGTGCTTTATTTCTGCAGTACCTGCACTTATGCATATGCTTGTATGCATCACACGCTTCATATTCTTTTGCTTCCTTCTCAATTGTGTAATGCATTTTTTGTTCACCGCTCTTTGGAGCTCTTGCTTGTTGTCTGCGTACTGCGTTCACAGTCGGTTCACGTGAGCTGCTCGGAGTACATGCATCGAAGGTTCTCAGCTGTGCTTGTGCTATCTCGTGTGATCTTGCGATGTCCACGGCTTTATTTAATGTTAGCTAAGACTCGCACTTTCGCTGAGTTTGTGCCAAACACTAGTCTATCCCTGACCATCTCATCTTCGTTTGCATAAGCACAGTCCTTCACCAGCGAATATTTAGCGGCAGCGTGTCTATTGGATTGCTGCTGACGGACGGCCTAATATGGGCAGGCACTCAATTACGTGGGAGGCGTGGGTATGGGGGACGCAATATAAGCAGGTAGCCAACTACGTGGGAGGCGTGATGATGGGGGACGCAACTCTGCCTCACATGGTGACCGAGCTGCAGGCTATGGCCATATATATGTATGTAAGTAGGATTCAGTTTATGACCATTACACATAGAATTTCGAAATGAAACCTGCTTAACTTTTGTAAGTAAGCTGTAAGGAATGAGCCTGCCAAATTTCAGCCTTTTACCTACACGGGAAGTTGAGAATTAGTGATGAGTGAGTGAGTGAGTGAGTCAGTCAGTCAGTCAGTCAGTCAGTCAGTCAGGCAGTCAGGGCTTTGCCTTTTATTAGTATAGATACAACAACCAACCCCCGCCCCAGAGCTGACTACTTTTTATCTGAAACTGGGAATAACTGTAGATGTGAGTAGTGTTTTGAGACAATGGAACTGGAAATTCTCTGATCTGGAAGGATAAAAGCTGACACACAAACGTTAGTGAATCTGCCTTCTTCGTATCTCACCGTCACTTAAATTTTTTTTATTCAGTTTTATTGAGTGTTCCAGCTCATGCTGAATATGGTCCATGATGTGAAAGCCACACTGACAAAAAAAAGAGACATAGGTATATATGATATTTGTAATAATTCATTTTATGACCTGTATAGTACATTTCAGAAAACATTGTGGCACTGATGCAACATTATTCATATTATTCATATTCAATCGCATGCCTTCATGCGCTTGTAATAAGTGAACGCGTTTTTTTTTTTTTTTTCAACCTTGCCCATGCAACCTCTACATTGTGGGGCAGGGTGCGGTTTCTTTTGTACTCTAGGACATGCAGAGGAAAGAATTGTACAGAGAGGTCGGTTCCGCACTATATGCAATCATCATTTTTATTATTAAAACATGAAAAACATTTCTGTTTTAATGATGTGTTTACATTGATTGTTGTTGACACAAAACACACATCAAATTATTTCCCCTTACAATTCTGGGTAGCTCACTCCCAGATAATCAATCAAGGCAGGAACTGGGAGAACTTCTTGCCCATTCTGAGGTGATGGGGGGTATGGTATAGCAGGCTGCTTGCTGCTTGGGCTTATCGACACATTCAGAAGACAAAAGATGCTGGCGGAGAGGTGTGAAGGGATTTAAGGTGGGCCAGATTTACAAGTTTTTTCATAGGCTGTGTTAATTCTAGTGATAATATTTCTATCCATTATTAGCGCCATCTATTGGTGAAATCTTTAACTATTCTTCATATGAAAATTGTATTTCTTAATTAACATGGATTAATTGATCAATTAGTTAAACTGATTATTGATTCATGTATTGTCATCGGAAGTGAGTAAGTGTGCAAAATTTCAAGTCATTTGGAAAATAGGAAGTGGGTTAAATATCGATTACAATATTTGTACCAGGCAACAAACAGGTGAAGTTAAACGAAGTGTGGTAATAATAATAATAAAAACAATAGACTGAGATGTTCCTTGAGAATGCTGTTTCATTTTGTCAATTTTCGATTCCAGAACTGAACTTTAGGCATGCCAGTACCTTGCAACAAAAGAGAACAGAATAAAAGGTTTCAGCTGACCGAGTACAATTACAAAGGTTTCTCTAATAATCAATTAAAATTTAAAATTGCTTATTAAGGATAAGCTAAGAGAGTTTACCATTAGAACACTGAAGAAACAGTTGCTTAAAATAGGGCTCTGTCAGTTCAAGCGGGAGTAGCTACTATTAGAAATACTAGCAATGAATTGGTTAAATTTTAAAATCTATTTAATGTTAACTTCATAAACAAAATATCAATTTCTATCAAAAACATGAACATTTTACTGGTAGTGTAAAAGAAAAAGAAAAATATATATAGTAAATCAAGTCATTGCTGTTAATAAATGTGTTACGTAACTATATAGTTTGTTCCCACTGTTATTCTCACACATAGTAAATACACAGATGCTTTAGTATAGTGATTGAATTATTAGGTGATTTATTGTGTTTTTACTTGTTGCTATAGTAAACTACAACAACTCACTACATCTGCAGTTATAAGGAACATTTTGGCATACATGGCAACAATGTGTAAATAAAACCAGTCGATGCAGAGCAAAACCCAATTATACACACATTGTTTTTCAAATGTTATCTTTTGGGTATTTAATTGTCACATAAACATGTTTTGATGCTCATACCTTTTCTATAAAGTCACAATGCAGCAAAAATAAGCATATTGAAAAAAACATGAATTAAACAATCTCTATTTTAAAGACTACAAACTGTTCACACTTCTCAGAAAAATCAATAATATATTGAAAGAATTGAGTCAACTTTTCCACTTTTACATCTTGCTATTTGAAATTAATATAAATATGCAAGAGCAAAAACATAGGGAGTTAAAATTTAAGCATTAGAGTAGTTTTCCCTTTTTCCTAAATGAAAAGTAATTCAACATGGAATATAAAAATGCTTGTGTCACTCTAGTTCAATCAGTCACATTATAGAAATATCCGAAGGCTACAGTAAATACTTTTTTAAAGTAATATGAGGGATTTGGGCGAGCACTCTTCTACTTAAATCTCATAAATACTGGTTTTTGCCTTAATAGTGAAATTTTTAAAATAAAGAATTAAGAGTCACAGCATGGTTAAAAGGTATTTCTATTGTATTTATTGCTTTAACAAAACAATCAAACACACATTGCCATATAAAAAACAGTCTAATCACAAATAAGATTGAATGTATAGTTTATCATGTTAATTAAAACACAAAATGCAGGGGTCTAGAAAAGTTATTTTAAAAAAGCATTTATAAACTCTTGACAAAGTCTAAGAAAACTGTACTGTTACACACCAATCAAACTGGATTTTCCCCCTAGTTTTAAATAATATAACACATACTTTTCCCATAGAGTTATGGGGCAGACATTATGATTCCTTCATTTTAGCAAAATAAATAATAATAATATAGTATTAGGGGCCGCACAGTGGTGCAGTGGTAGTGCTGCTGCCTCACAGTTAGGAGACTCGGGTTCGCTTCCCAGGTCCTCCCTGTGTGGAGTTTGCATGTTCTCCCCGTGGGTTTCCTCCGGGCGCTCTGGTTTCCTCCCAAAGACATGCAGGTTAGGTGGACTGGCGATTCTAAATTGACCTTGGTGTGTGTGTGTGTCCTGCGGTGGGTTGGCACCCTGCCCAGGATTGGTTCCTGCCCTGTGTTGGCTGGGATTGGCTCCAGCAGACCCCCGAGACCCTGTATTTGGATTCAGCAGGTTAGAAAATGGATGGCTGGAAGAGTTAGTTAAATCCAATCTGATAAAACACTGAAAGCGTCCATAAAAGGATTAGGAAAAACTGTAAATCTTAACACTAGCGAACAGATAATCACACATGTTGCTCCAAAATTTTCTTAATTTAGGGAAATTCTTAATCCTAATCCTATGAACTAGTGGGGCTTGTGAGGCACTGCTAAAAATTAGGGTCTAGTCCTTAATATATTTTGGATAATTTTAATGTAGAAAGATGTGTACAATTTTATAACAAATTACAGCGTTTTGCACAGATTAATGAAGAAATGCATATTGTAAGTAATTGAATTGCATTCCTTGCCTGAGATATTAATACAGAGGTCCCTTTCTTAGCATTACCTAAGATCATTCAGCAATGCATATAATGACATTAATTGATAAAGTCTAGAAATTCTACTGCTATTCTCCACATTAGTAACTAATAAATATTCAAGCATGGACAGTAAAGGAATACTGAAGAATTTAGGCTGATTCCTATTAGCAAAGATAAAATACACCAAAAAATACAAAGCAGTTCTTCATAGTTCACTCCCATTATGTTTTGAGTTTGTATTTATGACTCTATCATGAGAGAAATACTGCGTAAAAATGAGCAGCAAGGTGGAAGGTACTGTTCTCTTGAAAAGACATTGGTACTTCTCTGATGTTTACTAAAAATAATCTGGATGATTCTGAAGACTTACCAAAGGAGGCATTCACCCTTTTTGACATCTGACCTTTTTATAAACATGCAACAGAAATGAGAGTTTATCTATTGCTATTGTTTTTAATGATTTGTATTTTTGCTTCAAGAAAGCTTATTGTCAAATTGATGTAAAGTGGAAAGAAAGCCTCATTGATTTGATGTTTTATTAACTATGCATTAAAAGAAACCACATACATTACTAAAATGTGTTTTTATGTCAGCAGTATAAAAATATTTACTTTCAACTGCAATTCTGTCATACTGACTTTAACAACAAATTGAGTGTAACTAGTATTGGGAGTAGTTATATTAAGCCTAATCATTTTTTGTTTGATTACTAACTAATGCAAAACTTTGAGCATATGTGGAAAAAATGTTGTTTGAATGCAATAGAAGTCTTTGTTGATATATTCTACGAGAATGCTACATAAGAGAAAAGTTTACTGATAGTAGCTGATGCCTTGCCATTACCCAAAAGCTCAGTTTCAGTAAATGAATTGATAAAAATGATTATCAACACCAAATTGTAAACCAACAAATGAAAAAGCAAGAGGTCCCAATTCTGAAGAAAAATGAAAGAGTAAAGAAAATCAGTCTAAAACTAGGATCTTAGAAGGCATACACCACATATATACCTGTATGTATATGTATATATATATATATATATATATATATATATATATATATATATATATATATATATACAAGGCATGATGACATAGCATGTCATGCATCTTCATTGTCATGAGATTGGCAACAGACATGATATTGTCCATGACAAAATAATACAAAATGATGGCACCATTGCAGAAGAAAATGGAGTCATGCAAATGTTACCAACATAAAATTTATAATAAAATATGAACAGATATATAACTTTCAAAAATATTCAAGTAACTATGACAGTTATTCTACAACTTGGATATTTCAGACGAAATTGTTTTGTATGAACTGGCCCTGCTTTGATTAACATTCAAATTAAATTTCTCACTAAGAAATATGCATTTATTTCTGTTCCATAGAAAACGAACATAGCAATATTACAGTCAATAAATCATGCAGCGATTAACAGGCGAGTTATTAAAAAGATTCTCTTCCACTTCTGCTGTCCAGAGTTGAGCTTCTCCCGTCTCACTAAGGGTCCATACCTTGTCTCTTTTTCATTTTTTTTTTTTTTGTCATCTAAATTGCTTTCTACATGCAGAGCCAAAAGAAAGTGGGTTGCAGTTGTGGGGACCAGCCTTCCTGTGCCCTTTTCTAGGGCTATAGCAAAAGATTCAGCCAGGATTTCATTGATTTGCATTAGGTGTTTTTTTTGTAAATGTTATTATTACTACTTGGTTTGCTATTTATTGGATTTTCTTGGCTATTCGTTTGGATTTGCCTTTGGAAATTGCATATTGGATGGGCAATCCAGTTTTTTGCTCTTTTTAGCTTTTTACTTGATTTTCCTATTTTGTTAAATAAATTCTTCCTTTACAAAGATAATTTTTGCCCTTTTGTTTACAAGCAAGGCATTTGCAGCATTTTTGTTTACATTTTGAATTGTTAAGCCATTCAAGGCATGGTAGCTGTCAAAAACAGGGATGGTTGAAGCCCATTAAAGCATTCCTTGTGTGATTTTAGGCTATACAAGAAATAAATTGCTGTTGTTAAGTCATGTCAAGGCTGCCTTTATGGGTGTTTGTGAAGGTTTCAGCTTCTTTTCCTATGTTTGAGACTCCATGTAACAACAGGGAGTATTATTTTGCGGTCTGGCAACTTTTTTGAGTTTTGTAAGCCTGCAAGGTCATAACACTCAACTCATGTATTTGAAATGTTTGGGTTTACTTGCCACTCTACTAATGAGCAGAAGTAAACATTTGCATATAGAGGATGGAAGCATGCACTGATACAGCGCATTGCTGAACCCACCAGACAACAAACCACCTCAGGATCCCATGCAGTCGTGCAATGTGTGACACCTCAGCACCACACTCCTTCGAATGGAATGGAACAGTATGAGGATTTTTACAGTGACTGGAATGCCAGTCCTGCCATCAACCCCCAAATTTTCCCTGCATGTTTTGGAGGACCTGCTTGTAGGGCATTTGCATATAACATAAATAATTATTAACACCAGTAATATCCTAATGATTTTACAGAAAATGGGCCATTTCATTCTCCTTGTAGGTTATCATTTTTACTTTCTATTATGTATGTATGTATAGGGAAAGTATTGTAATCGTCCAAAGATTCGATGTTGTGATTTTGATGAATCTCGATGTTTTAGACCTCCCTGACTTTCTCATATATGAAGTATAGGGAAAATATTGGAATCCTCCAAAAATTTCATTTTGAGACTTGTTTTAGACCTCTCTGAGTCCGAAAATACCATTTTTGGAATTATGTCTGTGTGTCTGTCTATGTGTGTGTGAGTATTTAAACACAATAACTTCAGTACGCTTTCACTTAGGTCAACCAAATTTTGCATGCAAGTATTAGGTACAAAAGGTAGATTTCATATAACATTTGGGCTATTTCCACTGACCGGAGGTGGTACTTTACCTTTTATTTATGCAGCTGCATAGTCTGATTTATTCAACTTTACTTTTATAATAATTGTTCAATATATTATTAATTTGATTTGATTAGTTGTTGATGGTTCTTTAATGTACATAATATAAAAATATAATCAATGTCTTGCGGTTTACTTCTCAAATAATCATCCCCATATTTGAGTATATGAGAAAGTCTAGGGGAGATCACTCCCGATTTTTAATACTGAAATAGCATCACATTTTATAAGATTTCCCTTATTATTAACCAATAGACCATAAACAGTGTTTACAGATGTTTTCATTCATTTGCATTTTTTACACAAAAAGTAAATTGTTTATCAGTTAGATCTACCAGTGCACAACCAGGCAAATGATTATCTGTGGTATAAGATTCTAAGACAAATATTAACCCTGACAGCCAGTGGCCACATAATATAACCATGCAGTAGAAAAACTACACTAGCCAAAATCATGCTGGGTTTTCACCTTATTAACTCCAAATTGTGAATAATTTTTGTTTAATGTAATTTCTTCCAAAATGGATCATCCCATTGTCACAGGAGATATAATAGCTGCCTTAGAGCTCTTTATCGCATGTTTGTTTCATTCTATAGTTTAAGCTTGCATGAAAAGGCTCAATATTTAACAGACAAAAGTCTCTCTGATAGCAGTGTAAACATGTTTGTGTATTATACAAATTTGTAATTACATTATATTATATTACGTCTGATTTGTGCTTTTCTAGACTTATGTGGTTGCTTTCTGCCAGAAATTAATTTTAATAAAGGTAGAATTTTAAAAGGACATATGGCCAGAATTGTTTTGCCCTATGAATAGCAGAAAGACAATTTTAAATATAATACTCATTTTGCAAAGTTCTACTGTTTTTCAAAAATTATGGTGTTTAAATTTTTAACTCAAACAATCCAGCTTGCAATATTGACAGTAACCAATACAAATAAAATGTACAGGTTTTCTCAACTGTTGATTTTGTTTTATGAAACAGTACATTTATCATGTCTCACTGATCAAGTTTGCGTATATTAAACAGAGTATTGCAGTGTCTTTGTTAATATGCAGGTAGATATTTGGATAAATATAAACAAATTCATTTGCCCAGAGCCAGTAGAAAGATATGTTGTTATCGATAGGTTGTTTACAGCAAAGCTAACAAACTTTTCAGAAGCATTCCCTAACATCTTCCACAGAGATTGGGTTTTTATACATCATCTGGTATCAATTGCCCCACCCACTAAGAGGAATGAATTACTAGCATGCCATTGTGCTAGAAAAAGTTAGGTATTTCTAACATGGTACCATATAAGGCAAGACTTCCTTTTGCTAAACAAATACATTTTGTACTCAGCTAAACAAAAAAATGAGGCAATGTATACAAACTAATACCTTTTTTTCTGATTTTGTATGTATTGCACACATTTCCGTTGAGAGAGTAACTAGTAGCTAAGCTTTTCCTCAGGAAAGCCACCATAATTTACTTAATTTTCTAATTAAATAAATATTCCATGACTATCTGTTTCTTCTTTCTGTTCTGGATTATTTTTTTCACATCTGGGTTACAGCTGTCTGAGAACGCCCACTGTATTGCAAATAAAATATATAAATAAATAGCACAAAATCTACAATAAATGTTAATCTTATGCAGACTATGCATAGGGATTATAAATGTGCTCTGGTAATAATTATACTGCAGATATTCAATGGTACTAGACCATTGCGACTACCACTTTAGGACTAAATTATTAAACAATTATCTAACAATGATTGAATTCTATTTTAACTAAGACTTTTCATAAAAGACCACTATTATGAAAGTTTAAAAAGGGCATTTAAATGTAAATCAACCATGCTGTTCTCATACCAATTTAAGTGAATTAAAAAAGTAACAGTAATGCTCCAATGACAGCAATAAAGCTAACAAACTCAAAAGAAGTAATATGACTTGTTTGAAGGATTCTGTTTTAGCAAAACCGATTCATAATTTTAAGTAAAAGCATAACATTTTGATAAGAAAACATGATCAATCAACTTTCAATCTGTCACATATCAATTGGCCACTTTCACGCAGTCCATGAAATTGTTCCATCATTTTGTTAATTTATTACTGATCTGTTAATATATAGCTATCTATAGGACAATGCAAAGGTTATTCACAACCTTAGCACTATAAGACACTATCTAAGGCTGCAATAGGTTATTAAGTATATACAATTTTACATTACATTGCATTAATTGTTTATGAAGATATGACTATATAGTGAAATACAGGAGAAGATGCACTTTACCTTTTTATCAAAGTAATCAGAATGAGTGCAACATAGGCGTCAAACAGGATGAAATGTCTGTTCTAAATTTGCATCCAAGTTGAACATAATACACTCAGCTTGCTGCTATGATAAATTATATCTGCTTAGTGCTATAAAAAAAATCCCCTCAGCCTTATGCGTTCAAAATCCTACCTAATTATGAAGCATTCTAACATACTAATTGAAAGTCAAGTGCAAATAATTGTCCATGCAATAATGTGATCTCAACGGAAATTTACATTTTAATCTAATCATAATGAACAGGTCATTTATTTTAATGCTGAAACAATAGTAAAGCTATAGATTCCTAATAAACATTTGAATGAAATATAAAGTAAAGTCAAATAACAGGCAAGAGAGAGATAGCCTTGGCGGAAGCAGGAAGAACACTTGAGGGCAGTTGATTGAAAGATGCCTCACTTTCGAACTAAAACAAGAATGAGAAGAAGGAAATGACAGAGGTGGCAAGATTTCTGGGTTACTAAAATGTACAAGAGCCCAGAAGCAAGCATGTGGGACTAAACAGTCTCTCAAAAAGGCTTGGAAACCATTAACTCTCAGGGGTGTGTGGGCACCATAAGCCATTAGAGGAAGTTCAAACTTGGTGCCCCTGTTACAAATAGAAACCTGTCTCTGACATCAGTCCGTGATGGGGTCTAAATCTGGAGAAACACCCCAACAGCTGGAGAAAAAGGTGCCAGACAGAGAGAAAGAGAGTGCTTTGGTGTGTTACTGGTGTGGGCATGTGGACAAGTCATCCAGCCAGACAGACAAGGAATCAAGAGCAATTTAGACAGGCCCAAAGAGGCAGTAGAGTTTGGATTTGTCTCTCTTTATTTGTACTTTGCATTATACCTTTTATATCTCCATCACTTTTCACTGTTTTGTTCTTTTGTACCTAGTGTATTTCTGGTAGTGGAAGTCTTTTACAAGAATATTGCAAAGTCTGAAGTACTTCAGATAGTTCAGAAAAATATTTGTCTGAAGACAGTTATTTTTATGTCTTCTGAAATAGTGTACAAATAAAAAAAACATATTTTAGAGTTCCAAACATTCCATTTCCAAAAAAGTGAAACAATACAATAAGATATTTGAATATCATTAAAGAAAGAAACTAACACAGTAATATATCACTTTCCAATACAAAAAAGTAAAATCTTTATAGGCATATACCCCAGTGGTTAATGAAGTAAATACAACAAACATGCTAATGACCAATAACATCATGAGTTGGTTAAACCATATCTATTACATGACTGGACAAGTGACAACCATGCTGAAAAGGCGAGGTTGTAGCAGATGTGGTGGTTTATCTTTCATATCTTACCCCATAGCAAAAGTAAGCATAGCAGCCAAACACAAGGTTGTCATCCTACATCTTCATTGTCCTTCCCAAGCAGAAATGTCACGGCTAACAGGTTCTTCCACAGCTATACAAACAAATGAGAGTGCTGCAAATAAAAAATACAGTTTATTCCCCTTGAAATTGGAAGATATCAGCTAAGAACTGGCAGAAACTACTTTGCACACCTATGTACACTCTGGAAAAGTCATGTCACAAGTGATCTTCATGGAATATTTGTGACCAAATGCCAACTCATTGTTATGAGGTGGAAATAAAGCCAAATGTGTCATCAACGTACCAAAATACATATACACTGGAGTGCAGAAAAATGGCAGCAGTTTTTTGAACTGATTAGCCAATAGAAATTTGTCCGTCGAAGGGCTGGAAAACAGCACACGTATGAATGACTTCAAACAACAGTGAAACAAAGTGGAGATTTTCTGCAGGTTTAGGTCTACATTTCTGCAAATGGAGTATATAATTTAATCAAAATTAATGGCCCTATCACTGACAAGAAGTACAGGCAGATCCTTATCCCGTACCATCGGAAAGTTATCTGTTCATTCTGGACCACATCCTGCAGCATGACAATAACCACAAATACACAGTCAAAATCATAAATAAAACCATCTGTAGTAAAAGAGGCAAGGGGAATCCTGCAACAGCTCGTATGGTCCTCACAGAGCCCTGATGTCAATATCATCTAGCCAGTCTAGGATTATTTGCAGAGACAGAAGCAGAAAAGTCAGGTAAAGTCATCCATGGAACTGTGTTAAGAGAGGCCAGTAACAACCTACCACACAATAAACTTCAGAAACTATATACATGTGTACCTAAGAAAACGAAGGGTGTTTGTAAGGCAAAGGGTAGTCACACCAAATATTAATTTAATTTATATGTTTTTCTGCACTTTCTTGGACATTTTTTGATTAAAAACTAGTAATGGGATTGTTTTTGAAAGCATTTCCATTTTACAGCATTTTCACAGTACTGTCTATAAAACATTGAATAATGAAGTCTTAATGTAGCTTCTTATTCATAAAATCGAACATCATTTAAATGTTAAATATGCAAAAAACAATTGGTGTGCAACTGATCACTCAACAGTAAAGGAAGTAAATATTTTCTTTGTATTAATCAACCATGTAGTCTAATATCAATTTTAATAACATACTTAAAGTACTCTATTCAATGTAACTACAGCAAAGCTTACATTAAGTGTCTCAAATTTCAGTCAATTAATCAGAAATGTGTAATTCCCTATACTGTGTAGTTTCCTATGCTGTTATGCCAGCAACACTGTGATTGTATATTAATAATGGCTAGTGTCACACATTAGTGTTGGAGGATCACCTTCCAGGTTTATCAGAGATAAGCGACACCACCCCGGGGCAAGAGGGTGCACTATCGCTAACTCTGTTGTCTCTTTTTTCACTCACAGTGGTGAGAAGATGCCCAGCAAGTGGATATGACTTTGCCTCTTCCGGCCAGAGTCCTATAGAAGAGTTGACACAACCAGGAGAGAGCTCCAGAGGATGACATGCTTTATCAAGTTGCTACCCATAAAAGAAAATTCACAAAGACTTATTTTTGTTTCTGTTTAACTGCCATTAGCACCACTGAGTGTTCCTTTTGTTTATTATTATTTGTGTTATTATTTAAAAGAGGCGAGCCTGCTGGCACCCTAAACTTCCTTGATGTTCAGAAGTGTCCTTCGACCCGTCCAAACTAGATACACACCAAGTTTTTACAGTGTACGTATAATGTAACATCCATCCATTTTCCAACCCACTGAATCCGAACACAGGGTCACGGGGGTTTGCTGGAGCCAATCCCAGCCAACACAGGGCACAAGGCAGGAACCAATCCTGGGCAGGGTGCCAACCCACCGCAGTATAATGTAACATGAAACACTTAAATATCTGTGTTGCCATAAGAAATATCCCGTTAAATTTACATTTCCACATTCGATCAGACAAATATTTAGTCATCTATAGCTATAAAGTAACTTTGTTAGTATAGCCAATATCCATTCAGATGTCCATCCAGTCATCCAGGCATTCAGACTGTTCGCAGTGAACCATAGTATTAAGGTGTTTGCATCCTGGGAGGTGAAGCACTGTGAATGTGGCCAAAAGATATAAGCTTCTGCTGTCATCAGTGCCGAATCCTTATGCTGCCATGCAAATGAGGATGTTTACACATTTTGATGGAAATTTTTAAAATGTATACATCCTAATTTGCTTCTAACCATTCTAAACATTGACATTTTAGCAAACTAGCCTTGTAAGTGAGCAGTTTATCTTCCCGAAGGATTTTATTGGCAGTTCCACAGAGGCTCATTTTTATGACTACACAACTCATAGAAGTTGGAAGCACTGCCATGAAATATATATTTTAATTTGAATATTTTTTTTTGCTAGGGCCTGACTAAGAAAATTATGAAAAGTTAAAAGTAACAATGTTTTCACAACTTGCCATTGGAAAACTTAATTTAATTTTGTAAAATTTTGTCTGTGCTTATAATTTGACTGTGTACAGTAAAAAATTTTAAGTCTATTCATTTATTCGTTTTTTTCTCTGAAGTGTCACAGTCCATTACAATAACAATGGTACATGCCAAGGACCAAATATGGTAGAATTGTAGTTCATCACAAAGCACACTCAGGCTCTCTCTTACACACACACACACACACACACACCTACACACATATTCACTCACACTGGGACAGGTTTAGTAACTCCAATTAAAATAACATGCATATATTCTAGATGTGGCATCAAATCAGTGTATCCAAAGAAATCTCACATGGACAGGTACAGAATGAAAAAACCCCACCAAAGTACAAGGAGTGATGTCTGGAGCTATGAGGCAGCAGCTTCAGTTGTATCCCATAGACAGAGAGCCAAGCAGGTACAAAAATGGAATGTAAAAGGGAAAAATTAAATATATACATCAAAATGTAAGCTTAATGTTGGGAAACTAAGACTAACATATTAACCTGCTAGAGCAGGTTCTTTGAGAAGTCATCCAGATTCTCTGATTCAGTGACCTCTAATGGAAATAAGCCCCAGGTAATCATGATGTTTTGGAAAGGACTAGATGTCAGTTAATCCGTTTCATTCATTTCTTCTGCAATTCTCAACATCCTCTTTAAATTGGCTCACATCATGTCAAGTAAACATTTTTCTGGAGAAAATTATTTTTTTACAGCTTTAATATCATTTTATACTTAAAGTTTATCTGCATTATTTGTTCGTGTGCACTAAAGTCCATCTTAGATCATTAAACAGTCTAAAATTCAAACTGAGTAATGCCACTTACTTTTTTTTCTACTGTAGAATAAAACTCATACAACTTCACTTGACAGCACATTTATTTCTGTCAATCATTTCCTTTGTCTGCCAATACTTCTGACACATACAGAGAGAAGCTCTGTAGTATGACATTCTGCACTGGATGCTGCAATTTTTAATTCAAAAGAAAAGAAACAAAACATTGAATGCCTTCATTATACTCACACTCATTAAAAAATCTCTAATACAGATACTTCGTTCTTGAGTTTCTAAACCTCAAATACAAATTTATCACATGCATTTAAACTTGATCTGCAGGATAGTTATTTATTTTGGTTTTGATTTTATAATTCATTTTAAAATATGGGAAAACTACACTTTAATATGGAAAACAATCCCAAAATGATTTAGCATAAGAAACAGTCCTTAAAGGTGTTTGCCTCTTGTTTTAAAAATAGGAGAGCTAAGTGTTTTAAGCCTTTTTTTATTTTTAATAAAGAGTCCAGCTGCTATAAGCAACTAAAAATGAGGCATGCTTACTATAAAGGGTGAGTGAACACAATGGATTTGGATTTCAATCAGCAACTCATAAAGAAGTAACTTCAGGTCTTAATCAGTCATTGCTTAATAGAGCAGCACTTTAAATATATTATTAACCTCATCTGTCTAGATTAAGAACTAATAGCCCACTTTGTGTGTATTGTCTTTGTAACAGTCCGTAATGTACATATTTATTAATCCACTCTTGCAGGAGAGATTGTGCAAATCTGAACCAATAGTAACCTTCAAAGTGAGCAGACACAGGTTAGGGGGCCACTAATTAAATGTCAGACTTGACAGATTAAAATTATGAAATTTAAAATCTCAGAGTAGCTCTTTGTCATTGTCAAATTAAGGAGCCCTGTGATGAGGAGCAGAGGATTGAACGATTTAATGGATTGAAAAGGAATGTGGTTTAGCAGCAGAGGATTTACTGAATAAAGATTTTTTTTTTTTTTTGCTGCCCAGGTACAGGGGAGGCCTTTTCAATTTTAAATTCTTTGAAAGATTTACATAGACTGGGAATATGAAGGCACAGGCATCTGCGTAAACTTCTAGACTCCAGAGTCTTAGTCAGGTTTAAGGGAACAAGACTTGTCTAAATGCTGATTAATATTCTAATTCTGACCTTTATATATATTTTGTTTTAATTTGCTATGCATATCAAATGTTGAAAACATGAAAGTGAAATGTTAAAAAGACAGCAAATCACAGTTTTATGGATTTCAGTGTTTAACAAATCTTATGTGGATTTTTTATATTATTTTTTCAATTATTGTGCCCACTCATGGTTGGAGTGGAGTCAGAAAGTAGCCTAGCACCAGTCCATTGCAGAACGTCGTATAAAAACTTAATTATAAAAAAGAAAATTAAAAAACTATTAAACAACCACTCAAGTTTACCTTTCATGTTCTACAATGGATTATACCCTGACAAACGTTCTATTGATCACCCAGGAAATTTTAGTTTTAAATATCCTATGATAGAAAGCAATATAACTGAACATAGATTACATTTCCTTATAATTAAAGCACAGGTTACTTACCTGACCAGGGTCATAAATTGTGTCACTATGAAAATTTCAAATTATAGCCTTATGGTTTCAAGTTCATTGCCTCATTCGTTATGCCAGTCTGCTGTGTCTGTCTTTTTCTTTCTGTCACCCATCATGTAGGTGCCAGAGAACAGAAAGGCATCAGCTTTATGTCTCAGCCTTTTTGGTGGCAAAAAAGAGCATGATCACTCAGAGTGTGGAACATTTGCATATCACTCTATGTTGGTATTCTTTTTGAAATTTGAAGAACAAAAATTTGTTTTAAGTAGATATTCAGGATTGATGGGGAAATTATTGACACTATTGATTCCTGCCCTTTTACTGTCCATTTTGAGTTGCACATTTTTCACATCTTCATAATTTTTTGCAGGTTTATGACCACATCTAAAAAAATCTACACATGCTAAGGTAACAAGTGACTATAAATGGACTTACTATTGCTAGGAATGCCCTTAAATAGACTAGTACCCAGTCCAGGGTGGGCTTCTCCCTTATATCTGATGCTACCTGGGTAATAAATGAATCCTGTTGACCCTAAAAGTTAAGAATGTTCAGCAAATTTAATTGATTTCAATGTTTTGTCATTATATCTGTTTACAACCAGATAAAATATACTTCTTCTTAGTTCAGCTGCTACATAAACCATGTTCTTTGCACATGCATCTCCACAGTAAAAGCATTTTGAAAACATTTAATATTGATACTCTTGCCCAGTATTTATAGATAACATGGACATTAATATGAACCGTTCTGTTTAATATTATTGTCTTTAATAAATTGGTTAATTTGGCTTTCAACTTAGAAACTTATTTATCAAGTCACTTCAAGAAAAAACGCTTTTAGGCTAACTTAGCTTTAAGCCAGTTTTTCCTTCATCTTTTAACCTTACCTTTTTCGATTGTGTTTATTTTGTCCTTTGTCATTCTTTACCCTGTTTTATGTCCTTTCGCTTTACCTGGTTGGTCTTGAAATTCATTTCAGCATTCATCACTAATAATAAAGAATAAAGTTACGTTAAAACCAAGCACACCATTGTTTTTCTTGTGAAATTCCCAATAAGTTTGATGTGTCACATGACCCTCTTCCTATTTAAAAAACAAAAGTTGGATCCAAAATGGCCGACTTCCAAATGGCCACCATGGTCACCACCCATCTTGAAAAGTTTCCCCTCTCACATATACTAATGTGCCACAAACAGGAAGTTAATATCACCAACCATTCCCATTTTATTAAGGTGTATCCATATAAATGGTCCACCCTGTATATGTGCACAACTTAATAAAACAGGGATTGGTCCCTGCCTTGTGCCCTGTGTTGGCTGGGATTTGACCCTGTGTTTGGATTCAGCGGGTTGGAAAATAGATGGATGGATGAAGTCAGCAACTGTATTAAAGAGCATACAGTAACCCAAAGTGGTACCCACTGCCTAGTTGTGAAGACTGCACATGATTTGAGCTCTCTGGCAATAGCACAACTGCAAAATAAAATGGCACCCACTGTAATGATAAATAACTTCAGTGTCTGGGAGACAGAATATTTTATTTTGTAGTTAATAATAATAATTCTTTATGTTTATATAGTGCTTTTCTAACTACTCAAACTACTTTATATAGTAAAGTGGGGAGCCACTTTAACCTCCAATAATATGCAGTACCCACCTGGCTGATTTGACAGCAGCCATTTTGCACCAATATGCTCACCACACATTAGCTGATAGGAGGTGAAGGGGTGAGAGATGCTTAGCTTACTAGAGACAGGGGATGATTAGGGGGCCAGAATGACCAGGACATGGGGGCAATTTAACCAGAACATCGGTATACACCCTTTTTTTATGAAGGATGCCCAGGAATATTTTATGACCACATGGAGTCAGGACCTCGATTGTATGTCTAATCTGAAGGACGGTGCCATTTTTACAGCACAGTGTCCTTGTCACTGCACTAAGGCACTGGGATCCACATTCATACCACAGGGTATGTGCCCCCTGCCAACCACTCCAACATCTCTTCTAGCAGCAACCCAAGCTTTTCCTCCATGCTCTCCCATCCCAGTACTGGTTGAGCCCAAACATGCTTAGCTTCAGGTGAATGATCTGTTCTGAAGTGGATGTGATATTGAATATTATTAATCTTCATAATACATTTGCAGATAGGCTTATTGTGCAACATGAAATAGAAGAAAAAGGTATTGGTTCCAGGCACAGGAAGTTTGCACCTTAATCAGCTGCTATAGGGTACAGCTCCAAGTGAACTCAGTTGTCAGACTCTGGAGGGTTGCTTAACATACACTTAATTACTATGGCAATTTAAAATAGTTTTTCAATAAAATGATGAAATAATTTTTAATTAAACAAGTAATATGTGTAAAAGTAATCAAGGATGAATTAGAAAAAATGAGTTCACCTCTAAGAAAAAAGAATACTGTATAACAAACTGTAGAGTAATGCAAAAAAAAAAAAAAACAGGAGATTAAATCAAGTAATGATCTTGAAGAAATAGACCCTACGATTAAAAAAAAAAAAGTAGCCAGAATAAAATCTACTTGCCTGAAGCATCCCTTGGGACCAATCAAGGACTGGGAAAACTTGAACTAGTATATATTTATCTGCTCTGGTGCTCTAGTGTGAAGCACTTGAGCTCAGGAACTGGTGCATTTGAAGTTGATGTTAGAGTAAAATCATTCACCTTCAACCAATCACCTTTTAACTAAAGTTCTAACATCCAAAACCAAGTAAAGCTCAAAAAAATGCAACATTTCTCATTTGTGGAAAAAAAAAAAAAGCCGATGCTTCATTTGTCATTTACAAAATCATGTCCAAAAGCCTCTAAGCATGGAAAAAAATGTCTCTCTTTAAAAGCCTATAAGGAAACCTTTTTTTTTTAAACCTGTTATTAAAAAATATGAAAACATGTGCTTCCAAGTATTAAGTCCTTCCTTTTTAATGCTATAGCTGGATGAATGGCAGCCCTGGAACAAAATTTCAATGATAACCTAGGAACAACAAAAACTTGACTATTTTAGATCATACTTACCAACTTTACTCTACCCTGCCCTTTTCATAGTCCAGCTAAACTGCACATTCTCTGACTCTTATCTCTTTTGCAACTGTTACAAAAAAATCATCCTCCTCACAAAACAATACATTGAGTGCCCAAATTCCTTATATGAATTTCTGTACATGCAATTTCACATAATCATAAAAGACATATGTTTAGTTTACTGTTTATTTTTCAAGATATGTAATAGCAAGCTGAGCCAAAGTAATGACATGTTAGAAGAAGCTTTGTAGCCTTTCATTAAACAACCCCAGATTCTGGCTAAATAAACAGATTTCTAGGCCTTATCTTTTCATTTCTGTAAACCTTATGCATAAACATTAGTTACTTTGAAAAATCTGAACACCATGCAGTTACATATATCAATTAATTCAGTAGATCAGCAATACAGAATTAAATAGAAATGGATTTTGGAGATTTTAATTATCAAAGTAGCAATTTACTTACTTGCATCCATATTTATGATGCTACTGTTTTTTAATGAACCCTGTGTCAGATCATTTCCAGGCACATTAGGGTGGCAGTCAGCATAGTTTAGGTTAATGAGCTCAAGCAAGAGACCTTTTTTTTGCTGCAAATGAACAAAAAAACAAACTCCAGTTGCAGTACAACATTTTCAAATAAACAAACTCATGGTAAATTAGCCTGATTTTTGTTATTACAGCCATGGTTCAAAAGGCCTTGTGCCGAAGCTGCGTCTCAATTTATTCCGCAGCAGTCAGGTTGGGAGCACAGCTTGCAATAAAGAAATTAACAACTAGAAGCTGCAATGCTGTGCAGTGGCACTCAACGAGGATCAAAAAACGATGAGGATTTAAAGTGACAAGAGCCAATTAAATTTAATTACACAAGCTGTATTTTCATTTTAACTGACACATTTTATTAAGAAGCCACATGCACTAAAACTAGAAAGTGAGCCCAAATTATATCTGTGTAATATAGTTTGGTTATGCAAAATCTAGACTATCTAATTTACTTCAATTCAATTAGAGACTAGAGGATTGTAAAAGACTTCAATTGTTTGGAAAAAATGTAGGTAAAAAATCCGGCATTACATCATCGAATGTAATGGACTGTTTTTAAGATATTTATTTTGCCATTTTGTTACAATATAGATTTCAGGAGAAATAAAAGGCTCAAAATTATTACCGGCTTTGGAAGACCAAAAAAAGGTGAAAAGATTTAAACTTTTACTCGCACTGTAATGATCTGCAACTAACATTTTTTATACTGGAATGGTCACAGAAAATATGATTTCATATGTACAAAATTGCATTGATCTTTCTTTTGAGGGGACAAGACAGTGAGCGGTTTTGCTCAAAGGCCTTGAAAATGAGTTTATTGTAAGATAGGAGTATTTTTTTAGTCTGCCCAGCACACATTAATAATCTTCTTCAATTATGTCACAGTTTCTGGCCTATGTGATGATTTAGTACAATGCACTACATCTTAAGATGAAATTTTTTAAATCAGATTCAAAATGGAAAAAATGTTGAAAGGGGATATTAAATCAAGTTTTGGCCCCTTAATAACTTCACACACTGGACCACTTGACACTAAAACATTAGGACGATTATTAGAAAATAGACTTTTTTTTTGGCTTTTGTTGTTCTGACCAGAATTTTGTTTCAGTGGTTAGTGCCGTTGTTTCACAGCTCCAGTGACCTGATTTGGAATTCGGTGTGTAGTTGAATCCACATGTTCTCCCCAGCCACTCTGGTTTTCTTTCACATGCCAAATATGTTCATTCTACTTTAATAAGCAACTCTTACCTATTTTCAGGAAGCAAAGCTGTGTGTATGGGTAGCACAGCTATACAGTGGCTAGTAGTGCAGCCTCACATCTCCAGAGAGCTTGGGTTTTAATTCTACGTTAGTCGCTGTCTGTATAAAATTTCCATATTTTCCCCATGTCTGGATGTTTTCCTCCAATATCCTCAATGTTAGGTTCGCTGGCAACTATAAACTTGCCCTGTGTCAGTGAGTCTGAATGTGTGCTCTGCCATGGACTGGCATTCAATTCAGTGTTGGTTTCTGCCTTGAACCCAATGTTGATGAGATATGGTTTGGGTTGCCTTACTGTCAATTTACACAAGTAGACAAAATGGATGGACAGTTAGTGAATCATTGTGACAAGTGAAGAAGTAGTGCCTTGTCCAGGATTTCCTACCAGTCTAGGCTGCTGATCCTCCAAGAGGATATTTTCATTTCGTCATTAAACCTAAAAGAGAAAATGAGCTCTCCATTCTTAAAATGAGAATGTTTATTAGTTTCATACCTAATTTATAATCTTCATTCCAAAGGCCCTTTTCAGCAGCTAAATAAACATCTGTTAATTTGCTGATCATGGTGTCATACAGATCAGAACCTTTCACTAGTTTCCATAGATGTGTTTTGAAATATTGGCCATGTGATGGTTTAATATTAAATTGAAACTTCTACTAATCTGGGGTGCATTTCAACAACGAGTAAATAACGAACAAGATAATGAATGATGTAGGTTAAGAATAAATACATTTTGCAAGTGTTTCCCAAAGCCCTTTGTTAGCCAACATTTTGTGAATGAGTTCAAAGTACTTCTTTGTTGACTCCAACCCAGCATTCACCTTCACAAAAGCACACTGACAATAACAGGAACATCGATCCCACATATTTCAGTCGTGAAATATGTTAAATTGTCACAACAGACATATACACATGTAAAAATAAGTAATAAAAATCAATAAAAACACATGAAAGTACACAAATAAAGACTAAGTTAATTTAACCCATAAATGGGCACAAAATATGACATGGCTTCCTTACAAAAAACAACAATAGCAAGCAGAAGATATGAAAAGGAATTAACACTTCACAAAAAAGGAGGTAAAACAACTTACAGTATATTGGAGATGAAAAAAATAAAGAAGTGTTGTTCTCCAAAGCTCCAAAACCGTTGTGCAGGAACCAGAATCACATCTACCACATCACTAGAGCGCACTCTAAATAACACTTTTTAAGCTGATTTTGATTAAATAAGTATATGCCATCAAATTAGAGTGAATAGCCAACTCTTAATCACAAGGAATATACATGTTTACATTTTTCAACACCATATATGATCAAGAGACCCTTTCAGTCTATCAGCTCCTTTATGTCCCCAGTTGCATGAATATAGTTGTTATGAATGAAGTTTCCAATTCTGACATTAGTTTTCCTTTGACATGTGTTTTGAGAAGGTCTGCCAAGATCCCGTTGGCCGTTGCTATGGTAAATTGTGAGTGGATGGATGAGAACTACTTGTCTTTAAATAAAAATAAAACAGATGTTAATTGTTGGAGGGAATGACGTTGATCACAACAATATTTTGTCATCATTTAACTCAGTTGGAATCACCATTAATTTCACTGAAAAGGGCCGAAATCTCGGAGTTCTCTTTGACTCTAACATGTCATTTAAAGCACATATTACAAAGTTGTCCAAATCATGTTTCTTCCATCTTAAAAAATATTAGGAAATTAAGCTGCTTTCTAAATAAACAGGATTCTCAGAAATTAATTCAAGCATTTATTTCTAGTAGGATTGACTACTGCAATGTGGTGTTCACTGGATGTTCAAACTGTTCTTTATACAGCCTCCAGTTAATCCAAAATGCTGCTGCAAGAATTATCACAAGAACAAGAAAATATGAACACATAACTCCAGTTCTTAAATCCTTACACTGGCTCCCAATTAAGTTTAGGGCAGATTTTAAAATCCTCCTTTTAACATATAAAGCATTAAATGGCCAAGGTCCAGCTTACTTGTCTGAACTTATCCTGACTTACAAACCTGAGCGCACATTAAGATCTCAAGATGCCGGTCTGCTTATGATTGCAAGGATTAATAAAATAACAGTGGGAGGTCGTGCTTTTAGTTACAGGACCCCATTGGTCTCAGCTTTTAAATCCCTGCTGAAGACTCACTACTTCAGTTTAGCATATCCTGACTAGAGCTGCTGATTAACTGTACAGACTGCATCTCTGTTGTCAGTCATTAGCACTAAAACATAAGTAACATGATAGTTCTAATTTGATACTAACCCTCACCTATTCTGTTTCTCTTCTTGGTACTCAAATGGGGCACTTGGTGCCACGGCCCACCTGCCAAGTTGTTGTACCTGCCTATGGTAAAGTCATCCCTGATGGAGGATCGCAGGAATCATTGGATTGGCTGGCCCAGCACTGTTTCAGCTGTGGAATGGCCAAATGGGGGAGGCAGCTTGATGGATGAGGTCTCCAGGACTCTAAACAAATCCAAATCATATTATGAGATATCATCCACTGTTAAATTCTGCTAGATACTTCTAAAATTTTTATTTTTATACTGTATTGAGGATTTGTTCTGTTCTGTGTATTGTATTGTATTGACCCCCTTCGTTGTGACACCCTCTGCTCGCCCAACTTACCTGGAAAGGGGTCTCTCTTTGAACTGCCTTTCCTGAGGTTTCTTCCATTTTTTCCAGTTTTTCCTTGTCCTCTTAGAGAGAAGGCTGGGGGGCTATCAAGAGGAAGGGCTGTTAAAGCCATTGTGGCACTCTTGTGTGGTTTTGGGCTATATAAAAATAAATTGTATTTTATTGTATTATATCAGCAAATCCAATATGAAGTTGTCTGTCACAGACAGATGGTTTATTTTAGAACAGTATTAAGTACTAGGGTATTGTACCTTGTTAGCCATTATGAATGTAGTGAGAAGTCAAGCAAAATTACACCTTTTACTGGCTAACTAAAAAGATTACAATATGCAAGCTTTCAAGGCAATTCATCTTGCCTGAAGAAGGGGCCTGAATTGCCTTGAAAGCTTGCATATTGTAATCTTTTTAGTTATCCAATAAAAGGTGTCATTTTGCTTGACTTCTCACTATAGAACAGTATTAATAAATTCTTGCCAAGTTCTGAAAAAGCTTTGAATTTCTCTGGTTACACCATGTTATACACAAATCACTAAAGAATGCATCTTTTCATTTGCTCATGTCCATTAATTCAGTTAAAGTAAAATTAAAAAGCCTCATTCCCAATATTGCCTTAGATCATGGTAGAGTAAACTTTTTTAATTTAATTGATAAATTCTCTAGATGCTGCTATGTCTTCATCATTTTTAAAAAACATTTTCAATAGATATAGAAGATTAAGAAGGTTGGGTAGGTTGCTTTTAAAAAATTTCTAACATGCAATAAAAGTCTTACTGAAATATTGTGTTTCAGGTATACAAGAGATACAATGCAAACAAACTTTTGAAACAAAGATCCCTTAAGGTTTACATATCAGATGCTTTTCGTGAATTAAGTACAAGTGATGAAGCACCAGATTACTAGTAATTTGCACATACAGAAGAATTTGAGCAGGGTTTCTTTCATATGGCTGACCGATAGGTTTTATCACTTTTTACTTTCTTACAGGGTCTCAAAGTCCATACATTCACAACTCAGTGATAAAATTTGAATTAGCTTTTATCTTTTAAGAATTTTAAATGTAAATATAGGAATACTTTGAAAGAGATGCAATAAATTTGGAAGGATATTTATTTTAGCAATATTAATTTTCCCTGTTAATACGAGATAAAGATATGACCTTCTGTTAATATTTTGTTTTATAGTTTCCATAAAGTTGCAAACATTTTATCTGAAAATTCTGCTTTTTTCCTGCAAATATCACAACTAGATATTTAAACTAATGTGAGACAATTACAGATAAATAAACCTGTTACATAAGAAGTCTGACAGATGAGAGGAGACCATTTATTCCATCAAGCTTGTTTGGTTAATTAATAGCTTGGTTATCCCAAATGGCAGCATCAGGTACAGTGCCGGGTTGGCCCACTCACTCACACTCTACATAATGCAATATTTCAGTATCTGAGTGTGTCTTCTTGAGAATCCTTTCTCATGTCTTATACTTCCCTTATTTTTCAATATTTTGCTTGTTTGTGCTTGGAGTCTCAGACCTCTTAAATTAAAGAACTTTAGTTCATCATCTATATTATCTTAAAGAGATGCAAGCCTATTGCCTTTCAAATCATGGCAGCAGTTCCAATTATTATTATTCAGGCAATGACAGAAATGGTTGATGGATTATTATGGTTGATATGTTTTTTTCTCAAAGTAACCTTTACATTCTTCTGTTCTTCTTTTAATTCAGCCAGTCAGCCTTTATTTATGGGAGTGTCATTCACAATGAGCACCATTCCATTGCTTTTCAGATCAATTAACTACTGTATATCACCCAAAGTAAATATGATAGATCTCTAAGAATAATTATGATGAAGGATCTTAGCAGAGAGTATTATTCTTTATTAACAAGACAGGTGGCAGAGTGGTTCAGGTTCAAAGTGTTTAATCCTGAATCCTGTGTCCAATTGATGTGTGAAGATCTGATGTTCTCCTTATATTTGTGTGGGCTTTTCTCCAGGTAGCTCAGTTTTTCCTCCACACTCCCAAAGACGTGCATGTTGGGTTAAATGGAAATTCTGAACTGACAAAGTGTGAGTGGGTATTGCGTTGGAATGGTGCCCCATCCTGGGCTGGTTCCTGCCTTCTGTCTTAGTTTCTCAGATTAGGTTTCATTCCATAATGACACTGAATTGGAATAAGATGGTTAGAGAAAGGAAATGTTTACTCAAGAGTTGCTTTGCCCAAGGTAACTTATAAAAATCAGGAAACATACTGCATTAGAAACTACAAAGCAGTCAAATGAAATGGAAATTATCTGATGTTTTAAAAACAGTTTAAAATGTGTTTTATATACATAGAAATATCACTACTGTATAAAATGTTATGATTTTTTTCATTCTTTAAAAAGGATTGGTAGAGTTGAACAGGTTCAATTTAGGAACCTGGGTTCGCAGGTTCTTTTCATGTTAAGAATGGATTTTCCCCAGGTATGCCAGATACTTTCTGTATGTCAATGATTCTACATAACCTTAATTGTTGACTTAAAACTAGCACGGTGCAAGTGTTTAGGTATATATAACCATGTTTACAAATCACTGCTGCTCCATCCATCACTGGGTCCTAACATGTGGCTAATACTGCCAGAATAGGTTCTAGCTTCCAGTGATGTTTCAATGAGAAATATTGGATTAAAGAAAAGGTTGACATTTTAAAATAATATAATACTTTACAATGGGGCTCTAAGTACTTGTTATAATATGTCAATATATTCCTTATTGATATGTAATGAAGACTAAACACAAAGAATAAATAACCAAGTAATAACTAATGTGGTAAACAGTAGAACTTTTGGGTCGTTAGATCTCAACTTGATGTTACTTTAAAGAAATGTGGTGAATAATATGGACAAGCTTTGCTCGTCTGATTGGTTTATTCTCATCAATACTGAATTAATGTGGTAAATGTTCAAACAAAATCCTTTGTTAATGTCTTGCTACAAAGCAGTAAGTGACTACTAGGTACACTACGAGTAGCTCCTGCGCTGAAGTGTCAATAATGCTTTATAAGTCTGGTTAAATCCAAACAAAATATTTGCTAAGGTCCTCTTTGGCCGATGTCACATTATGCGAATTATAATCGGAGGGGATGTCAGACCTAACAACTGCAATTGCTGATCTTGTTGCTGGACTGAATTTACAAAACTAAAAATCTCTGAACATGTCAAATTTCCCACTTGCTTGACAATTTTCCAGCTGTTTCACTTCCAAAGAACTGCATGCTCACCCTGTTTTCTGACAGCAACATTGTGTCTGACCAAGCCAGTGCTTTACAAAGGGTTAATAGGTACGGTCTTGGTCCCTTTTTCTTTTCTTCATTCTGTCATGGTATGTAAAACATGAGACATCAGTCAGACGAACCTCTCTTTTGTTTTCAAGGTCCAAAACACCTAAATTCCTTAATCCTCCTTGCTGGCTGACTGCATTATATGCATTTTACTTCCAGACAGTTGGTCAGTAGTTGTCAACTCTTTTACACACAGATCCCATACCTACGAATTAAGACTAATTCAGACCTGTTTTGGACTAGTTGAAGTGAGTCACAGAGTATGTCAGACTACACAAAATTATCTGACTCGCTAAAATGATGTTGTAACATTCAGTCTTAAAAAGAAGTGACAGGTACACTTCATTGCCTTTTAGGGAGATGGATGTTGTTCAGAGGATTGCAGGCATCGAATTATATCAGTCCTTGACCCCTTTTCCTACACCCACTTATACCAAAACAAGAAATAAGACAATGGACAATACATGTATATATCCAGCTATCCAAAAAAATAAACACCAGTTCAGCTTAACAAAAGGGTCAACCTGGCAACAACTGATTCTTGTTCAGAAGCCCAAATGTTTTTCTGTATAGGCTTTGTCACGCACGTGCGATTAGGGGGCTGCGTAAGGACCTAAACCGTAGCGTGAAAGCGCATGCCAGAAGGGATTGGCGTACTAACCTCTCTCTCTTTATCTCTGCAGTAAGAAAGACGCACCACCCCCATGAATGTCCCATGTTTACCTGACCACGCATCACCACTTCCGCCTTCCCTCTGTCGACCTCTGATAACATCATCAATCCCAGAACCCATCTCGGTTCCTTCCCAGCATTCATCTCTTTTCATTTCCGGTCCCTCATCATAAATGCTTCCCCATTCAGCCATTCTAGCAGTCTCTGTTAGATGAACTACTTTTTGTACAATTTTACTTTGGCTCATTTCTACAGTATATGGGGCCGGACAACCGCAAACCTTAATGAGTTTCTTGTCTTATATCTATATCATTCATCTATTAAACCACTTTTTTGGTACCCTCCTCTAAATAGCAGATGACACTAGTTGAAGTTTGTCTCAGCTTCCTTAATTAGCTCTGTTAGCAGCTTTCTTGTTCTGTCTCCTGGGATTCTCCTCATTTAGTGACCATGATTTAAAAGCAAAAAAAATTCCACTACAAATGTCGCATCATTTCTTCCATCGTCACAGCAATATAATGCTGACCCTAGGCATTCCAATTCCAAGAACCAATCTGAAAAGAAGTGGTGCTTTTTGCTGTGATGCACGTAGGAATACTTTAGCAACAGAAATTCACCAGGCTAATACTGTACAACAAAAAAACTGCTAGAATTCCATTATTTTAAAATGGCTTTTTCGTTAGTACATTTTTTTTGTATCCCTATTACACTATATGGGCATTGAATTATCATTTTCCTCTGGGGTTTGCAATTCCCTACTAATCTGTACAATTCTCCGCTCTCTTTTCTGGCTCTTCTGTGGTGGTGCATGTTGCCACCACTTGATCAAGGTACCATGCTGCCCCCTGTGATTATGGATTGAATGGCAGGTGTCCCAAATGTCCACATCCTCAATTTCTTCTATTCAAAGTCTGAAAACCATAAGGACTGATTTAGAACATCTATGTTAGGTAAAATGCCCAGTGGGTGCTGGGTGGTCATTTGGCTTTGGAACCCCTGCATATTTTTTTTTTCTCCAGGCTAACTGGAGTTTTTAGTTTTTGTTTTTTTTTTTCTGTCCCCTGGCTATTCAATCTTGCCCTTTTCTTTGTTACATACTACATTATGTTATTGTCTAATCTTGTTTATCTTTTATATTAACTTCCTTTTATTTCATTTTTGTAAAGTACTTTAAGCTACATTGTTTGTGTGAAAACATGCTATATAAATAAATGTTTTTAGTAACTCTCAATGCCTGAATAAATTCTGTAACCACTTTTATTCAGTGTTGAGATGATGACCAAACATTTCCCCTGAATCTTTGCAGCCTTGGTATAATGTAAATGAAGTCTGAGACTGGAAATCATTGGGTCATGTCTAATGTGACACGCTCTTTACGTAACAGTACCTGACTAATAGATGCATTTAAAGCATTATCAAAAAAGTATACAAAACAGATACTCCCACCATCTCTAAAAACCCTTTTCCTTAAAATGACCCCTATATCACTTCTGAAAAAATATTTTGCTTTTGAATATCCAACAGTTGGCACATTTTCGACTCATTACTTCATTACTTGTTTTCTGGTACATCAGTATATTGTCTGAAGGCGCTTCTAGGTATAACTAATATGGAGGAAGTAACAAGTTACCTTTTTATACTGAGTATCTCCATGCAGAATACAATCTTCTTATGTCAATTTCTAGGTCTTTACATGACATTAATATTCAATTATTGGATCACTAGGTAGTAGTAAAATATTTAGATCTGTTACATGAAAACCTTTACATTATTTTCTTAAGCAAATTTAAATTCTGCCACTGTTTAACAAGGCCATTTCTTCCTGATGGGATCAGTTTACCTCACATTTGTTTCAATTTAAATAGCAACCCTAATAATCATATTTCTTGCCAAGCTGTTTTCATGACAATGTTCCATAATATACTGCATTAAAGCAACATTAAAAAAATCGCAAGTATTAAATGTGCTGCTTGGAATTTGTTATTAGCTTATGGTTTATGTGTAAAAATTACTGTATGTTCATTTCTGCCATTTTTTCCTTTTCTCTTTCATTTTCCTTTGTTTTTTCACTTTTAATGTAACACTAAATGTTTCATTAATGCACCAACTAAGTCTATTTGTAGACAACAAAAAAAAAACACTGTAGCTGATTTTTTCATGCTACTGAAGTTATTTTTCTTCACTTAAAAAAAAAAAATCCAATTAATTTTGCTTTTATGGATGATCGTGCTCCCCTCCCCGAAGGCACATTTACTCGTTTGTGTTAATCCTCTCCCATCTGCTGCCAGCTAGGCCTAGTTGAAACAGTGATGCTTGTTCCAGGGTCACAGGGGTCAGCAGTGACACCAGATTTAACTGTTATTTACTCTGATTCCACGACAAGACAGAACCAGCGTCAACTGACTAAAGTGATGTATGTTAAATGTGTTCCAAATTACTAGCATGATGGATCTATCGATAGGCCATTTCAGCTGTCAGGATGCTTCTATCAGCCTTTCAGTTATCCTTCCTCTAGATGTGCTGCCCTTCCCCCACCCTGTCTTGCTCCCTGTCTCTATCACCCTCATTCTCCCTTTTCTTTTTTTGCCTGCCCTTTAGTTGTCTCTGCAGAGCATCTTGCTTCTCTTCAGAAATTAAACATAAGACAGGAGAGGACCAGTAGTCGTAGGGCAGGGTGCTGTCAGGATGCCTGGGCAGCACATTAGTTATCAGGGAGATGATGATGCCTTTTTCTAGACAGATTGGACCTTCAGCAGCTTTATTGCATTTTGTTGATGACTTATCATTGTGGATTTTTTTCTCATCATCATGTTAAGCTGCTATTTTTCATTTATCAATAGTGGTATACATTTACATTATTTTTATATCATTTTTGAAATAGTCATTATTTGAATTCAATGGATCGACCTATATACACGATGTAGTATATATATATTTTAATTGTCAGTGATATAAACCTTTGTATCGAAAATAAGTGGCAGCCCATAGGGCATTCAAATAATAACTGACTTCTGTTATTGGGCAATCTATGCCATAGATACTAAAGCTGGGATTCCTATTTAGCTTAATGATATTTTGAGAAGTCAGCTTGGGAAATGTACATGCATTGCTGTACTTCTCTCATTTGCTTTATATAATTTGTAAGTGACGGTTTCAAATCTGATGTTGGCCAAATGACTATGAATGTGACTCAGGGCTCTGCTGAGAGACATTTATTGCTTAACATTATGAAGCTAATGCTTTTTCGCATTGTACAGGCATTGGCAGTTCATGTTCAAGAAATAATTTTTAAATTTATGAGCAGCTAAAGCCATCATTATTACAGTTCTGGAAGTTTAAAAGTGATTGTCTTATGTTACATTTACAGTAGCTTTTATTTCAGATTGATGTAGAATGGAAATTATATTCGTGTCTTATGATTACTACTGATGTTGAAGTCACTATCATAAGGCAGAAGCTTTACAAAGTGTATACAATAACAGTTTGAATAATACGATATTTATATATATGATATACATATATGATATGTAAACTTATTATGAAAAGGGCTAACAAATGCTTGAGTAATTTATATTCAAGACGAGATACTATTGCCTCTATCAAACTGTATAAATTATATGTAGATGTATATATTTTTACAGTCTTTCATATGAAAAACCACTGTGGTGCAGTGACAATACAGCTGTCACAGACAACAATGCTAGCTGCTTGGTGCTGCAAGAGATATAGTTTGTTTGCTTCATGATGAGACTGTGAGCAGTTGGTGGATATGCCATGACAAGCACAATATCTAACAAATGTTGCTTACAATGGAATCTCATAACCTAGAATGGCTAATTTAGGAAGAAGGAAAGGTAAAAGTGCTTACTGTTATGCTAGAATGAGTGTGCAACCCAGAAGATGTGAGTCCACAAGTAACAAGTCCATGTCTTTTATATGGGCTCCATATGGGTGGTCTATATTGTACCCATCAAATTGTGCACCCAAGGATCATATGGGGTCCGCATGGGTTAGTATACTGTTACCCTTTGATGCTTTCAAAAATGTGTGCAATTTGGGGGGTCCCTGAGGACTGGACTGGAAACCCCTGAACTAGATAACACCTACCTAACCTTCAAGCAGTCATTTAAATATTTTTAGATATATTAACTTTATATTTACTTATTGATTGAAGCTTTTATCCAAGGTAACTTACAACTTGTGAGATACAATTGGTTACATTTCTTTTGTTTTCCCAATTGGAGCAGAGGCAGGTGAAGTGCCTTGCTCAGGTTCATACAGTGCTGGTGGCAGGATCTGAACCCACAACCGCAGGGTTAGAAGTCCAAAGCCTTAACCATTCCAGCCTTGAATCAAGAGTTTACTAAAAGAACATCAAAATATTTTTTACATTTAATTTTTGTCAAACTCAAAATGTTCAGGATATGGATCTTTAACTTGGGTGACCTTCTTGACAAAAGTTAAATTTAAAAATGTTTTGCTGTTCTTTTATGAAGTCTTTATTTTTAAATATGGTATTGTGGTTAATGCTTTGGACTTCAAGCCCTGAGGTTGAGGGTTCAAATCCCGCTACTGACACTCTGTGACTACGAGCAAGTCACTTCACCTGCCTGTGCTCCAATTGGAAAAACAAAAGAAATGTAAGCAATTGTATCATAAATATTGTAAGTCGCCTTGGAAAAAGACATTAGGCAAGTAAGTAAATGCAAGTTTATAAATCTTTCATTATTTTAAATAATTGCTTCAAGCTTACTCCTTGGGAACCGACAGATTGCCAGGTTTTTGCTTGTTCCTAGCACACCTGTATCAGACCATCAATAACAGTGTACTGTACTAGCCCATATGGGCCCCATTTGATACTTGGGAGCACAATTTGATAGGTCATATATGGACCACCCACATTTGTCCAATATAAAACACATTTGGGACCCATATGGGCTTGCTGTTGGAGCAGTGGTGACAGAATCATGTACTGTATGTCCTTCAATGAGGACAGCTAATTTAGGCAGATGGAAGCACTGTTTGAGTAATGATTGGTATGCCATAGTTGTGTGACTCTAAATGTAAGGACCATGAATCACTTTCAGGAAATGGGGGTATCTTTAGCTTACAGCAAGTTCCAAAGGTAAACCTTATCTCGATTAGAATATATCGATCAATGGAATTTTCCTCTACCACTTATAGTTTTATGCTCAATAATTACCATTAAATTAGGAAGAAAATGTGTGTTGTTTTTTTACAACTTTATATTTCTGCACTTATCAGTTGTTATTGGAAAGGGCACAATGACAATGTTTATTTATCTAGTGTGTAAATGTACATCTCTTGAAGGAAGTTATGGATAATCCTTAGACTCTACATTAAAAATGGACATACCTAGCCATCAGAATAATCTTACACAACAATGTTTTTAAGAACTTTATTCTTTTGATTTTCTCTCCCTTTTTTGATCTGTATGCTACATGGCCATATGTCCATCCATTTTCCAACCTGCTGAATCCAAACACAGGGTCTGCTGGATCCAATCCCAGCCAACACAGGGCAGGAACCAATCCTTGGCAGGGTGCCAACCCACTGCAGGACACACACAGACCAGACACTAGGGCCAATTTAGAATCACCAATCCACCTAACTGGCATGTCTTTGGGAGGAAACCCACGCAGACACAGGAAGAACCCGGGTCTCCTAACTGCGAGGCAGCAGCGCTACCACTGCGCCACCCTGCCGCCCATATGGCCACATGTGCATAAGGTTAATATTTTCACATATAGAAAGGGAAGTGAAATTCGCATATGCATGTGCCAATCTACAGTCACCACACTCTGGCACCATGATAAGTGAATATTGTTACCTTACCTTGAAAACTTTGTAGTCTTAGCTTTCAAGATGTCTGTCTTCCTTGCCTGAAGTAACGACTATACCACAATGTTAAAATGATAATACAGTATGTGTATATTTTCTACTTACGTATGTTTGAATTTGCACTGCAATCTTTTATTGAAAAATATTCTATATAATCTCAATATAAATGTGTTTGTTTGCATATATGTCTATGTATTTTCATAGTCTTCATGTACAAAAAACTCTATAAAAGTATGGATATGATACCCACCCATCTATCCATCATTCTTCATAATCCATCCGTTGGGCGGCTGGAGCCTATCCCAGCAAGCAGCGGGCACAAGGCAATAGCAATCCCTGTGATACCCTTTTTTAATTGTATGTACAGTGGGTATGGAAAGTATTCAGACCCCCTTCAATTTTTCACTCTTAGTTATATTGCAGCCATTTGCTAAAATCATTTAAATTAATTTTTTCCCTCATTAATGTACACACAGCACCCCATATTGACAGAGAAAAAAAAGAATTTTTGAAATTGTTGCAGATTTATTAAAAAAGAAAAACTGAAATATCACATGGTCCTAAGTATTCAGACCCTTTGCTCAGTATTTAGTAGAAGCACCCTTTTGAGCTAATACAGCCATGAGTCTTCTTGGGAAAGATGCAACAAGTTCTTCACACCTGGATTTGGGGATCCTCTGCCATTCCTCCTTGCAGATCCTCTCCAGTTCTGTCAGGTTGGATGGTAAACGTTGGTGGACAGCCATTTTTAGGTCTCTCCAGAGATGCTCAATTGGGTTTAAGGTTTAAGTCAGGGCTCTGGCTGGGCCAATCAAGAACAGTCACAGAGTTGTTGTGAAGCCACTCCTTCGTTATTTTAGCTGTGTGCTTAGGGTCATTGTCTTGTTGGAAGGTAAACCTTCGGCCCAGTCTGAGGTCCTTAGCACTCTGGAGAAGGTTTTTGGCATTCATCTTTCCCTCGATTGCAACCAGTCGTCCTGTCCCTGCAGCTGAAAAACACCCCCACAGCATGATGCTGCCACCGCCATGCTTCACTGTGGGGACTGTATTGGACAAGTGATGAGCAGTGCCTGGTTGTTTCCACACATACTGCTTAGATTTAGGGCCAAAAGGTTCTAAATTAATTTAAATGATTTTAGCAAATGGCTGCAATATAACAACGAGTGAAAAATTGAAGGGGGTCTGAATACTTTCCGTACCCACTGTAATTATATAGATTTTCAGTTTATGATATTGCCTTGTTTTTTTTATCTTTCAATGCTTTTTGATCATGCAGTGGATCACTTATTATTTGGCTAATCATAATGTACTTTGGGCGGTGCTGTGGCACAGTGGGTAGTGCTGCTGCCTCGCAGTTAGGAGACCCGGGTTTGCTTCCCAGGTCCTCGCTGTGTGGTGTTTGCATGTTCTCCCCGTGTTTGTGTGGGATTCCTCTGGGTGCTCCGGTTTCCTCCCACAGTCCAAAGACATGTAGGTTAGGTGTATTGGTGATCCTAAATTGTGTGTGTTTGTGTACCCTGCGGTGGGCTGGCGCCCTGCCCAGGGTTTGTTTCCTGCCTCATTGGCTGGGATTGGCTCCAGCAAACCCCCGTGACCCTGTAGTTAGGATACAGTGGGATGGATGGATAATGTACATTTCCTAGCCACAACCATATACTTTATATAATGGAAAAAAATGCTCATCTTATATATGCAGTCATAAAAGTTGCAAATTTTAATTACATTTAAAGACAAAACAAAATCTGTACAATTGAGAAAAGCCTTAGTTTGATTAATATATTTATTTTCCAAATCATTATCTGCCAAGCCAACTTAATTGCCTCTACTGAGATGCCTTCTAGACTGTAACTGTTCTATTAGTGAAATTAACTTTGGCTATGAATTTGTTGTGACTACCTTATTGTAAAGGGTCTTTAATTATCTAAAAATATATATAATTTAAGTCAAAGAAACTGACGTAGTGTTGTGTCTATTAATACTACAACTTCACCGCTTCTGGATACTCTACTTGAATCCTTTGCCAGTTACTGTGAGTATAGAGTGTGACGGACAGCCGGGTCCCATGCCCTGCCGGGACGCCTCTGATGCATACGTCCCGGGGGAGCCATCATGGACTTTGCAATACCTCCCCCTGGGCGCTTGGGGGCACTCTCCCTGGCAATGGATTCCTCCTCAATCTCCCCCGTGGCTCCATGGGACATGGAGTCCACCACAGCAGCCCGGTTGGGAGATGGGGTGGCCGCTAGGGGGTGCTGCAGAGAGCCAGCCACCACACTGGACGGTTTATCAGCCCCACTCGGAGGTGCAATTAAGACCAGCTGGTCAGGCACCTGGATCACTTCCGGGTGGGGTATAAAAGGGCCTGCCTCCCAGCAATCGAGGCCAGAATTGGGAGGAAGAGGACGAGGTTGCCTGGGAGGAGTGGTGGAGCAGGAAAGTGTGGGTTTGTGTTGGTTTCTTTGTGTGTTTGTGCTTTGGACTGTGTTGGGCCGGTGGGACATGGGGAAGACGTGTGCCCACGGCTGAAGAAAAAATAATAAATACCTGTGAACGTGAACACGTGCCTCTGCGTATTCTATGCCGGGTCGGGCGCTATAAAGCGCCTTGTTTACAAGAGTAAATGTGTTCTTCTTGTGTCTTTGTGTATTTCTTTCCAGGTACCCTAGTTTGCCTCTCACATTCTAAACACTTATGATTGAGATAATTTGAAAACTGTAAACTGCAAGTGTGCCCTGTGATGGAGAGATTAAGTAATTCTGTGCTGGATTGCCTGTTCCATTGCTTACATTTTTTAATAAAGAACAATCCATCTATCACTCTGACTCTCCATTTATTTCCTTTTCCCACTTTTTCATTACAGATAGAAAGAACTAGAGCTTTATCCCTGTGATGTCAAAATTACGCAGAAAGCAATGCTGGATTGAATGTCTTTACCAGGCCGACAAATGCTAAAGCCTATCCCAACAACATGAGGATCAAGGCTAAATCTGGATGGCATGCTATTTTCCTGCAATGCACTACCCAAGAACACTCCCATTTATAACAGGTCAATTTAGAGTTATTGGTTACTGTTACTGACATTAGAGATAGGAATATTTTAATAAATGTTTTTGCAATGAGGAGCCCTCATTGTTGAATTTGCATGTTCTCCCTGTATCTTTATCACTGTCTTCCCCTGCCTAATCCATCCTATTCAGTTTTTTCATGCAAACAAATTAGCCCCAATGTCAGTGTGTATGTGTTTATGGTTTGGGCTGCTATCTGATGGACTTCATAGTGAACTCCTGCTTAGCCATTTCATATGTGGGCTTGGCTTTGGTTAAGTACAACCTTGTGTCAAATTAGACATATTTTAACAGTGATAAGTAAGTCAGAGTTTTACATGCTGACTGAATTATGAAGAAAGAGTAATTAGGTTTGCTCAATGAAGTTATTCTTAGGCATGTGTACGTTTACGTTGAGGAAAGTAAGTTTAGTCCCAAGGAAGGATTTTTATTTTGCTACTTACACATCAAATTACGAGGAAAATTGCTCACCAGGGTCAGCCAATAATTGAATTGTAACTGTTGACTTAGGGCATTTGGTATGTTTGCCCTGAGAAGTAAATTCTCCAAACTTCATCTCGATGCAGTCAAACAAAATGAAAGGTAATATTCTTTATCTGCCACAGATTGCTGCAGATGAACTGCTTTAATATGAGCGTAAATAAGATTTAGTGTATTCCATACTTCAGCTGGTCTCAAGTGAAAGTGATTTCGATCAATATAGCTCACTAGTACCATAACAGGAATGTGGCACATTACAATCTGAAAGCAAAACGGTTCTATTCAAATTTTTCTGTGTCAAATTAATTTCCTTCTTATCCCTAAATTCAATTAGAAGGGAACCCCCTGTTGTAAGTAAGAAAATGTCCGACATCACAATGTGACAAATTACACCGCTCAGTGTGCATATCAAGCTGAAGTGTTGAGCCTTGCTAATCTTCTCACTAATTCTCAATTACTGTAAAATGAAGCCATAAATCACACAGACAGGGAGATCGATGGAAATGCTGTTTTCTGAGTGATTGGCAGCCTCCCCAACGGTTGTTTTTTAAGTTGGTTTAAGGTTACCACTCTCCAAGGGTTTGGGGGGGGGGAGTAGCAGAATGAATGGGGAGGGGCTGTTTCACAATCTATATGATTCAAGTCCTTGGCCTTTAGGGGATACAGCAAAGGGACAACACCAATTTTTTGCCCATCAGCCATCCAATTTTTCTCCTTTTCATACCTGCTGTAGTAAATGAGAAACAAATTAAATTTCTCCCCACTTTCTCCACAGAAACCATTTAAATCCTTTATGGGAACTAAATTGTCCCCAGACAAATCGCCCTTGGTCCTTTTAAAATATACTGTGGCAGTGAAACCGAAATAAATTTGTGTCACTCCAGATATGCCATTGTCTGTAATACCATTCATTGGAGACCTATATGAAAAGGGAGATAAATAAAATAAGGAGCACTTTTGGTAACACAAAAGGGGACCAGAACCTGCTCTACATTTGCAACCCTTATCCCGCCCCCTCCTTACTTGCTTCCCACTCTCCCCGTTATTAATTTTCAGCCAGAGTTTTACATTCATGAGGCTGAGATTGAAATGTAAATCAGGGCAGGAATGAGGAGTCAGCAGTGGCCCCAGCCAAGGCGCTTGTGTCACAAATGCAGGGACTTTGCACTCAAACTGTTATCATTTGTAGAGATTAAGAAAAGAAACCATCAATCACAGCATCAGGGAAACAATGAATAAAATAGCCCTACATGAGTGATGAAAAATTACCACCTGAGAGGACACAGATTGTTGTACGGCCAGTTGGAAAACAAGAGGATTGTTTTAAATGCTATAGTAGCATTTATACCGTAAAGCACAAATGCTTTCCAATTCCCTTTTTTTAAACTCGTATTAATAAAACTGCTTGGAAATGCTTACTTCCTTTGGTTGTTAAGAACTAAAAGACAAGGCCTTGCACATTATTCATATAATGTTCTGGGTTCAAAAAGCTGTGCAAAAAATCGGATTCACAATTTTACCAGTTTCCAGGTATAGTATGCATGTAGAAAAAAAATTGAGAGTTGTACCATTTTAGCAATGAAAGCTCTAATGCAGAACCCTCCAATGTTAATGACATTTAATATGTCACACAAAACAGATTATGACTATTGTTAAGAGAGAGCTGTTATCTTGAAACTCAAAACTGGAAATCAAACAAGACACCGCATGAACAGTTTATACTGTAAATATTAAATTGTAATGCATTTAGAGAGTGCAAAGCACAATAGCATAGATATCATTGCTATATGTTCTGTCCTTTCATCTGCCTATCTGTTCTGCTCCTTAGTCACAGTTCATCATACTGAATCAAAGAAAAGGTAAATTGACTTAATTTTATGAAATCACCTTGGGAAAATTGGTGCATTTTGCCCAATATGAGTAGCCAAAAAAAACACTGTCTTCATAAGCAGGGGTATATCAAATAGGGTTGTAAATTAATAGAGAACACAATATCATATGAGAGATACACAAAACTGAATAAACATTTATCTTTGATTTACCCTAATAGGCACAGCTTTTTTACCCCCAACTTTGAATATTTTTCAAGACTGAAGAAAGTCTGAGAATTAAAATGTTAGGATCTTTCATTTTCAGGCTTTGTCTCCATCACCTTTACCACAGTGATTTCTTTTATAATTTAAAAATTCTTTGATTCTGAGCCAACACATATGTATTTTACTTTTACTCCTAATACTCTCGTCAGTAAATGTCCTCCTGTCAGAAAACAGAATTGAAAAGTGATTTAACCCCTAGTTTTCTCCGAAATGTGCCAGCTATACATTCTAGAAGTGTCTCTCAGTGTCATGCTTTAGATGCAGAAATCACTACACTGCTTTTACTAAGAAAGGCCAAACCTAATTTTTATGTAAATTCACTTTTATGCTCAAGTAGAAATCAAGCTAAACTTGTGAATGTAAAATCCCTAAAGACTATGAACAATTTCTCTTTCCCTACTTAAACTAAAAAAGGGTAATCAGTCTACAAAAGGATTTTAGGACAGAGGCTCGACTTTTAATAAACATTTTCTCACTCCTGAACATCTTTTTGAAACTATTTCCAAACAATCCCCTCTTTCAGCTATTTTTCCCCTCCTTTAATAGAAGACCTCATGAAAAATACACCTTTACACTTTGTTCTTTTACTTTTTCAGAAGCAATTAATTATCGTATTTCTCTTGATTGTAATAAATCAGCAAGTAAGGATTTTTCCGTCACTGTTAATCTTACATCACTATTATTTCTCATGAAATTTCAAAAGTTTGAAAAGGAAGAGAGTCTAACGATTCAGTACGTTTTGCCCAGTTTATGAATGATCATGTATAAGTAATATTCTAGAATCTTTATTTTACTAAAAGCTTAAGAATTATTTGACTAGGCCATTCTCAGCACAAACGTCATATCTAAGTAGACAGAAGCAGAATTGAGCCCCTTATCTGATATAAAGCAACAATATATGCCAAGTGTCCTTGTACAGTGTAGAGGTGTCTATGGCTGTTAGAGGATAGTGGGTATTCCTCTTTCCAAATTCCTGTTCCCTTGGCTATGATAAAGAAATGTTGAAGGTGGACCTGGTAGAAAGTGAGGGGAGGGTGCTGCTCAGTTGTTTCAGTGTCTGAACCTGTAGATGCCAGTTTCTCTCATAATGAGCACGTGTTATGCTAAAATAAATTTAGCTGAGATATTTTTGAGTGAGACTGGGAGAAGACAAAAAAATAGCAAGGTCAGAACCGTAAGATCAAAAGAATTGTTGACTAAACCAGAATGAGAACCGAATGTCGGAGTCAACGACAAGCAAACATTGTGAAACCAGAAAAAATGCTTGAAAAACCAGATTTTTTTGACAGAAGAATGCCAAAAAGGGTTTTTTTGTCAGACTCAGAGGAACATGTCAATTGCTGACATTTTAACTAGCTGCACCATAATTTCAGGGTCACAACCGCTGAGGACACCTTAACAATCAATGGATGCATCCTCACAAAAGGCACCTGTATTAAACAAACTGTCTAGGAAAACAGCTCAAATAAACTTACAACTATTAAATTACATAATGCAGCAAAAAAACTAACATTGTAAATGAACCCTGGAACCTAAAAAAACCCTTAACCGAAGTCAAATTTTATAAATTTATGAAAATAGGTCACATGTAAGAACTGGGTTAATGTAGTTAATCGGGTTAAATGAATCATTTTATTTGTTTCAAATGTATTGATAGCAACTATGAGTATTACTTTGAGTTTATTTTAAAGTGCTTAATATTTGATTAATTAATCTTGATGACTATTGCCTTTTGAGCAATTAAGGCATTTATGTTTCTTAAACACAGGATGTCATTGGATAATAAGGGTGGATAGGTAGATGCTTAATTTTAAGTAGTTTAGGAGGACAAGAGTAGGGGAGCAGCACAGTTTCTTTCTTTCATGCAATGGAAGTAAATATGAAGCAGATGGACAACAATGTGAAGTGAGGAATGAGGAGAGCAATGTTTCATTAAGACTGAGGACAGCTGACACTCGTGTTCCTGTGTTAGGATATAGCAGGTTGGATAATGGATGGATGGATGGACAACTCCACAGCCTTGCAAGCTGAACAGACATGGTTTTCAGTGTGTGGGTGCTTAAAGGTGAATTGGGGGAAGTTACTGGGCACTTAATATGCATCAAGTTAAATTATCTGTTTCTTCTTTTCACTATAGTGTATTGGGTCACTATTGGGAGTTGTAAACTTGTAATTGAATCAATGGAAATTGACTTTCTCATTTAGAGATATATTTGAATGAAGTAAAAACATCTGTAGAGCTGTCTTCAGTATTTTGTGTTGGGTATGCCTTTGGTTTGTGGCTATTGATTTTTTTATTTATTTTTGTTTTCTTTTTCTCTTTCATTGTTGATTTTATGAACTGATTTCTGAGCATTTCTTTTTTGGTTCTAGTGAACAGTTGTTTTGTAGTGAATCACTAAATTGGTCTGTCTGGTTTGACAATGTAATTGTAATTTCCCTATTTTACTGGAAGAGTATCCATCTGCTTGCTTGTAGGTCTAACTGCCCACATATGCACCTGCAATACTAGGTGAAGAGTTTTTGGGGCTGCACCAACCAGTATTGTTTTTGTTTTTCTTTAAGTGTGGATCTGGGGCCTAATGAAACCAGTGTGTATTTGTAAACTCATGTGTGTACAATCAGGTAGAACTTGGGCTTGGGTAGATTCTGGCCCTGGTGCTATTTTCAACACCGGGTGGCATAATCAGGTATCCCTGGGGGTTGAGTGTATTGTTTTCCGCTTCTCCTGTATCACATAGTGTGACAAATGTGTGAAAAATAAGAAACAGATGCCTTAAAAGCAGGACTGGCATTGCAACACATATTCATCAAAACTATAAAACTAACCTGTTTCAGAACTATCTAATCCTATGTCATTATTGTTTGGTTCTGCAATGTATTTTTTAGAACCAAAGAGCCAATCAAAAAATAGTCATTCTTTTTAGTGGGAATTAGTGACATAATTAAAATGATTTCATGTCGTATTTTATAGTAATAGTAGTAGTTTGTGGAAAACCATTCCTTTGTTGAGATTGAAAGCCGCTAGTTGAGGTGAACTGGTCATGTAAGTAGGAGACCATCTCAGGAGGGGCACCTATCATGGCACACTTGGAGAAGTCTGGGAGGTAGGCTCAGGAAAAGTTACAGAAATTACAATTCTTGATTTGCCAGGGAATATTATCCAAAAAGGTCCAGGAAGTTCCTGGGCTTAAGGAGGCCCGGGTAGAGTAGATCAGCATGTTGCTACTGCAACTGTAATCAGTAAAAGCATGATAATAATGATGTAGATGATGATACATTTCTAACATAAATCATTTTAGAATTTATTATATTGTAATAATTAAAAGGTTTAAGGTAATTTTTTTTGGATATAAAAATAAAATGTAATAGGCAGTACAAAGTTAAAAGTATTGTAGCGACCCGGCAGTCAGCGCTGCCGGAGTGATGCATTGTGGGAAGGTTGTACGTTCACTGCTTTTTATAATGTTTTTCCTGTTGTATTTATTAATGTCTTAACTTGTAAATAATTGTTGTGTTTGTGTTCAATTAGTTGGGTGGGTTTGGGTCATCACCGTCCGGGGTTATTTATTTTGTAAAAAGTACGGTTATGTGAAATGTGTCTTCGTGCATGACCTTGACCATGGCAGTGCAATAATGTCGAGCTTTGTTTACTGGCTATCTGTGAATAAAGAGATACAACAGGACAGAGCTGTTATTCATTGCTAAGATTTTATCTAAGCAATTAATGCAGAGACACTCGTAGTCGTGCGGTGTATGGGACACGAGTGCTCGCTACTTGAAGAGCTGGGTAAAGCTGCGTGCATAATGCTGGCAATCCGCTAGCCGACAGCTTGGGAGAGGTGCACGGCAGCGATCGGTTTTAAAACTTCAAGACTCGACCCCAGGTCGCTACAGTATATTATTACGTATGGAAAATTACCCGTAAAATACTTAAAACATGGATTAGACAAACAAATGTAACATTCTGTAATAATCATCTAATTATAGGTATAGTTGCATTTTGAAGTGTACAACTTTTTTGCCTTTATTTTCTGTATGATAACAACAGCGAACTAATATTTTCAGACATGCAAGAAAATCATAAGGACATTTATTTTTCTAACCTATTGAATCCAATTTAGGGTGGTGTTGGGCTGGAGCCTTTTCTACTGGTACAATCCACATAATAGGAGTCTAGCAGTTTATCCCAAGGCAACACTCATACACACACTCACATGGAATATATATAAAGTCACCATTTTGTCTAATCTGTCTTGTGTTATGTCTTGTGATGTGTGAGGAAATTCAGTTAAATATGGAAAGAACATGCAACTCCATATAGACAGTGTCAAGGCTTTCATTTGAACCCAGTGTACTAGCCCCTATGCCACCCAGAATTCTATCACTGCAGATTTGGTATTAATGTTATTTACCAATAAAAAAGTCATAGTTGCATTTGTCTGTAAATCAAAATCATATAAATATGCTCAAGTTAAAGTGTGTTGTCATGTATTTGAAGTATAGTGAAAAATACACTTGCATGTCTGAGCAACATGCAAATTGTCACCACTCCCAAATTTTAAATCAACATCAATTGCTGCTGTTAAATTGTTACTGTTGCTCTTTTTCTGTAATTTTATGTTGCAGATCCACATTTCTGTAATATGAGTACATTCTTCATGCTTCATCAGACTACATGCTCATGGTCAAGTTTCTCATTTACTTTTATATGGTGCTGTCCTTTTCTTTTTATAGTCTTTGTATGAAGTGCTACTACTGTTAACCTTGAGACATAATTTGATATAATTATCCCAGTGAAAGTTCTGAGATACTGTGACTTTGCATTTTTATCTTTATTGTTGTGCACAGAAATGTTTGACAGGAGACACTCTATAAAGTCAATCTTATCTACTTAATGTTATCTCAAATTATTCCCAAATGATATATTACTAACAGTAAATGTAACTTTTAACTTTGTGAAAATAATACAATTTACTCTGTTCCCTTGTTATGTAATATCCTAAGAAATGAGCATTATCAGTACCCATGACATGATTGGTGGTTTCAAGCAGTTAAAGTTTCTATCAGAACTTTGACAAACTTAAAACTTTTACAATCAACAAAATCCAAGTAAGGCTTAAATACTGTGAAGGAAGTAATAGTACATTGCATCCGGAAAGTATTCACAACGCATCACTTTTTCCACATTTTGTTATGTTACAGCCTTATTCCACAATGGATTAAATACATTTTATTCCTCAGAATTCTACACACAACACCCCATAATGACAATGTGTAGAAAGTTTACTTGAGGTTTTTGCAAATTTATTAAAAATAAAAAACTGAGAAATCACATGTACTCACATGTATTCACAGCCTTTGCTCAATACTTTGTCGATGCACCTTTGGCAGCAATTACAGCCTGAAGTCTTTTTGAATATGATGCCACAAGCTTGGCACACCTATCCATGGCCAGTTTTGCCCATCCCTCTTTGCAACACCTCTCAATCTCCATCAGGTTGGATGGGAAGCTTTGGTGCACAGCCATTTTAAGATCTCTTCAGAGATGTTCAATTGGATTCAAGTCTGGGCTCTGGCTGGGCCATTCAAGGACATTCATAGAGTTGTCCTTAAGCCACTCCTTTGATATCTTGGCTGTGTGCTTAGGGTCATTGTCCTGCTGAAAGATGAACCGTCGCCCCAGTCTGAGGTCAAGAGCGCTCTGGAGCAGGTTTTCATCCTGGGTGTCTCTGTACATTGCTGCAGTCATCTTTCCCTTTATCCTGACTAGTCTCCCAGTTCCTGCCGCTGAAACATCCCCACAGTATGTTACTGCCACCACTATGCTTCACTGTAGTGATGGTATTGGCCTGGTCCAAACGTGACACCTGGCATTCACACCAAAGTGTTCAATCTTTGTCTCATCAGACCAGATAATTTTGTTTCTCATGGTCTGACAGTCCTTCCAGGTGGGCTGCCATGTGACTTTTACTAAGGAGTGGCTTCTGTCTGCCACTCTACCATACAGGCCTGATTGGTGGATTGCTGCAGAGATGGTTGTCCTTCTGGAAGGTTCTCCTCTCTCCACAGAGGACCTCTGGAGCTCTGACAGAGTGACCATCGGGTTCTTGGTCACCTCCCTGACTAAAGCCCTTCTCCCCCGATCGCTCAGTTTAGATGGCCAGCCAGCTCTAGGAAGAGTCCTGGTGGTTTGAACTTCTTCCACTTACGGATGATGGAGGCCACTGTGCTCATTGGGACCTTCAAAGCAGCAGAAATTTTTCTGTAACCTTCCCCAGATTTGTGCCTCGAGACAATCCTGTCTCGGAGGTCTACAGACAATTCCTTTGACTTCATGCTTGGTTTGTGCTCTGACATGAACTGTCAACTGTGGGACCTTATATAGACAGGTGTGTGCCTTTCCAAATCATGTCCAATCAACTGAATTTACCACACGTGGACTCCAATTAAGCTGCAGAAACATCTCAAGGATGATCAGGGGAAACAGGATGCACCTGAGCTCAATTTTGAACTTCATGGCAAAGGCTGTGAATGCTTTCTCAATTTTTTTATTTTTAATAAATTTGCAAAAACCTCAAGTAAACTTTTTTCACATTGTCATTATGGGGTGTTGTGTGTAGAATTATGAGAAAAAAATTAATTTAATCCATTTTGGAATGTGGAAAAAGTGATGCACTGTGAATACTTTCCGGATGCACTGTATATAAAAAGAAAATCTGTTAAGAAAGGAAAAAGGTAAATGCCAGCATACCAGCATACCAGCAGCCCCAGATCCCCCCGGAATATTGAATCTCAAGTCAAAGTTAAAGAGCTAGGCAGCCTCCAGTTAGTATGCCCTTAATAGCATGTCCCTAAGGAGCCACATATACTGTAATTTAACAGTTCTCCTTGTTATCGTCTCTAACTCTTATTATACTAGCTCTAAACTTACATCCTGTGAGCATTCATTTCAGGGGCTCCCCTATTGCCCTTGGTTGTATACTTCTGAATGATAGAGGGTCAGGCAATCCTATTAAATACTAGACTGACTGTCATTCAGGTGCACACATTTCCAGCCAGCATTTCTGCCTTTGCTATTCTAACAGGTGGCCCTATTAAGTAAACTCTACAATGGCACTTTTCATGAAAGTGTCCCCTAGTTGTGGAATTCCCATCACACTGACATGGCCACAACTTTTGCCTTTTCCTGTGTTCACTTTGCTAGAACTTTGTATAGCCTAACTGCAATTCTGAATTGTATAAATCGGTCTGTTATCCCCAGTCTTGACTGGGTCGACCTCTAACACTGATTTACCTGCACTACATATAATTGCAGAATTGCTTACATTGGCCAAGTAAAACATAATTGACTGCCTGGTAAGAGGGCAGACAAGTGGAATACATTTTCATATCCTGAAAACTTCACTGGACTAAGGTCAACCTTAGCATATCATAGCAATCTTAAAATATAATCAGTACAGAAATAACAGCCTGAAATCACTTACATACATTTTTAACTGTTAAAAGCAATGCTATATTTTCAAACCAGAAAGGTGTGATTCATTTAAAACAAGTTGTTACAAGAAATGTGGAATAGCTTGCTCTAAAGACTGAAAATAGTGTGTAAATGGGGAAATTAAGAAAATAATTCAAGAGATAATTCAAGAGAAAGGCACAGAAAAAGCAAAGAGTCAAAACGAACAAGTAACAAAAGAAAGCATTTGTCAAAGTTACTAACTCAAGTCAAAAAGCCAAGTAAACATTTGAGAGAGTATTTGCTGCGTACCTAAAAATCATTTCTCTTAGTAACTTAATTTAAGAATGATGACTTGTTTTTTTTTTAGGTTGATTTGCATGTATGTAATGTTATCTGATTTTAATAAAATTAATAAAATGTTATAAAAAAATGTATTTCAAATCAGTGACATCTGTTCAACAGCGCTGCTATCTTATGAAGTGAGAAATAACAATGGACATCATCACCATCAGTGACCATGAAACAGTGGTACAGAAGTGATGTTCATAAAAAAGACAATATAAACAAAATGGTGCTGCGATGATATCACTAAAGAACTGATCAAATAAAGTTGTACAACATATATGTCAGAAATGACTAAACATAGACAAAAATGAATGAAAACCTTAAATAACAAACATTCATAATACCAACTGAGTTGTACTTACAGATATTCTGAGTGGTAGAGTATTGAATAATTTCTCTAAAGGATACTACAGTTAACAACAGGGGCTCAGTTTGAAAGATGGATTTGTCTAGCAGCTAGAATTCAATCATTTGTACTCTGTCTACAAAAGAAGTTTAAACTCAGTATTCTGGCACTGATTGGTGTCTTCATTGTAGTTTTTTGGGTAGTATTGGTGAGTTTCCTTTGGTATTTAGAGTGTGGGATATGGCCGGCAGGTTATCCCGGCCAATACGCCCAGGCAGCCAGATGGAGTCCTCCCTGCAATTTGGAAGTGCCCCAAATTCCAGCAGGGCCTAATGGACCTTGGAGTTTTAATGCACAGCCCTGCTAGATACCATGGGGGCCGCCAGGGGACGCTGCATGGAGACCGAGGGATTTCTATTTGCCTTATAGCCCAGAAGTACTTCCCAGTCGAGGGGACAGAGGAAATGACGTACTTCCGGGCTGAAGAAAAGGAGTTGTACCTGACCCGGAAGTGTTATAAAGTCACATGGTCTGAGGGATAGAAACACTTCCGGGTCAAGAAGTATTAAAGGACTGAGGGAGATCCCAGCAAAGAGCCAAGTTGGAGGAGAGGAAGGGTGACTGAGCTGCTGGGATGTGTGGAGGATTGTGATTGTATTGATTATTGATTGTTTATTGTATACTGTGGAGGTGGAAGTGCTTTGTGCACAATTGAAAATATTAAAGTCATTATTTTGGACTTTTATCTGGTGTCTGGTCTGAGGGTTCAAGGGAATGACAGTGCCCCCTATCTCTCACAAGAGGTATTGGTAAAGGAAGGTGTTTGAACATTTATGTTATCTACTATCATAGCACCTATCATTCCATACTTTAACCATTTTTCTTATTTAATAAAGTGAGGTAAATTTTTTCTATACATGGTGGAGTAACATTGTGGGGTCCAGCTGCTGTTTGGCATCTGTTGTTGAAGAAAAATTCACGGATCTTAACTTTGCTGACGATGCTGTGATCTTCACGGAGTCAATGGAGGCTCTGATTGGGGCGCTCGAGAGACTGAGCGAGGAATCTGAGTGTCTGGGCTTGCAAGTGTCCTGGATAAAAACCAAGATCCAGGCCTTTAATTACCTCTTAGGCACTGCCATCAGCAGTGTGTCTGTCTGCGGAGAGAGTGTCGACCTTGAAGAGAGGTTTACTTACCTTGGCAGTGACATTCATGCCTTTGGTGACTCTTCCTATGAAGTCAGTAGATGGATTGGGAGAGCATGGGGTGTCACGAGGTCGCTGGAAAGGGGTGTGTGCTGCTCTCGATATCTATGCAAAAGGACGAAGGTCCAAGTCTTTAGAGTCCTGGTTCTTCCCATCTTGCTATATGGTTGCGAGACATGGATGCTATTCAGTGACCTGAGACAAAGACTGGACTCCTTTGGTACCATGTCTCTTTCCAGAAAATCCTTGGGTACCATTGGTTTGCCAGCGGTTGCTCATGGAGTCTCGAATGGCACTATGGCCATGTGGCGTGATTCCCTAAGAGTGATCCAGCTCGTAAGATCCTCATTGTTAGGGACCCGAGTGGCTGGACCAGGCCAAGGGGTCGCCCACATAACACCTGGCTGCGGCAGAGGGAGGGTCATTTCTGGAGGGTGGGACTGGATCACGAGTGTGCCTGGGGGGTTGCCAACTGGGATCCCAAGTTGTTTTGTAGTGTAGTAGGTGCAGCAATGCACTGTACCAGTGCATGCTCCCCAACTTTACTTGAGTTTACTTGGAGTAACAGTTTCCTTTTTGTGTGTGTTGTTTTTTACATACTACTTTACATAAGTACCTAAGAAATTTGACAAACGCGACCATTCAGTCAATCAGGTCTATTTCTTTTGCTAATAGCTAAACCGTCCCACTATCTCATCCAAATTCTTGTTTCTGCTTCAACTACATGTCTCAGCAGTTTGTTCCAGATTCTCACAACTCTTTGCATAAAGAAGTGCTCCCTGACTTCAGTCTTAAATGCACTTCCCCTTAATTTTTACTGATGTCCTCGAATATGTGATTCACCCTTAAGATGAAAGAATATTGCTTGATATAATTTATGAATATCTTTAAAGATTTTAAATACTTAGATTAGTTCCCCATGCAGTCTCCTGTTCTTGAGATTAGACAAGTTTAATTCTCTGAGTCTGTCAGAATACGACATGTTCTTTAATCATGGGATGTGCTGGGTTGCTCTCCTCTGCACATCTTCAAGTGCTGCTATGACTTTCTCTTGACATGATTATCAGAATTTGATACAGTACTCCAGATGCGGTCTTACTAGTGCATTATATAGTTTGAGCATAATGTCCTGTGACTTAAATTCAACAATTTTATGAAAGGTTACATCATTTTACTTGCCTTTTAAATTACTTCAGTAATTACTTAGTTGAAAATGTTGTGTCAGTCAATATGAATAATTAGTAAAATAATTCAATTTGTTAATCAAATGCTTGAGAATCCTACCAAAAATAATGATCATATTGAAATTACCATAAGTGCCTGGCAATATTGAAGTGTACAGTATTGTAATGTGTATTTAGACCTGTTATCTCACACTTGAATGAAAATGCCATCACTTGTCATTTCCCATAATGTGTAGTCTTTCATTTTCTTGTGTTGGAGTTTAATGAATGGCACCTATAAGGGTGATATGCTACACTTCACCAACTTAATTATGATGGGATAAAAGTCTAAAAGGAAGCCCATCAACTTTACCATATTTTATCCTTGACTATTCCTACCCCTTAAAAGAATCCCCTTGGTTATGCTCAGCAAGAAAAGAAGGAAACTGATTAAAGTTCACACAGTTATAATGAATAAGAAACATATTATGCAGACAATGCACATTCAACAAACTACCCCAAATCACCCCAGAAATCCGTACCAACACAAATAATCCTAGTACTTTGACAACTTACATACAATCCATGGCTTAAGATGGTCCAGACAGTAACAATTCCAGTTTAAATGTAGCAGCAGTAAGAGTGGAATGTGTACATACCAGTAAAGCAGGTAGGAAAGTCTGCTCCAGCATGTAAAACTGATTCAGTGATCCTTCTCCAGCTTTACTATCTTCTCACTAGACTCCTCTTGCAGTGTGAACTTCTCTGCCATTGATCTACCAGTCTTTTTGTTGACTTTTTGCCACTCTGTACACCTAACACTACTTCATTATTAGTCAAATTTAGTTTTTGTAGTTTTTTCTTTTTGCTCTTTTTTTCTTGTGTTTCTTAAACTCTTTTAAATAGCCTTCAGGTGGCAACAAAATAAGTGTCCATTGAAAACACAAACATTTGTACAGTAACAATCATGCCAAATGACCATTGTTCTGAATTTCCCAGACAATTTCTCAGACAGTGTAAGGGCAATGAAACAAAACGACAGCACAGGTTATGGAGAAATAAACATCTGACAGTGTTATAGGAGGAAATGCTAACTTGTGTTCAGCAGATCAAGATATAAAGAATTAGGTTTGGATGGTTTGGTGATGATGTTTTGTTGTTAACATTTGATTGTTTTGCTTTTAAACCAGTTGCCTTGGTTGTAATTGCTACCTAATGAATTGAATTAGTGGTTTGTGCCTCACTTTGTATTTATTTAGCCTCAATCCTGAGTAAATAATGCAGAAAAATTAAATGGAGTTTGTTTTTTGAGATATATTTTAGTGTGTGTTTCATTTGTGCAGCTTACTTATTCCTCCCTAGGCCTTTAGTTGGCCAAAATGAACACCTTTCTGCATCCACCCCTTCAGCAAACGAAGCATCAAGACAACTGAGAACACACGTGTACTAAAAATGTTTCTTCTGTGCCTGGATCAGCCCAGTGTAGTTCTTTGCCATAAACTGAAAGTAAAGCTTCAGATCAAAGAGGACATTGCAGATTACTGTGGTGTCTGACTTTGTGCATGCTACTTCTCCTCCTCCACTGGGTACTTCACTAACAGAGTGCAAGGTAGCAATTCCTTAAACAAACTATTGATATTATCAATATGCAATCACTAATGATTCAATACCCTGATTGATTGCCTAACATTCCTGAGTTAAAACAAACTGAAAAGGAGTCTTTATGTAGTGCCACATGGGTAAATAAAGAATCTAATATTTTAACCACGTTAGCCTGTGAAGGCTGTGTGATAGTTAAATAAAAACAGGTCTTATGAATTAGGGCATGCTGGGTCACCCCTGTTACAAAGCTGTCCAAATGTAGTTAAATGTCTGCTTTTCATAGGAAACAATTTACCACCTTGCATTTTCTTAATGAAAACTGCTCTGTTTCCTTTTAAATATAACATTACTGACTTGCTTCTGGTCTTTAGATATTCCACATTTATGGTAGCCATCTAAAAATAGACACACATGTGAAACGCACACATAATCACATGTGTAGGAGAGAGCATCTAAGAATATGGTACTGGTTTAAGAACAGTCTGTTTGCTCATATTGATCAATTTTCTTGTTTTGTTTTTTTATGCCTATTTTTTATTGGCCACAATATACAGCACATACTAGTTAAAAATGTAGATTAGCTTATTGCTGTAGAGAAAGCAGATTTCCACATGTTCGTTCTAAGAGGGAAGGACCCTCTTGCAGATCACACTTCTACACCCAGATGTGACTGAATGTCACCAAATGACTCCTTCTGGAAATATGGATCGTGGCACCATAATTTGAAATTCAGTAAATGCCTCAGATTTCTAAGAGCTCAACCATCATCCCCCACCACCACCCCTCTCCCCCCAAACATTAATGAAATGCTCTGACTGGATTAAGTTTGTTCACTCCAAGGGCACAATTGTTGCCTCTACTTCATTTCTTGGGTTTTGGTTTGATTGGCTAACCAATAATGTACCAGTCTCTGTGCAAATTTGTATTCATGGGCATCTGGTCAGCCATAGTTCTTTAGCAGCTGGTCTGAAAGCTAGCATGAAATTTATTTTGAATACTGTGAATCACACAACGATCTCCATCAGTAAACATGGCTGGCTGGTTTTGTCCTCCCTCACTGGGTTGTAACTGTCCCATGTAAGCAAGTTCTCTGCTTGTGACACTTACACGGAAGTCTGTACTGAAAGACTACTGAATGATATACCTTTTATTTATTATTTTATGCTGTGTTCTTATTGTGAAAATGTGTATTTTCAGCTGTTATTTTATATTCTGTATATATTATGTATGTGCCTCTTTTACTAATGAAAGAGTAAGGATTCCATTGTCCTTGTTACATACAGCAAATAAAGAAAATTCAACTACAATGTTGTGGAAGCAAGACTTAGTAGTTTTATTGCTTCAAAAGCATTCAGTATAAAGGATATGTCCAAACTTTTTTTTTTAATATAGCAAGAATTTATTAATATAATTTTAGAATTTTAACTTTAATGCTATTAATTGTTGTATTATATATGAAATACGGTATTAGATGGGGTTTAGCTGCTTGTGATTTTCTCTTTTTCTTTTCTATTTGGTGGAGATTAAACCGTGTTTTGTTTTTTCTCTGTATTTTATGTGTTGTACCTTCTCAGTTATTTGGTTAAAAGAGTTTCAGGAAATATTTTTGATTGTTCCACTTAAACTTAACCTACAAAGACGACAGCTTTAATTTAAAAGTGTTTTTTTCTCAAGATTCTAAGGTACAGTGCCTTGTAAATGGATTTATTTTTGTGGGGCTACCTTAAATCAAGGGCTCACAGAAGCAGTCCTCAAATAATTGCTCAACTAAAGGAAGAAATCACAGAGGAGGCTGACAGAACTGAAAAAAACCTTCAGACATTGTGCACTCTTTCAAATGTAAGATATTATTTAATGTGGGCATTATACCTTCCCAAAACTTCAGAATTTAACATTAAACCTTTTAATATATATTTATAATTGGCACGTGTTGTTTATCAAAATCAGATTTTTACTGTATGTTACCTGTAACACATTATAGCATATTTCTGTCTTTAGTAAAGAAATGAGTTTAAAACATTCTGAATAGTGAGTCACGTACATTCTTACAAATTTAATAAGATGTAATCAAAATTCTCACACTAGCCATTGACTGCCATATACAATAAAACTTTCAGACATCCTGTCCCAGCTGCCTGTCAGTATTCCTCATCATAATGTCAGCTCATCTCCTAAACATTCATGAGTTTCCATTCTCTCAGTGTCCCCTCAGAGAAGCAGATGTTTGACTAGCTCTTGGAAAAAAAATTGAGTTATGTCTTTATGGTACAGAATTTGTAGTGTTTACTGCAGTTTATTAGCGTTAACCAAATAAAAATGACATTAGTGAAAAAGATATACATGATGCTGGAAAACTCCTGAGATTGTGCCAGATGGTTATTTCTAACTGGTGTAATCTAGTAAGCTTTGTTGAGAGGCTGGATATTGATTGAATTTCTTCCTGTAGGTTTGGGCACCATATCTACATGTGTCCACACTGATATCAGTTGCTAGAAATCCAATACTGAACCACAGATGAGGATGTGAGGTTGCTACCTATTAAGGCTGTCAATTCCATCTGTTCAATGCTCCCTTAAAGATGTCGTATGCAGTGTCAAATCGAGGAGTGATAGCCTTGAGAGATCTTGTGCAACTTTGGCAAGTAATAATTAAAAAACTGTATAACTTTGTCAAGGTGAAGTCTGCTATGACATTTGCTCTGTGATGAGATTACTATTTCTAGTTGATGTTTGGGTTGCAATAATGCATAATGAAAAAAATATTACCATTAATGTAGCTCCATTATCAGTGCAGGAAATGTAGAAGCCCCAAAGAAGAAACTTTAATTTTATAAACTTATAGAATGGCAAAATGTACAGAAGCAGGGAGTGCTGAATTTATTTAGTGTGTTTACTTATTAAAAAATAAGCTCATCTGTTAATTTTTTTGGTGTGACAGTTAGTTTTCTCAACTTAAATTGTATCCAGACAGCCATTGCATTTCGCGCCAATTCTTATTACACTATTCTCGAATGCTAATTTGTTTTCTATTGTCTTATTTTCTTTTATTTGCAGCTTTTGCTCCTCCATGAAACATCTGTTTTAGTGCATTTTCTCATAATGTTTTATGGAACTGCCTGTACTCCTTCATGTCACACCCTTGTTAAATACTCTGTTATGTTTCATTCAGTTCAGTTTAATTTATTTATATGTGGCTGGTTTCTCTGTAACCTGTCATGGTTTTCAAAAACCGCTAATATTTACTATAAAAGAAGCACATACTCATTGGTTGATTCAGTGATTACATTTCTTGAAAATGTAGAAATTTACACAAACTTCTTAATCTGCCAAAATATTCTGTTACTAACAACCAACAAATCTTTAATTTTGAGGAAGCTGTTGATATTATTTATTTTTTGGAGAGGACAGCATGGTGGAGCAGTGGTTAGTGCTGCAGCCTCACAGTCCACATTATCCCAGCCATGGCACTCTCTATGTAACTTTGGACGTCTGTGTTATTTTTCTCTCTAGGTCTGCCAATTTTGTTTCTATTTTGCACAATGGTGCATGTTCTAAATTTACCCTATATGAGTGAGTGACTACGGTGGGTTGGCACCCTGCCCAGGATTGGTTCCTGCCTTGTGCCCTGTGTTGGCTGGGATTGGCTCCAGCAGACCCCCGTGACCCTGTATTCGGATTCAGCGGGTTAGAAAATGGATGGATGGATGAGTGAGTGATTATGTGTTCTTGAGTGTGTCCTTCAAAGAACCAATCAACTTTTCAGGTTGGTTTCTGCCTTGTGCCTAATGCTGCTATTTGGAGAATTACATTTTCAGCTTTGCTTAAAGCTGCAATGATTGTGTTTAAATCCTGAAAATTAGGAAAAACTTAAAACTGATTAATGTGTTTATCTCTTGCACAATTTCTTCAAAATGAATAACTAATTAATATTTTAGCCATATTTCATACCAAATATTCTCACTTATTTTTTTCATGCAAGCAACATTACCATTTTGAAATACAGGAGGCTCATTTAAAAACATGGTGTATGCACAAAAAGATGACAGAAATTTGCTTACGCAACTTACCACACAAACGATGGAATTTATAAAGGAAAACTTGACAGTGAAACATGTGTGTATTTACAGTGTAATGGAAAACATGCATGCGTTTAAGTCTCTTACTGAGGCCATGGTAATGAGTGAGCAGATAGAAAGGCAGAACATTCCTTACCTTAGTCAGAAGATTGACAAGTGATGCCAATATGGAAGCAAGTGTGTTGGGGCCCAGCCACTATGGACTAAAGATTGTTACCTGCCCAGGAGGCCAATATAATAGCGGCACCAGAGGAGACAAATTGATAAGACTACCTTCGTTTTCACCCTTCAAGATAGCAAAATTTCTCTGCTTCTGTACCGTGCATGCTAGGTATTTTACTCTCATGGGGTAGCCCTGTCGGGATCTGCAGGTGCTGCCAGGGGGTGCTGCAATGATTTGTGATCCCTACTTTGTGGATGGCTCTGCCCGACTCCCTACTCCTGATGCCACACATCCCCCGATCCTCAGCCTGCAGCCTCTGTCTCAGATTAGTGTGAATATATTGCTCCTGCAAGTGAACTATTATTCTCAGTGCAATGAGAGAAGTCGCAAAATCAGCCGGAATGTTCAAGCAATTATAGAAAAAAATAACGATATATATATTGTGACAGATAGGGGGCGCTGTCGTCCCCTTGATTCCACAGACCAGACGCCAGACACCAGATAAAAGTCCAAATGTTGACTTTTTTATTTATAATAATGTGCACAAGCACCTCCACCTCCACTATACTTAAATAAATCACAATAATCAAATCAATACACAATAATAATTCCTCCACACCTCCCAGCAGCTCAGTCACCCTTCCTCCCAGCTCGGCTCCACTCGCTGGTGTTTCCCATAATCCTTCATAGTCCTTGGCCCGGAAGTGCTTCTATCCTTCAGTCCATGTGATTTCCCAGCACTTCCGGGTCAGATGAAAATTCCTTCTTCTCTTTAGCCTGGAAGTATGTCATCTCCTTTGTCCCCGTGACTGGGAATTCAACAGGACTGGCTATACGGACGATATAAGTCTCTGAGCCTCCCTGCAGCGTCCCCTGGCGGCCCCCATGGTATCCAGCAGGGCTGTGCATTAAAACTCCAAGGTCCATGCTGGAATTCGGGGCACCTCCATTTTGCAGGGAGGGCTCCATCTGGTGGCTTGGGGGTATTGGCCGGGATAAATTGCCGGTCATATATCACAATATATATATATATATATATACAGTATATATATACAGGTAGATATTTCATTGCGGCATTCATGATAATTGTGATTTATAAACAGTAAATTGTTTTTTCACACACAAATCCACACAAAATTTATAAATGAAGATACCCTGGCAGATTGCAACTTTTGAAGCCATACCAGTGGAACTAGGCTAACTAATGCCAGTGGGCACTACAACCCATTAATATGCAGGGTGACCCAGAGCTTTGAAGAACAGTGAAGTCAGGAGAGAATGGAAAGATATGTGTCAGGAGTCCAAAAGGTGGTACTTCATGCTATAAGTGATATAACCCATTGTTGAAAGTTGACAACCTACAGGTTTCTAGGCCATTAATTTAGGAGCTGGATTCAAGATTTAGAAGGACACTTGTGGCCGTTATTGGAATTCAACAGGACTGCCACAAGGGTTCCAAATACTTTTATTTACTCTGGTAATTATTTCCCAGAAATAGTTGTTGGTTGGGGTAGAAGCATCCTTTCCTGATAGAAGCTTGGAGTGTTAGTTGTAACCAGTTGACTGGTGTGAGGTGAAGAAGCTAGAAGGAAGAAAGAGGCAGAAGTGTGCTGGAGGAGACCTGAGATAAGGTATATTTTGATAGGAGAGTGGAGTAGGCACTTCATCTGACCAAACAAATCATGTCTTGAACACATTTCAGTTGCAGATCTTGTTTAAGCATATCTTTTGTTCCTCAACTGCCTGTACCTCAACAATATAATCACTTATAGAAATCTATCTTTCTTTTTGATGATTGGCCTCCTTGGTGTAATTTGTTTTGTTCAGGGACAGCACAAGAGCATCAGCATTGATTACATTATATATTTATAGAAGTAATACTGCTCCTTTCAAATTAAAGGTTTGTGATACAGTTTTAAACCAAAAATAGTAAAACACACAACGAAATACAGTTCAGACACTGGTAAATTCTCTTAATATTCTTAGCAGGGTTCAGTCTAACTAAAGAAATGTAACCCTGTTAACCTCTTTCCAGTGAGAGAATATCAAAAAGCATACCTAATTTTTTTTCTGCAAAACACTCCCTAGATTTCCTTTAACTGAAATAATTTTTTATTCCACATACACTAAACATAATAAAGATTTCAAAAATCACAACAGTTTTTGTGTTTTATTGATTAATAAATAAAAAGACAATACATTGCTGCATTTAAAAAGAGGAAAATCATTATATTTTCTTAAATATATTTCATTTTAAGTGCAGCCAGTTAACCGCATTGAATAAACCCCACCACTTCACTTTGTAAAAGGGAGAAATTAAGTTTTCCGTACGGCTACCAAGGGACTGCAGTAAATTACCCTGGTAACAGAGTTTACATTGATTCAGAAATAAGCACTTGTCCACATGTAACAATGATAACCTTTTAGTGGATTTGGAAAACAAATCTGACACCCATTAAAAAGCAAATGATTTTTCTTCCTTCAAGCAAGTGAAAAAACAGTATTTACACAGAAAGTGCCATTAATAACTAATGTAATTTTTAACATAACAACTCAGTGTAAACACCTTAATAATACACCTTCAGAGATTTAGAAATGCTATGCTTTTCAAGATTATATGTAATGGCAGTATTTTTGCTTATTCCAGATTAAACTGCTAGCTGGTTTGTATCATAGTCATATTAAATGGCACTTGGGTTTTGGTAGAACACATACTCCAATTAGTAAAAAGATGAGAACTTAAAACGGGTCATTATAAATTGGTAAAATACAAATATAGTTATTTCTGGAGTACTGATAAGGTAGTTGTGATTCAATTTTACTTATAAAAAATGATGGCACTTATATATGTCACACTTAGCTAGAACCAATTATTAAAATTACACCACAAATAGTAATGGAAGATGAAATTTTATAAATTTAAATTAGCAAAAAATGAAAATGTAATTTATTAATCAATAAAACTGTGAATATGAAAACTCAAATGCTCCGCAAGGGTTAACACAGTTTACTTTTCCTGTTTCTTAGCATTGTGGCTTGCCCACTTGTCTTCCTCCAAAGACAAAGAAACATTTCCATTCAATTCTCACTTCTTTTCTCCAAATGGTCTTTCTTCCTCCCTGCAAGGTAAACATTTTTCACATCTCACCTCCCCAAGTTCCTCTGGGCTCACTTCCAGGACTTTATCCCTAAGAAAAATTCCTGTGGCTCCTTGACACAGTGCCCTCTGAAGGTCCCCATAACTACTGCATCCTTGAATCATTTTCTCTTAAACATAGTATGGGATGTCCAGATGTCTTGGGGTTCCATTATTATGGGAAGTGTGGTACCACCATTCTCATGCAGGCCCACTTTCTCAAAAATGTCTGAATTTAGTTAAATAAGGATTTCAGAATATTAGATAAACTATAAACGTAAATTAAGTATGTTCATCTTACAAATGTAGAAACTCATTTTGTTATGTTCTTACTTTAAGATATGTTAAATAAAAATGTCTCTGAATGACAAATTTCAAAAGGAAATTGACCAAGTATGGTGGCTTCTGCAGTTACTGCTTTTATTATCAAAGCAACATAATTTTTAAAGGTGAAATTATAGCATTCTTATATACTGTATTATCACTTTTGGGAAAGCTGCAAGACACTAATGAGATAGTAATCTGCCACCATTTTTGATCCAGTACTTATTTCAAATATAGTAAATCCATGCATGATATTGGTTGGCATGAGCAAAAAGGAATGCAGCAAACCTTAAGTCCAGGGAAAAGAGTGGGGACACATTCTGAAAACTTAAGGTGATAAGTATAAACCCAAATCACCAATTTTGGGGACATAACTGCTTATTAATTATCATTAAGTGAGAGGATAGAATTTAAAGAAACAGTGGAACTTAAATATTTATTAATCTCTATTAATTTTTATAAAATTGTCCACATGCAGTCTAAAATAAAAGTACTACAAAGAGACTATTTAGGTTAAACTCAAAGAATAGGCCATCCAAAGCCGTACTAGTTTGTATTCAGGGGATGTGCCATTCTGACTCTTTTAATGTGATGTAGGTCTTTAAAATGGCATGTGTTAGTTGATTTGAGAAGACATATGAGGATGATCATATTGTAAAACTGAAAATCTTACATGTTTGCCCCATCTGAGGTGAAGGAGAGGCATAAACAACTGACAGACAGTTCATTTAATAAACTCTTCTCAAAAAACAGAGGATGTTTGCTGATCCTACACAACCTGATTCATCTACTCTTCTCTCTCTACACCACCTCTCTGGGCTCAAAAGAAAATCCGAACACGTTTTTCCAGTTTTGATGTCATTACACTGGTTGCCTGTGTCATTCAGGATTGATTTTAAAATACTGCTTATGGTTTATAAAGCCTTAAATAAACGCGCTCCATCTTATATATCGGAATGCCTGACACATTATCTTCCAATCGTAACCTTAGATCTTCAAATGAGTGTCTCCTTAGAATTCCAAAAACTAAACTTAAAAGAAGTCTTGAGGCGGCCTTCTGCTGTTATGCACCTAAAATCTGGAATAGCCTGCTAATAGGAATTCACCAGGCAAATACAGTAGAGCACTTTAAAACACTGCTGAAAACACATTACTTTAACATGGCCTTTTATAACTTCACTTTAACTTAATACTGATACTCTGTATGTTCAATTCATCATAATAACTATTCACAGTGGCTCTAAAATCCGTACTGACCCCAACTCTCTCTTCTGTTTCTTTTTCCGGTTTCTTTGTGGTTGCGGCCTGCGCCACCACCACCTACTCAAAGCATCATGATGCACCAACATTGATGGACTAAAAGCCAGAAGTCTACGTGACCATCATCATCAAGTCCTTCCATGAGAACTCTAAATACAAAGAGGACTGTTTCATTTATGTTAGGTAGATTGCCCAGAGGGGACTGGGTGGTCTCGTGGTCTGGAACCCCTACAGATTTTATTTTTTTTTCTCCAGCTCTTGGAGTTTTTTTTTTTTTGTTTTTTCTGCCCACCCTGGCCATCAGACCTTACTTATTCTATGTTAATTAATGTTGACTTATGTTTATTTTTTATTGTGTCTTCTATTTTTCTATTCATTTTGTAAAGCACTTTGAGCTACATTTTTTTGTATGAATATGTGCTATATAAATAAATGTTGATTAATTGATTGATTGAATCATCTAGTCCCATGGTTTCACATATCAGTGTACTGACATTACACAGCTGTACCTGTCGTTCCCTTCTGATGACAACACAATATCGACTTGAGTTTTTGCCTGTCTTACTGATATTTCAAACTTGGTGAAGGATCACCATCTATAGCTCAATCTAGCAAAGTCGGACCTTCTTCTTGTCCCGGCCAGTCAGTCTGTTGAACTCCCCATCTCTGTACACTTCAACTCAGTTATCTTTCTTTGCTCACATTTCAACTGTCTCTTGTTCATGCAGATTCACTTTGTATAACATCTGCAGAATCAAACCATATATTACGATTATGCAGCACACTTTCCTAGTCCAGCCTTTGGTCTTATCATGTTCTGGATTACTGCAACTCATTACAAGCTAATGGACCTGCATTTGCTACCAAGTCATCTGCAGATAGTCCAAAATGCAGCACCTGGTCTTGTATTCAAGCAGCCAACATGAGTGCATATCACTCCTCTCTTCAGGTTACTATATTCACTCCCTGTAGCTGTACACATAAAGTTCAAATCTTTGATGCTTGAGTATTCAGTAGGTCAGCAACTGTGTATAAGGAGACACTGGTAAGGTGCTAGGCTCCTTTTTGCTCATCAGATCTGCCAATAAACAGTGTCTGGTGATGCCATCTCTGTGTGGTATCAAATCCCATTTCAAGACTCTTTTCATATGTAGCTCCTGTTTGGTGGAATGAGCTGTTCACCTCCATCCAAATTGCTGACTCCCTTAATGTGTTTAAGAACTGATTGAAATTGTTAATGTTTTGAGTATATCTGTCAAATTTTTAATGAACATTTTTTGCTCTGTTTATGCTCTGTTTAGCTCAGAAAACTCAACTTGAAAGCATTCATCATCTATCTTTCTATATATTGTAAAAGGCGCTATATAGCGCCCGACCCGGCACAGACCACGCAGAGGCAACGTGTACAAAAACACACAGGTTTTATTTTCTTCAGCCGTGGGCACACGCCTTCCCCGTGTCCCACAGGCCCAACACAGTCCCAAACACAGTCCCAAAACACAACCTCACACTTCTCCACCACTCCTCCCAGGCAAGCTTCGTCTCCTTCTTCCTCCCAACTCTGGCTCTCTGAGTGGTGGTGGCTGGGGCCTTTTATAGCCCACCCGGAAGCATTCCAGGTGATTAACCACCTGGTCCCGATTGCACCTCCGGGTGGGGCTGAAAGCTCGTCCAGCCGGGCTGTGGGAAGCAGGCAGCTCCCCCTAGCGGCCACGCCGGGCCCCAACCAAGCTGTGGAGGACTCCATCTCCCATGGAGCCCTGCGGGTGGTTGGGGAGTCACCGACGGCCAGGGAGGCTGCCACCAAGCGTCCCGGGAGGTATTGGACTTCCCATGGCGGCTCCCCCGGAACATAAGCAACAGAGGCGTCCCTACCGGGCATGGGACCCGGCTGTCCTTCACAATATATATTGTGGGATACAGCCGGACACAGACAGGTAGACATGATGTTTCGCACGAACACACATTTATTTAAACTATTTATATACAATAAAGTGAGCACAACCCAGTGCAGCAGCACCAATCACCCCTTTAAGTCCAGGCCTCACAGTCCAATGCCTTTCTCCCAGGTTCTCCTCCACTCCTCTCCTCCAAGACTTTGTCTTTTTTCCACAAGACTTCACCATCAAATGGAGGGAGGCGGCCCCTTTTATATCCACCTGGATGTGCTGTAGGTGTCTTCCAGTAACTTCCATCGACACGCTCTTGAGTGGCGGAAGCAACGGGTGTGTACCCAGAAGCATTCCGGGTGTCCCCGATCCTCTTCCCCCCAGCACCTCCGGGTGTGGCGGAAGTGCTGAGGTCCAGGGCTCTCTAGGCATTGGAAACCCCCTGGCAGCGACCACAGGCCCCTACAGGGTTGTGTTTCCAAGCTCTGTACCCGTGGTTCCCAAAGCAACCAGGGCGGTTGCCCCCACATGGGAAAGGCGCAAGCCCTCCTCCGGTCCTGCTGGGCATCCCGGCTTGGTCGCTACCCCAGCCATCTCTGTTTATATATATATATATATATATATATATATATATATATATATATATATATATATATATATAGTGGCGGACAGCTGGGGTGGGTACCCAGCCAGGACACCCAGGAGGACCAGAGGAAGGCTTGCGCCTCCTCCAGATCATGAGGGGGTGACCGTCCTGGTTGAGTTGGGGGCCACGGGTAGAGGGCTTGGAAGCCCAACCCTGCAGGGGCCCCTGGTCACCGCCAGGGGGAAGGCCAATGCCTTGGGAGCCCTGGACCTCAGCACTTCCACTACACCAGGAAGTGCTGGGGGGAAGAGGAGCAGGGACACCCGGAGGGCTTCCGGCTACACAGTTGGTACTTCCGCCACACGAGGGTGTGTCGGTGGAGGCACCTCAGGAAGCACCTGGAGCCCATCCATGGGTGTATAAAAGGGGCCGCCTCCCTCCATTCGATAGCAAGAGTCGGGTGGAAGAGAGCGGAGCTCACAGGAGAGGAGTTGAGGCGGTCTGAATACTGAAAGGCATTGTGTTGGCCAGAACTGAAAGGAGTGATTGGTGGTGAGGCACTGGGTTTGTGCACTATAATTCTGTACATAGTAGACTGTAAATAAACGTGTGTGGTGAACCAACATGTCTACCTGTCTGTGTCTGGGCTGTACCCCACAATATATATATATATATATATATATATATATATATATATATATATATATATACTGTATATACTGCTCAAAAGAATTAAAGGAACACTTTTTAATCAGAGTATAGCATAAAGTCAATGAAACTTATGGGATATTAATCTGGTTAGTTAAGTAGCAGAGGGGGTTGTTAATCAGTTTCAGCTGCTGTGGTGTTAATGAAATTAACAACAGATGCACTAGAGGGGCAACAATGAGATGAACCCCAAAACAGGAATGGTTTAACAGGTGGAGGCCACTGACATTTTCCCTCCTCATCTTTTCTGACTGTTTCTTCACTAGTTTTGCATTTGGCTACAGTCAGTGTCACTACAGGTAGCATGAGGCGATACTTGGACCCTACAGAGGTTGCACAGGTAGTCCAACTTCTCCAGGATGGCACATCAATACGTATCATTGCCAGAAGGTTTGCTGTGTCTCCCTGCACAGTCTCAAGGGCATGGAGGAGATTCTAGGAGAAAAGCAGTTACTCTTGGAGAGCTGGAGATGGCCATAGAAGGTCTATAACCCATCAGCAGGACCAGTACCTGCTCCTTTGGGCAAGGAGGAACAGGATGAGCACTGCCAGTGCCCTACAAAATGACCTCCAGCAGGCCACTGGTGTGAATGTCTCTGACCAAACAACCAGAAAGACTTCATGAGGGTGACCCAAGGGCCCCATGTCCTCTAATGGGCCCTGAGCTCACTGCCCAGCAGCATGCAGCTCGATTGGCATTCGCCATAGAATACCAGAATTGGCAGATGCACCACTGGTGCCCTGTACTTTTTACAGATGAGAGCAGGTTCACCCTGAGCACGTGACAGAAGTGAAAGGGTCTGGAGAAGCCATGGAGAACATTATGCTGCCTGTAACATCATTCAGCATGAGCAGTTTGGTGGTGGGTTAATGATTGTCTGGGGAGGCATATCCATGGAGGGTCACACAGACCGCTACAGGCTTGACAAAGGCACCTTGGCTGCCATTAGGTATCAGGATGAAATCCTTGGACCCATTGTCAGACCCTATGCTGGTACAGTGGCTCGTGGTGCACAACAATTCCTGGCCTCATGTGGTGAGAGTATGCAGGCAGTTCCTGGAGGATGAAGGAATTGATACCATTGACTGGCTACCACACTTTCCTGACCTAAATCCAATAGAATACCTCTTGGACATTATGTTTTGGTCCATCCAATGCCACCAGGTTGCACCTCAGACTGTCCAGGAGCTCAGTGATGCCCTGGTCCAGATCTGGGAGGAGATCCCCCACAACACCATCTGTCATCTCATTAGAATCAATCAATCAATCAACATTTATTTATATAGCACATATTCATACAAAAAAATGTAGCTCAAAGTGCTTTACAAAATGAATAGAAAAATAAACATAAGTCAACATTAATTAACATAGAATAAGTAAGGTCCGATGGCCAGGGTGGACAGAAAAAACAAAAAAAAACCTCCAAAAGCTGGAGAAAAAAAATAAAATCTGTGGGGTTCCAGACCACGAGACCGCCCAGTCCCCTTCTGGGCAATCTACCTAACATAAGTCAAACAGTCCTCTTTGTATTTAGGGTTTTCATGGAAGGACCTGATGATGATGGTCACATAGACTTCTGGCTTTCAGTCCATCAATGTTGGTGCATTATGATGCTTTGAGTAGGTGGTGGTGGCGCAGGCCGCCACCACAAAGAAGCCGTAAAAAGAAACAGAAGAGAGAGTTGGGTTCAGTACGGATTTTAGAGCCACTATGAATAGTCATGGTGATGAATTGAACATACAGAGTATCAGGATTAAGTTAAAGTGAAGTTATGCGAAGGCCATGTTAAAGTAATGTGTTTTCAGCAGTGTTTTAAAGTGTTCTACTGTATTAGCCTGGCGAATTCCTGTTGGCAGGCTATTCCAGATTTTAGGTGCATAACAGCAAAAGGCCGTCTCACCACTTCTTTTAAGTTTAGCTTTTGGAATTATAAGGAGACACTCATTTGAAGATCTAAGGTTACGATTTGGAATATAACGTGTCAGGCATTCCGATATATAAGATGGAGCGAGATTATTTAAGGCTTTATAAACCATAAGCAGTATTTTAAAAGTCAATCCTGAATGACACAGGCATGTATACAAGAACACAGGGGCCATACAAAGTGCTGCGTACAATTTTGAGTTGCTGCAATTAAATTTTGGCAAAATGGACTAGCCTGCCACATCATTTTTTTTGGGGCGTCTTTGAATTCAGGGCTCTGTAGGTTGATCATTTTCATTTCCATCAAACGATGTGGCATCCTTTTGTTCCTAACACATTACCCAGTCTATATCAGTATAGATATCCAGGAGGATTTCTTTTTCCCATTGAGATCTGATGTGTTTTCAAAGTGTTCCTTTAGTTTTTTTGAGCAGTTTATATATATATATATATATACAGTGATCCCTCGCTATATCGCGCTTCATCTTTCGCGGCTTCACTCCATCGCGGATTTTAAATGTAAGCATATCTAAATATATATCACGGACTTTTCACTGGTTCGCAGATTTCTGCAGACAATGGGTCTTTCAATTTATGGTACATGCTTCCTCAGTTTGTTTGCCCAGTTGATTTCATACAAGGGACGCTATTGGCGGATGGCTGAGAAGCAATCAGAGCACGTATTACGTATTAAATAAAACTCCTCAATGATATATGATATGCTTCCCGCGCGGTGCTTTGCACACTTAAAAGCTCTAACAGCCTGTATTGATTTTTCATTGTTTGCTTTTCTCTGTCTCTCTCGCTCTCTGACATTATCTGCTCCTGACGGAGGGGGTGTGAGCAGAGAGGCTGTGCACAGTGGCTGTTTGCTTAGAAGATACGGACGCTCCTCTAAAAAATGCTTAAAGGCTACCTTCACATTGATCCCTTCATTGCTACCGCTTTATCGCGGTGCTTGCACACTTAAAAGCGCAACAACCCTATTGATTTTTGATTGTTTACTTTACTTTCTCTCTCTGACATTCTCCGCTCCTGACGCGCACCTTGAAGAGGAAGATATGTTTGCATTCTTTAATTGTGAGAAAGAACTGTCTTGTCATGGAGCACAGTTTAAACTTTTGACTGAAGGGTGTTATTTCATGTCTAGAGGGCTCTAATAATGTTAAAAAACGTATTTAGAAGGTCGTAAACAGGTTTTCAATGCTCTAACTGCGAAAATATTAGATTTATAAATAAAGAATATCTTACTTTGTGGAAATTCATTTATCTGTCTGGAGCGGATTAACCACGATAAATGAGGGTTTACTGTATAACTGTGCGGAGAATATTTATTAACAGTGTGGGAGAGTTTCTAAGGGCTTAAAATATATAAAAATAACCATACAAACATATGGTTTCTATTTAAGCAGATTTTCACCTATCGGGGAGGGATTACTGTATATATATATACACATTGTGGAGCCGACCCGGACACAGACTGGCGGACATGTTCTTAATCACCACCACACGTTTATTTGCAAACTATTTACAACAATGAAGTCACACAGACTCAGTCCATTTAGTGCACAAATTGTATTTATGATAACCTAGCACTTCATTTAGTGCTGTTTCATACCCTGCATCCTATCCTAAATAAATAAAGAAAGCAGGGGAGAGAGAGAGAGAGAACATGTGACTGAAAAATAAATAGACAATAGCTGGATTAGAAATTAAATCCACATAATTGCAAATGTAATGCAGCAGTAACAGCAACTGGCCACCACAAAATTATACATGTTATTACTCTGTTTATTGTTATTTCTAAACAATTTAGATGGAATTTTAAATTAACCAAATGTTATTAAAATTAATTAAAAAAATAGAAAAAATAAATGCATTAGCAGAAAAACTGGCATATAATTGGACAGATAATAATTCATGTTTGATATTTATTTCCACCATTAAATTCCCCAATGAAGTATAATGTTTTTATAAATGTACTAAAAGCTAATAATAAAGTACTTTAACAAACTCCTTCTTCCTCTGTAACAGTTTTTTCTGAAGATACAGTGGAAGTATTCAATTTATGATCCATTTCCAGCAGTGAATATAATGCTCAAGACTGTAATATTTGATTCCCATGGGACTGGTATAACCAGAGGAGACCAGTCTTCAAAAACAGAAAGGTTTTAGCCCAGAGTTGTTTCTTCTTGCCAGACTTACAGACTTCTAGAATTACCAATGTGATCCAGCAAGAATGCCCTTCTGCGTGAGGGTTATACATAAGTATTAAGTAAATGCTAACTAAATAATGTTTAATAGTGAATTACAGTATATTCTATATGCAATAACAAATTTTACAAATGATTTCATAAATGCTAAGAACACGTTATAGAAAGCAGTATAGTAAGCAATTCTCCTTATTTGTAAATTTCTTTTTTAGGGATCTATAATACTGTATATTTATTTACTTCTAGGTGTTGCCAGCCTTTTACAGGAATTTTCTCTTTTTTCTTCTCTTTTATTTTTTTCCACATTTATTAATCAAAAAGGCTGAAGACAAATGCATCTGTTGTAGGGAATGGGACATGCTGCTTCCATCACTGGAAACTTGGTTGTGTTGGGGGCCAAGCCTGCTTTCTTACATGAGGCTGCCACAAGTATATCTAATGGGTACAAAACTTCAGTCATAATTAACTCAGGAGTTTTGTGTAAATTTTTTCACTTTCCAAAATTAAACTGGAAGAAGCAATCAAAACCAGAAGGACCAAAATGGGATCTTTATTCAACATAAGTTTGTTTCTTTTTTTTTTTTCTTTACCATTACAGCAGTGCTTCTCAATTATTTTCTGTCATGCCCCCTCTAGGAAGAAGAAAACATCTCGCTAGCGACTATAAATAGTATCATTTGTCTATAAAATTGTTATAAGTACACCTCTGCATAACACTGTATCCTTATTAACGTATAAGAGAATAAAAAAAGAAATACGGACCAATTTACAACAAAGAATAGCTTTATTAAATGTAACAGAAAAGATTTAAAGTGCATTCTAAATTCAAAAAAAATTTAAGTGCCCCACTATTTGAGAAACACTGCATTACAGTGATCCCCTCGCTATATCACGCTTCGACTTTCGCGGCTTTACTATATCGCGATTTTTTTCTCATACACGCTTACGTCACTACGCATGCGCTTTCTGAGAACTTTTATCTAAGCCCTACGATGGCTCCTAAATGTGTTGCTTTTTCTAAGCCTTCTGACAATAAAACTAAGCGCCGGAGGAAGATGCTTACTATCCAGGAGAAGGTGAAACTCTTGGATATGATTAAAGATGGCAATACCCTACAAAAGCCTCCTCACACATATGAAAAGTCAGCGCCAGCAACTGCCTATCAAGATGTTCTTCAGCCGCGCACCCAGACACCCACTGCCTACTCCTAGTACTCCATCAGCGGAAGAAGACAACAACGCACCTGCTGAAGATACTGCACCACCTCTGATGACTCTCCTACTGAGGTTGTGCCTTCATAGGTTAGTGGTTGTGTGCAATTAAATGTACAGTACAATAATCTACTATATAAAAGCGTTCGGGATTGTCCTTCTGTCCCGTGATAAAAGATAAAAGTTCTCAGAAAGCGCATGCGTAGTGATGTAAGCGTGTATGAGAAAAAAAAAAAAAAAATCGCAATAGAGGGAAGCCGCGAAAGTCGAAGCGTCATATAGCGAGGGATCACTGTATTCTTTAAAATAAAAGGGCTCCATTATAAAAGTTTGTAACATGTTACTGACATTATTGATTTGGAATGGACTAAAATTACAGAGCTCCTCTGGTAATAAACCTACTGAAGTAAAACTAATCTTGTCTGAATAGGGCTTTAAATGCACTTTCCTCATAGTTTCTACCAGTGTTCTCAAGTATGAAATTTACTGCTCATCTGAAACATTTAGGCTGTATCAACCTGATTCCTTTATGAATTTGGACCACCTGGATTGGGTCCCCACATGGCTTAAGACTAAGGAGGTTTAATGAGTAGGAGTTTCCCCATAGTCCCAACATTCATCTTTTTTGCTGTATTCTGCACAGAAGTCTCGCAAGCACTTTATACAGGCTTAATATCATTAGATTTGTCAGTCAGTCATTTTCCAACCCGCTATATCCTAACACAGGGGTCTGCTGGAGCCAATCCCAGTCAGCACAGGGCGCAAAAGCAGTAAAAAAACCTGGGTAGGGTGCCAGGTAATGCTACCTAAGTTAAAGCCTGGTCGTTTTGATGGTACTGGACCATGGGAGACTTATTGGGCACGGTTTGAAGTTATAGATGCTGTGAATAGTTGGTCCCCAAGAGAGCCAGCAATACAGTTGGTGGCAGCTTTAGGAGAAGAGGCGCTGAAAGTTCTGGAAGATGGGCCTCAAGAGAGCCTTACAGAACTGTCTTGGCTTCTCCCTGCGATTGAGCAATGTTTCGGTCGAACCGAATCAGTCCTGGGGCTATAGCAGCGGTTGCACTCACAGACCAGACGGGTGGGAGAACGTCTTGGTATTTTTGCAGCGGAGATTTAGGGACTGGTGAGTTGGGCCTATCCACAATTTTTCCTCATTTACTCAAGCTGAATTGGCATACAACATATTCTTGAGACGGGTCACACCTGCTGAACTAAGACGCCATGTTCTGCTTACCCGACAAAGCACGCTAGAAGATGCACTACAGGAAGCTTGAGATTTTGATATTGGCCAGTCATGATACACAAGAGCCAGTTGACAATCGCTCAGTAGCCAATCGGACAACACCTGCTCATTGGTCCGGGCCCCCCCTCCAACCCACCCGTGATGAACACAGCAGTCCAAAATAACCAAAACAACCCTCAGTTCTTCTTCACACAGCACTCGAGTTATCACCCTGGGAAAGCACAGCACTCAATTCTTATACCCACAACACTCAAATTATATCACTTGGGGGAACACAGCACACTATAAATACCATTAAGGGATGGGGGAAGCATAAAAGGGAAAAAAAAAAAAAGGTGAATAACTAAACTCCACAAACAATAACCCAATACTTTAACATTAAGAAATAAATAACTAAACAAACTTAAACAGTTCTTGGGCCTTCGTGCTCTCACCACGAGGCCCTCACTTAAACCAAAATAACCAAATACCAAAAACCTCTGGCAGCGCCCAATGTCCCCTGTGCTCAAATGCTCAGTTCCCAGTTCTCACAGGTCCCGATTCTCCAGTGCTGAACACCTTCCCTATAATCCCTATAGTCCAGTTGCAGCAATCCAGTAATGGTATCCTTCCAACCAGCCAATCACTGTTGCTGCTCCACACCGCTGTTGCCGTCTCTCCTCCGTCATATCACAGACCTTATGGCAAAGAGCCAAAAGAAAAACTCTCAGACCCTTTTTTCCCCCTCCTCAGCCATAAGGCCAGTGCACATACTCTCAACTAGCAATTAGCCACTTCCCTTTAGGCTGACTGGGGATCGTGGGGGTCTGAGTCGCTCTCTCTGTCCGTTCTGGTCCACCCGCCGCCCATTCCGTCAGCCTGGTTCCACTCCCAATCTCTCTCGGTGTCACCCAATCAGCCTCCGTGTTCTCGCTCACTCGCCTCGATCGGGTACCTGGACACAATGAGAAAAAGGGACAAATATCCCGTGGCCGCTGACCCTGCCGCCAACGCCGCTTTTCCCTCCGGACTTGGACCACCGCGCCATAGTCCACTCTCTTCAGGTCCTGACGACATCGCCTTTGCAGCCAGCAGCAAACCACCTTACAAAAAGTCCAAACATTTAGTCCCTTCGCAGCAGTTCGGGACACCTTTCTCCCAAGCGAGCACCCCAAACAAACAGCAGTGGCCATCTTAAATCCTGTCTCAACCCCACCCCAACTACCTTGTCAGTGATTGTCCAGTGAATCAATCGCATTAGGGGCGGGTTCACACAAGTCCTGCATTGCTGTCCAAGGCGCTGCCAGGGTAAAATAAATTAAAGCAACATACACATAAAGAAAAAGAAAAAAAAAATTATGCTCCTCGCACCGGGACACAACATTTATGCAATGCTGGGGGAGAACGCAGGTACCAGGGCTATGATAATATGCTGGAGATGTGGACGCCCAGGCCATATATGTCGGTTTTGTCCCATTCGTGTGGTCTCTTTGGGTCCAGAAGAAGGAGAAGTGACTGGAAACGATAGGGGTTCGGAGTAAGAGGAGCGGCCCTGGACCCCGCAGTGGCTCCCAGATGGAGAGGTATGGATATTGTTCCGCTTGGGCGTATAGGGATGGGAGGGCAATGTCAGCTTATAATGACACTTTGGGGCTGGACAAAAAGAGCATTAGTGGACACTGGGGCCTCTGCCTCCATAGCATGGCCTGATACCCTCCCTCCCGACTACCCAGTCCAAGGATCCACTGCCCCGCTACGGGCGAGTCTACCCTTATGAGATGACGTACCATAGCCATCCTGCACATAGGTGGGTGGGAGTGGACTCAGATGGTTTGGGTAGCCGACATTCAGGACTCGTGTATCCTGGGAATAGACTTTTTGTGCCGTGCTAAAGTTCAAATAGATTTTGCCCAGAGAATGCTGACAATTCCAGACAGTTTCCCTCTTCAGTTTGGGAGTGAATAACATGAGGCTACCCCGGACTGCAAAATTTGAGTCATTGCCCGAGGCTGAATTGGTGGGGGCTGCTGCGGACTGGAGACCGGCCATAGAGAATCTTTGACAGATGAGCCGACAAGGACTAAGTCTAGATCAACAACAGCTATTGCGGTGCTTGCTGTGGGAGTATCAGGACCGGTTTATTACATCCCCAGCTGACATCGGGCAAACTCATTTGGTTCAGTACATCATAGACATTGGTGATGCAAGGCCCATCAGACAACAACCATGGCGCCTCCCAATGGCACGTAGAGGAGAAGCCACTGCTCTTATTAAAGAAATGTCCAAGGCGGATATTATCAAGCCCTCTGAGTCTCCCTGGTGTTCACCAGTGGTCGTAGTGAAAAAGAAGACCAGAGACTGGCACTTTTGTGTTGACTATCGGAAGTTGAACCAAGTGACCAAGAAGGATTTGTACCCACTCCTACGGATAGATGACCTTGTGGCTCCTGTCAATGTGAGACAGGTTAGGGCGTTTATGGGTCTGGCCTCATATTATAGATGATTTGTTCCACATTTTGCCACAATCGCTTCCCCCCTTCATCAGCTTTTCCAAAAGGGAAGAGTCTTCCAGTGGGTAAACGAAGAACAACGGGTTTTTGAATTGCTGAAGGCTGCGCTCTGTGGTGCTCCTGTATTGGCTTCACCAGACCCATAGCAGGGTTTCATTTTGGACACTGATGCCAGTAATGTGGGTCTGGGAGCCACCTTAGCCCAGGAACACCCTGACGGTGAGCGCATGGTCGTGTATTTTAGCAAGTCCCTTAGCAAGGAAGAGCGCAATTACTGTGTCATCTGGTGAGAATTGTTAGCGGTAGTAGAAGCCATCCCCCTCTTCCGCCATTATCTGGGTGGAGCCCCGTTCATGCTGAGAAGCTATCACGCCGCTCTTCAATGGCTATTATCTTTCAGGGAACCCGAAGGGCAACTGGCTCAGTGGCTGGAGTGGCTACAAAATTTCACTTTTACTATTCTGCATCGAAAAGGGACTCAACATCAAAATGCTGACACCCTTTCTTGACATCCCTGCCTCCAGTCTGTATGCAGGTATTGCACATGGAAGGAAAGAAGAGAGGTGTAAAATAAAGAAGAGCACACCAGCCAGGATGTCTCCCTGAAAGATGATGTGGTCGAATGGTGGTTGTGGCAGGGACAGGATCCGGAGATACAGCGAGTCTGTGGATGAATGGAAGCAGGACACTGACCAACCTGGGAAGAAGGCTCCCGAAGGGGCTGCAGTAAAGGGCCTATGGCCCCAATGAGGCAGTTTGCAGCTGCATAAAGGGATTTTACAATGACGATGGTGTAACCCAGCAACAGGAAAGGCAAATTGAGAGGTAGATGTTCCCCAGAGGATGTGAATACAGGTATTAGAGGCTGTGCATGGGGGTGCTGAGTCAGGCCACTTTGGAGTAACAAAGACACTGGGACATCTGCGGCAGGGTTTCTATTGGGGGAGGTGTGGAAATGAGGTGGAGCCAATGAAACACGTATGCTGCTAAGAAGGGGCCTTCTGGACAAGACTGACAGCGGGGTATTGATTGAGGCAGTAAAGGGGGGGGGCGGGACCCATCGGGGCGGACCCGGGATGGGAGGACAGGTTGGAGAGGGTGCTTAAAAAAGGGGTGTGTTTGGGGTTACGAGGTCGGCGTTCTTTTTCTTGATTGTTCAAGTAAAAACTTTTTGGTTAGACTTTACTAAGTCTGTCTGTTTTTTTTTTTTTTACTTCTTCTCTTTTCGAGCCTACAATATAATGTAATGCTTGATTTACCTTTAATTGGCTTCTGCATATTGCTTACATGATTTAAATTTTAGGTCAACTGGTGTGTGTATGAGTGTATGCCCTGCGGTGGGCTGGCACCCTGCCCGGGGTTTGTTTCCAGCCTTGCACCCTGTGTTGGCTGGGATTGGCTCCAGGAGACACCCTTGACCCTGTAGTTAGGATATAGAGGGTTGGATAATGGATGGATGGATAAAACCTTAAATCCATTTTCATAGGCCGTCTCGTGTTTCCTACATTTTATCTATAGTTAATATCTCCTTTCCCTGTATGTAGCAATTTGTATATAATCTGATTCATTGTTCTCACATTAGCATTAAAGTCAATACAGCACAGGACACTGAGCTTTACAGCTGACAAATGAAATATATATATATATTTCTTTTTTATATATATATTTTATTGATTTTATTGAAATCACACAACATTCCATACAAATAGATCAATTTTACAAGAATAGGATTGAAAACAAATCAACCCCTCTCCCTGAGAAAGAGAGCATGTGCAGTAGAATAAAACTTAAACCTAGTAAAAATAAGTAAATAGATAAATTAATAAGTGAATATGGATGAATGGAGAAGAAAAAGCTTATTCTAAAATGTTATTGATTAGATCCTGCCAGATTTTGAAAAATTTCTGCAGAGAATTGGATTTTTTCCAATTTCAGGTAGCATATAACATCAGTTACCCACTGACTTAGAAGAGGAGAGTTAATCAGTAATATTTTAAAATAAGTTTATAAAGCTTGAGAATTTATTAATTTAGGTATTTTTACAAGCCTTAAAATTTACACCGTTTGGCTTGCTCTCTCTCTCAGGGGTGAGGATCGATCTGTTCTTAACATAATTCTTTTTTTTGTAAAAACTTGATTGCTATGTATTGATTGTAATAAAATTAATAAAAAAAAAACAAAAAAAAAAAGAAGAGGAGAGTTAGGATTCGTCTAGTTGAGCAAGATGAGTCTGCGTGCCAATAGTGTAGTAAAGGCAATTACAGTCTGTTTGTCTTTCTCCACTTTAATCCCATCTGGAAGTACACCAAACACAACTGTTAGTGGATTAGGAGGGATTGTGACACCAAGGCTCTCTGAAAGACATTTAAAAATTTTGGTCCAGAATGATGTTAGTTTGGTGCAGGCACAAAACATGTGACCCAGTGAAGCTGAAACTTGATTGCAGCATTCACAGGTAGGATCTTGCCCTTGAAACATTTTGGACAATTTTAAGCAAGACAGATGTGCTCAATATATAATTTTGAGTTGAATAATTGTATGCTTTGCGCATATGGAGCTCGAATTAATTCTCTGCATTGCTACCTTCCGCTCCTTTTCTGATATGTTGAGGGAGAGATCCTTTTCCCATTGTCTTCTTGGGTCTTTGAAAGGTAGGGACTGTAAAATGGCTTTATATATTGCAGAGATGCTGTCTAAATCCTTGAGACTGATCAATATTTTTTCTAGCATAGAGGGAGGTGGGAGGTGAGGAACATTGGGCTGGTTCTGTTTAACAAAGTTTCTAATTTAAAGATACTGAAAGAAATGTGTTGCTGGAAGTTAAATTTAGAATATAATTGTTCATAGGATGCAAAGACGTTGTCTATGTACAGATCTGTAAGTGATTTAATCCCAAATGTTTTCCAGACATTAAAAACTGCATATGTTTGCGAGGGTGGAAACAGGTGGTTCTCATGCAGAGGTGCCACAGATAAAAGATTCTCTATCTTAAAATGCTTCCTACACTGGTTTTCATATTCTGAGTGAGTAAAGCACTATTGGGTGATTAGTATATTGGCGATAATTTGCATTTATTGGGGCACAAAGCAAGGAATATAAAGAGAAACTGCAGGATATTATTTCTATTGCAGACGAAGCCTGTATATGTTCATCTATTTGTATCAAAGTCCAGGTTTTTATATGTTGTATGTTTGCTGCCCAATGTAAAACTGAAAGTTAGGTAGAGCCATGTCATCTTCTGCCTTTGGCCTTTGTAGGGTCGCTTTTTGGATACGTGGATGTTTTGAATTCCAAATAAATGTAGTTATAGTTGAATCCAATTTCTTAAAGAACGATTTATTGATGTACTAGCAGAATACCCGCGCTTCGCAGCGGAGAAGCAGTGTGTTAAAGAAGGTACGAAAAAGAAAAGGAAAAATTTTTAAAATAACGTAACATGATTGTTAATGTAATTGTTTTGTCATTGATATGAGTGTTGTTCTCATATCTATCTATCTATATATATATATATATATATCTATGTATCTATATATATATATATGTTGTTCTCATATCTATCTATATATATATATCTCTATCTATCTATATATATATATACCCGCGCTTGGCAGCGGAGAAGTAGTGTGTTAAAGAAGAAAAGAGAAAGAAAAGGAAACATTTTGAAAATAACGTAACATGATTGTCAATGTAATTGTTTTGTCACTGTTATGAGTGTCACTGTGATATATATATATATATATATATAGCAAAATACCCGCGCTTCACAGCGATGTCACGTATTAAAGAAGTTATGAAAAGAAAAGGAAACATTTTAAAATAATGTAACATGATTGTCAAAGTAATTGTTTTGTGTATTTGGCGGCAGCGTCACGAAGTTGTTTTCGGCAGCTGCATCAGAAAATGTACCACGACGTCTGACACGCTTCCTTTTTACTGTTTTCTCACAGCTTGGATTGCTGCTGTCATATATATACACACACACACACATATATATACACATACATACATACATATATATATATATAGACATATATATATATATATTGTCACAAAACGAGACAAAGACAGAAAAAGGTTTGGGGCAGCCACCCATGTAATTCGGTATCCTGGCTGCAACTTCGTTTTCTTTTAAATACCAGCACTGAAGTGCTTACAACAGAGTCCAAAACAAGACTGACACAGAAGGGAAAAGGGAAGGCTTTTAAAGGGGGAGACAGGAAGTGAGGTCATAAGGGTCGGGCACGTGTTCATCGTTCATTGGTTTAGTCCCGGATGTGACATCAGGGGGGCCGGAGCTGGCAAGGTCTGTCTCCATTGGCTCGGTCCCAGAAGTGACGTCCAGAGAGACAGGTGGAACCTCCCGGGTTAGGTCTACAGGGAAGTGAGAAAGAGAGTTAGTGCGCTCTGCCACATCCCGGCATGGCTCAGAACTGCCTTCACTCGAGCCCTTTAGCTGCCTCCCATGCGCGTGTGTGACAAGGCCCCCTCAGCCCAGACCCGTCGGGTCGGGCGACCTTAACCGAGAGGTCGAAACCCGAGAGAGCATCGGCGTTGGCATGGAGAGCACCCGGCGATGAACGAGCGAAAACTTGTACGGCTGCAGGTCAAGAAACCACCGGGTGACCCGCGGATTCGACTCCTTGTGCAGGGCCATCCACTGTAGAGGTGCATGGTCCGTGACAAGGGTGAACTCACGGCCCAACAGGTAGTACCTCAGCTGAGTGATCGCCCATTTAATCGCCAGAGCCTCCCTCTCCACCGCCGCATACCTGGTCTCCCGGTCCAACAGTTTCCGCTCAGGAACATGACGGGTGTTCACACCATCGACACTTTGGCTCAGCACGGCTCCCAGGCCTGTGTCCGGCGTCCGCCTGGAGGATGAAAGGCAAAGAAAAGTTAGGTGCCATCAAAATAGGTGCGGACGTAAGGGCCTTCTTCAAGTCACCAAATGCAGTGTCTGTTTTGCAGTCCATACCACAATGTTCGGGCCCTCTTCTTTGTTAAATCAGTCAAGGCGCGCTTTCTCCAAAACCGGGTACAAACCGGCGGTAGTACCCGCTAACCCGAAAGGCTTGGACCTGCCGCTTGGTTCATGGACGGGCCATTTCAGAATGGCATCAATTTTGGAGCACTGTGGCCTTACGGTACCCGACCCACCAGGTAGCCTAAATATTTGGCCTCGCTTAATCCAAAGAAACATTTCTTGGGATTAATCCGAGCCCGCCTCACCAAGTGTCCGTAATACCGCTTGGACATGCTGTAGGTGTTCCTTCCATGTGCTGGAATAGATGACCACGCCATCTAGGTAGGCAGCACTGTATGAGTTATGAGGCAAGCACTTTGTCCACCAGACGCTGAAAGGTTGCTGGAGCCCCGTGTAACCCAAATGGAAGGACACGATACTGCCAGTGTCCGCTAGGGGTACTAAACGCGTTTTTCCTTCGGAGTCCGTTAAAGGAACCTGCCAGTACCCTTTGTCATGTCAAGTGTGGTCAGGTATTGAGCCTGTCCAAGCCTCTCGAGGAGGTCGCCCACGCGTGGCATTGGATAGGCATCAAATTGGGAGACTTGGTTGCCGACGGAAGTCATTGCAGAACCTCCAACTCCGCCAGGCTTACCGACGAGCACAATGGGGCTGGACCAGGGACTATAACTCTCCTCAATTACACCTAGTTCCAGCATGCGCTTGATCTCAAGCTCCACTTCAGCCTTTTTGCCTCGGGAAGACGGTAGGGCGTTCTCGGACAACAACCCCGGCTCTGTCACAATGTTGTGCTCAATCAGAGAGGTCCTTCCGGGTGTTCACTGACTACCTCTCGAACGGTCCGGATAACTGTTTCCAGCTCCTGCCGCTGCCTGGGTCTCAAGTCTGCGCCAAAGTTAAGGTCGTGTGTGTGAGCGAAGAGTGAGCGGGCTGGCCGGAGGAGGGATCGGGTCCCTGTCCTTCCACGGTTTCAGCAGGTTCACATGATATACCGCTCCTTTGGCCGACGATTGGGTTGACTCACCAAATAGTCGACCAGTCCCTTCCTCTCCTTAACTTCAGAGGGGCCCTGCCAGTGGGCAAGCAACTTAGAGTGGGAGGTAGGCACTAGGACCATGACCCGATCTCCGGGTGGAACTCCCGAAGAGACGTGCAGCGTTGTAGTAGCGAACCTGTGCTGCTTGAGCCTCCTCCATGTGACTTTTAAGGACAGGCCGAATCTTTCCAAATCTATCGCGAACTGCGATATACTCCAGTATGTTAGTGGTGGGAAGAGCCTCTTCTTCCCAGCCTTCTTCAAAATATCCAATATGCCCCGAGGTTGTCGCCCATACAGTAGTTCAAAGGGGGAGAACCCCGTGGAGGCTTGTGGGACTTCCCGATAGGCAAAAAGGACGAGGGGGAGGAGCTGATCCCAGTTCCTTCCATCCTCGCTGACCACCTTACGTAGCATTTGCTTGAGAGTTTGATTAAACCTCTCTACTAATCCGTCGGTTTGAGGATGATACACCGAGGTTTTTAAATGCTTTATTTTCAGTAATCTGGCAGTCTCCTTGAACGTCTCCGAGGTGAAGGGGTCCCCTGGTCTGTCAAGACTTCTTTGGGGATCCCCACGCCAATACCCCTAGTAATTCCCGTGCGATGGCTTTAGAGGTAGCTGAGCGCAACGGAACAGCTTCGGGGTATCGTGTAGCATAATCCACGAGGACTAAAATGTACTTGTGTCCTCGGGCTGAGGGCTCTAGAGGTCCCACCAGGTCGACCCCGATTCTGTGGAAGGGAACGCCAATCAAGGGAATAGGAACAAGAGGAGCACGGTCCCTCCTAGGAATCTGTCGCAGTTGACACTCCGGGCAGGAAGCGCAAAAGCGACGAACCTCCTCATTAATTCCTGGCCAGTAAAACCGGAGCTTGATCCGCTCCAGAGTTTTTCGGTGCCCAGGTGGCCACCTAGGAGGTGGGCGTGTGCTAGCTCGCAGACCTGCCGCCGGAAGGTACGCGGCACTAGCAGCAGCCTCGCCTCCTGCCCGTCATGCATTGCTACACGGTAAAGGAGGTCATTATCTAACACAAAGTAGGGGCCCTGTGGCATCGACTGACTAGTGCGCTGGCCATTGACAAGGACCACTGCATTTTTTACAAACTTCAGGGAGTCGTCATTCCATTGCTCCCTTTGAAAGAAGCCGGCGCTTTTAAATTGAAACCGCAACACGGAGAGAGGGTCAGCGCCGACCTCAATGGGCGTGGTTTCTCCCGCTCCGCCGCGGCGTTGGATGACGTGTCAGCCTGCGACGGCCGGGAGTTGCCACGCCAGCCAGGACGGCTGCTTCACCTCTCTGCCGGCTGATTACACGGCGTGGAGGCAGCTTGAGACGGTTCATCTCCGCCCATAACGAGGCCCAACTTAACCCCGGAGTGGTATGTGTCTCACCGCTTTTAATGTCAGACCAGTCCCGCCCTAGTATCACCGGGTGTGGAGGATCAGGAAGGATTGCCACGGTTACTTTCTGGACTGATCCTCCGTAGCTAATGACACAAGCGGCGGTGCTGTACCAGCGGTTTCCCGTGGACACAGGTTATACTGGTCTTGAATTTTAGCCATTGTCGCGTAGCACAAAACGGCGGGCAACAATGGAAATGTTGCTGCCGGAATCGAGCAGAGCGGAAGTTTTAAACCCGTTAACGATCACCACGCCTGTATGCGGGACCGGCAACGGGTTTGTCAGAGCACACCAAGCCCTCCTCCCTCCACCTGCATTCCTCCTCGCCTCCAAGCGGTTTTGCGTGCCAGCGCCGCGACGCCGATGCAAGCTCCGGGTTATACAGGGAGGGGCTAGGTCTTGGGACATACCCCGGCTGAGTTTGGCAGAAGGACGGTTCTGCTCTCCCAGAGTGTGAGGCCGCCCTCTGTGTTTCCAGAAGCTCTATGAGCCCTGACATGTTCGAAACTGCACGCCCCAGACCGGCTGGGTGAAGCCCTGGGGAAGTGCTTTCAGGAGCAGATAGCACGCTACCTGCTCAATGACCTGGTAGGGCTTGTTTTCCAAGGGCCGTAGCCACTGCCATACTTTTGCCCATAAGGACCAGGCTTGTTTACTGGTCGGCCTCTCAGGGTCCAACCTCCACTTCGTTATTTTACTCACCTGCCAGTCTGGGGCACCCCAAGGTGGTAAAGGGGCTGTGGTTTCACTGGGGGCAGGCACTCTCCCCAAGAGAGCATACTGAGTCCCTCTTGTCTCCCTCTAGGGCAGCCCAATTCGGTGAGCCCCACCCGCACACTCCCTGGCCTCTCTAGATGGCCTAGTTCTGCGTGCTGGGAGCGGAGCCCGCACCGGTCTCGCCAACCACGGGCACCCTCCCGCCTGAATACTCGGCCCTGGTACGCTCCCACCTGGGTGTTTTGCAGGTCCTGTCCCCTTCTCTTCTGGGACTTCTCCATCCTGCCGACTACGCCACTGTCACAAAACGAGACAAAGACAGAAAAAGGTTTGGGGCAGCCACCCATGTAATTCGGTATCCTGGCTGCAACTTCGTTTTTCTTTTAAATACCAGCACTGAAGTGCTTACAACAGAGTCCAAAACAAGACTGACACAGAAGGGAAAAGGGAAGGCTTTTAAAGGGGGAGACAGGAAGTGAGGTCATAAGGGTCGGGCATGTGTTCATCGTTCATTGGTTTAGTCCCGGATGTGACATCAGGGGCCGGAGCTGGCAAGGTCTGTCTCCATTGGCTCGGTCCCAGAAGTGACGTCCAGAGAGACAGGTGGAACCTCCCGGGTTAGGTCTACAGGGAAGTGAGAAAGAGAGTTAGTGCGCTCTGCCACATCCCGGCATGGCTCAGAACTGCCTTCACTGAGCCCTTTAGCTGCCTCCCATGCGCGCGTGTGTGACAATATATATAGATATATATATATATAGATATATATATATACATATCTTCATATCTACATATCTATATACATATCTACATATACACATATATATATATATATATACATACATACCTATCTACATCATATATTCACACACATACATACATACACACACACAAATTATATATATGTGTGTATGTATGTGTGTGTGTGTGTGTGTGTGTGTGTGTATATATATATACACACATACATATACTTGTGTGTATGTTTGTATGTGTCTATATGTGTGTGTATAGGTTTGGTCACTGAGTGCAAGGGAAAAATAATAAATTATAGTCTATAAGTTATTAAACAGTAAAACATTAACGTTTTAAGAAGTACAGGTACATTGAAATTACATTTTCTATGTGAACGTTCAAATTTGTGCCTCGCCTCCTCGCCTCAATTGTGAATCGCCTTAATATTATTTTGCCGTGGTGTAGAAAAGGGGTCCCGTGTTTGCACTTGTCTGGGCTATAGCGCAGGGGGAGGATGAAAAAAATTAAAAGTGCTCACTTTGACTTAAGGCAGAAGCGCAGTCAGCGTCTCAAAGGCCGGCACAGCTATGCTTGCTGGCTGCTCGACTTTTGCTGGGCAGGAGACCCCAGTTTGCAGACACGTTCATGATATCAAAAGTCTCAGCACTCTTTGGAGGTCATTCATATATATATATATAGCAAAATACCCGCGCCTCGCAGCGGAGAAGTAGTGTGTTAAAGAAGTAATGAAAAGAAAAGGAAACATTTTAATAATAACGTAACATGATTGACATTGTCATGAGTGTTGCTGTCATATATATGCCTGCCTAAATAAGTCACCCTCGCTTTGCTCTTACTTTTTTACCGTTCATTTAATCATGACTAGTGGCGGAAAAATTATAAAATGGAAGGAGGATGGCTTTACCAAAACAATTATTGATGGCGAATCGATTATTCATAAAGCTTGAATTGGTGATCTGTTTTTCTGTGTTAACCTCATATTTTTTCATACTTCTTCTCAAACTAAGGTGGTGCGAGGGTAAAATGAATCGGGATGCGCTTGATCAATGTAATCCGTGTACCAGGAAATCATGCATTGACAAAAGCTCCCTTTGCTTGTAATGCAAAGTGTGATTAAATGCATTATTTTTAACGCGTTATGGAGCACATGCATCGAAGCTTCTCGGCTGTGCTTGTGCTAAGAAAAGGAAAGATTTTAAAAATAACGTAACACGATTGTCAATGTGACCTTTTGTAAGTAGTGCCTGGAGCATTCAGTGTGGAGAAACTCTAGAGACAGCGTGTGTATTAACTTGTGGATTTTTCTGTGAGTATTTGGTGGCAGTCTGAGGAAGTTGCTTCGGAAGACAGCATTAGCCGCGGAGCTCAGCTCAGAGCAAAATGAGGTGGGAGGGGAGATGATGACGTGACTCCCCCACCCGCCTTAACTGTCAATCCCCCACAAACACAGTCTCTCAGAATTTGCATAAGCACACCCCTTCACCTACAATTTTAACTTAGTTACAAAGTGATCAAAACTCTCGTTTATATACTGCGTCCTCTCATTAAACTTGTATCTTGCATTACCTGTGTGTATGTGAAACGCCAGCTGTAGCCTGTCTATGAACTTAATTTAAAGTTTAGGTTTACACCGTGCTTTCTTTCCGAGCTGGTAACACTCATGAATATGGTAGTATATGTCACTCGCTCACTTCTGATTGTTTTTCGCTGCCTTCTCAATTATATAATGCATGTTTTCTTAAGCACTTTTTGGAGGTCTTCCTGGTTTTCTACGCACTGCGTTGACAGTCAGTTCACGTGATTACGTGGGAGGCATGATGATGTCACACGAAACTCCGCCCCCCACGTCATTGCAGCTCAACTCCATTACAGTTAATGGAGAAAAATACCTTCCAGTTATGACCATTAGGCATAGAATTTCAAAATGAAACCTGCCCAACTTTTGTAAGTAAGCTGTAAGGAATGAGCCTGCCAAATTTCAGCCTTCTACCTACACGGGAAGTTGGAGAATTAGTGATGAGTGAGTGAGTGAGTGAGTGAGTGAGTGAGGGCTTTGCCTTTTATTAGTATAGATACTGGAATATTTTGAAATAAAAAGAGAAGCTTAGGGAGGATATTCATCTTAGCAATGTTAATTCTTCCAGCTAAAGTGAGATGAAGGATTGACCATCTATGCAAGTCTTGCTTGATTTTTTCCATACAGACAGCAAAATTTTATTGATAAAGAGCTTTATGTTTACTTGTGATGTTTACCCCTAGATAATATATATATTTCTGTGTATAATCAGTATATATGTGTATATGTGTGTCTCTGTATGTGTATATATAAATGAGGCTGAGTTGCCTAATTTTTGACAGTTAAAGGTTAATCGCCAATGAAACAGCTCAGGCATAACCCCACCCCTTATAGTCCATGTTTTATTCTTGTTAGCATTTTCTCTTCAAAGGAAAGTGTAGCAATAGTATGTTATGCAGAACCTTTTCAGGCCCTATTGCTAGCCTGACAAATTAGAAGCTAAAGGAAGAACTACATGGTGCATACAACTACATGGTGCTTTCCTAACACTAATGCACCTATATACTCAATGTGACAGAGGCTTCTACAAAAAACAAAAAAAAGGAAGGATCAGAAGAGTTAATGATCTGACCATACATCCACATCAGCTTATAACAGTTTCCTATCATAATGCCCATCATATCACATGATTACTCTCCTGTGATGTAATGACTCAGCTGTTATATTAATATGTGTTTCTTGCATTTTTTTCTGAGCATAATATTTTTTTCTTTGCACTTTGCTAACTTTTAAATGTGATTTTTAATGTAAAATATATATTTAACTTGAAATTGGTATTAAGACTTTTTATTTATTTATTTGTTTAGTTCTAATAATATAATAATTCTCTACATTTACTGTATATAGCACTTTTCTCACTATGAAAATACCACCACGTCATTTTATTTCTACTAGGTGCCACATTTTGTGATTTCATTATCACGACTCCACGGGTCGCTGTTAAGAGGCAAGTCAACATTTAAGCCACTGCCACATGTCCCACATTGTCCAAGATTATGGAAAACTGCAAAATCATTTTAGCTGTCTTTCAATTTTGTCTTGAGGCTTTGAATATCTGACAACATGGCAAATTCATTTTGTTTTGTCTTTGATTCTTGTTTTGTGATTTAGGACTTCATGAATAGCATTAGCTTTAAGAAACGCAATGTACTCTGAAAAAAGTGTTTTGTTTACTGTTTTAAATTAGGGGTCACTCTGTTTGTTTTCATGTATTTTCCCCTTTGCATGTCATCCCCTTTGCTCACTCATCTTCTACTCATAATCTGCTTTGCAGTACAGCCCCACACATCTAGGATCCCTGGATGCAATGGGAGATTGCCAGTAAACAAAACAAAAAAAAGAAGTTTGTTTTCAGAAAGGGCAGAAAACAGTGCAAAAAATTGACAAGCGGCTGTAAGACCTGACAGACGCAACTGCATATCAAGTAGTAAGGAGGACTTCTATTAGAAGACGTTGAAGATCACTAAGCAAATCCCTGGATATCACAATGTATTTCTGATATTTCTTGACAATGCCTGTTTGAAATGTTTTTCTATACATTGTGGAAACAAGTTGTATGCAAAGCTGAAACATTTGAGACTTCCCAAAGAATGAAATCAGGACCCTAAGGAAATTTTCATATCTTTCTAAAATTCTAAACAAAATGCTATGTAATGGCAGGAATTCTTACTATTGACCTTTTAGGTTGCTTGTATATAATCATACCAAAGTCACATTTAAGATAATTAGAATGTCACCCTCACCTCTGTGTATAGTTAGAAGTCATAATTATTACAACATAAATCCTTTATTTTTCATATATAGTTTGAAGATTTATGGGGTTTATTTCTTATTTTTATATGAGATTTAGAGACGTTTTGAAAAGTAGCCTGCATTTTCTCAGATGGCATATAATAAAAATCTAAATTACTAGTTACTGTTACTCCTCAGGTTTGGTATGTGTGCAGCACAGCATATGGTAAAAGGTAAGACAGGCAACTATAAAGTAGTGAAGTCTGATATGGTGCAAGCTTCAAAGTGAAGCTCACAATTAATAAGCTAACAGATCTGGAGTAAGAATTAAAGGACTTGAAATAGTCTACCCTTTCTTTCCATAAAAATAAAGTCTATTAAAGGTCAAATAAATCAAAAATTTGAAGGCATCGATGTTAAAATATGGTCTGTAGACCATTTTAAATATTGATTTTATAATGAAGAAAACATATAGAATTTTACTATCTTTATTTTGCATTTATAACATAGATCTTTATAAGATATCATAATGCAGTTTGGAGGTCAGCAAAGCGCTGAATTTCTTGAAATAAATGTCCTGTTATATTTGCTGATAGAAAAGAAGAAGAGATTTGTTGAAGAAGAAATGTGGTCAAATTTTATAAAAGCTAAAATAGAGAGAGAAGCACAAATATTGCGGGTAGTAAGGCTTTTTGGAGAGTACCGAAAAACTATTATTTGTGTTTTTTTTTTTCAATTTGTTATTAACTCTGCTCAGAAGTAGTTACTGTAAAATGGAGTTTATTCTGACTCCTTTTAGGTTGTTATTCTGTTAATAAGTTTACATGACATCTCTTTCAAACTGGTTTAACTCTTGGCTTGTTATAGATGTTAAACCTTTGTCTAGAGTTTTGTAGCTTTTTAGTTTGTATTATTGTTATTGAAACTACTCCACATATTAAAAGTTTGCAAGTATGGAAAATTACAAAAAAGTTCATTATGTTGTAAAAGATGAAACCGACAAAGATAAAGAGCTGGGACACCACCTTGGTGAACACTTATAACTGAATGTTTTACACAAAAATCACACAGTAATTGCAGAGATGTCTTCTCAGATGCAAGTTTAAGTAGAACTGGAAACAAGATGGCAAGTTTACAGGTTATGTAGTCATGCGTTAGGAAGGGGTGGGACCAGGAGGCTGGGCAACAGAAGTGACATCAGCGATAGTGAAGTGGCTGTCAACCTTCCGTTCTGCCAAGGGAGGAGAAGAGAAGGCATTATAACACAGCAGCAACCCCTGATTTGGCAAGTAGTTACCGTCAACAAAGCCCTTAGTTGTCTCCCATGTGCACACAAGTGAAAATGTTAAAAGTCTTATGTTTAGACTTTGCTTTGAAGTCTAAGTCACATTGGAATGAAGGCAGTTTCTGGAAAACTCACAACAGGAGCATTATTTCTTTAATGCATTATGTACTGTAAACAAAATGTAATTTTCTGGAATTAATTCAAATGGTTGATATATTTCCCATATGGTTAAAATAAGCATTATGTTTGTTTTACTAATTTATGAAGGATTAGTACAGGGCTACAAAAAAACTCTTCACTAAAAATACAGGTAAAATTTCATTACAGCGAACTCGCAGGGACCTATTTTGTTGCAATGAAAATTTTGTTGTAATGAGATTCTGTATTTGTTACTATAGTGCTTTCTTAACTTGGATCCAGGCGTTTGCAATCATTTCAATAGCTTCTTTTGTGTTAATTTTAATCTCCTCCTGCCTACAAGTTATGCTGTCGAGAATTTTTCTCAGTATTTCCTTGCGATAATACACTTTCAGGGTGCGAATGATGCACAGATCCAATGGCTGAAGCACTGCTGTGCAATTGTGTGGGAGGAATTCAACGCGAACATTATCTAAATTTGGAAGCATGTTGTGGGCAGCACAGTTATCAATAAGGAGCCAAATCATCCTTTTCTTCTTCATATTGTGAGGTTTCTGAACTCTTTTGAGACCCCCCCACTCCCCACCCAAAGGGAAGGACACGCGGAAGCGATTGCAGCGTCTGTGGAAGATTGTTTGTCCGTTGCTGGGGCAAGGCAATAGGAGGCTCACAGCATTGCAGTGAAGCACCACAGAAGCAAATCATAAAAGATCGCGGTCACGCTATAAGCCCCTGTCTTGCACCCCAAAACACGAGGCTTAGTCTCAGTACTTAGCAAAACCAGCTTTATTCAGCTTGAAACAGGAACGACACACTTATTTATTGTAGCGTGATCTGCGAGTCGGCTATACACAGACATAACAGTCAGGCAGGGTCATGGCCAGGTCAGTGACCAAGTAATCCTGTTATCTGCATTTACAATGTACGTGCTCCTAACTTTGCATCACCCATCGAGATCTTTGCTGTTTACTTTGGCGGAGAGATGCACCATAGTTGTGAGCCTACTATTGCCCCTTACAATTGCGGAGATTACACTTTGGGATGCTCTTCGGCTTGCTGTCTAGTTGGGGAAGGTCCCAAGAGAGTTTACAAATCTCACATTTTCTTGAATGAGTGCTGAATTAATAGGAATGTTTCTTGAATGAGCATCACTGAACCACATAAAAGCTACTTTTTCGATGTCTTCAAATGCAGCAGTTCACAAACGTTTGCAACCTAAGATTTTTCTTCTTTTTTTGCTCTGTCTTTCTAGAAAGTTGACAGTGTCGATGGCAAAATTCCGAATTCACTGGCAACATCTTTTTTCTTTTTGCTGTAATTGAGAGCTGCAAATAAATAAAAGGTTTTTTTTTATAATATGATCTGTTATCGTTTGTTTGTGTCTGCCGTTTCTATAGAAGGGTGACAATGAGTTAAATTCCAATGGATGTTTTTCAAATGTTGACGAGCAATAACCAAAAGGTATGACTGAAAACCGCAGGAAACAAAAAAGGCAAAAAATTACGAGGAAAGTTTGAAGAAAGAAAGAAAAATTACAGTGTTTCTGTTTGGGGATCGTTGTGCACAACTGAGCTGCGGCCACAGAACTAGCTGCTCTGTAGAGGATTCATTCAGGCATTTCAAGGTCTCTTGTGCACTTTGTTGTAATGAAAGTATCTGCTGAATGTACTTCGTAGTAACGAGATTTCTATAGACTCGTGTCATATGGGGAAGCTATTGGGACCATAAAAATGCTTCGTTGTAATGAAAATTTCATTGTAAAGATATTCGTTGTAATGGAATTTTACCTGTAATACAAAAAATTAACTTAACAAAACCCTCAGCTATTACTGTAATGGGAAGTGACTTTATTGTGGCTAATTGCTAATATATTAGGTCAAATGATCAACCGTTTACCTAATTTTACCCCTCCTTTTATGTTTGCTCTGAGTGTGACTCCCCCACTAGACAAATATAAGTGCATTTATGGTGAGGTACAAAATTAATAATACAAGTCCTGGGTATTCTGGGTGGGTTAACTAGATTTTGACCTTTTACTTTAATTTTAGTAACTGTTTAAAGCTACTTAGTACCTTTTTGCTGTCCTGTTCTTAGTGCATTATTGTCTGCACATGCATTCTCTGCTATATACTAAAAAGATACCTTGCTTATATTCGGAAAGTTGAAGGATTCTTGAATTTGGATTAGTATTTGCCAAGTGTTCATTTAACTTTGACATACATATATGCTTTGAAAATTCAGTTTGCAAGGCATTGGAAAGTCCACATGAATTCATGGTGATTTGATACTTCATTGGTGTTCTGCCAGAGAAATGTTACTCGCAGAGTAGGAGGAGAATGGACCAGAAGAAAAAATGTAAATTCTGAAAGAAAACCAGAAAACCAAATTGATCAATTGCCAAGCCTAAAATGAAAACTTCAACTTGCAAGGAAACCAATATCAAGGTGTGGAAGTCAACCCACACAGACAGGCACAGAGACACATACAAGTGCCAACATCACACAATTTATTTTCTTTCTTTTCTTTCCAGGACAGAGTGCACAAAACACCACAATAATGCCCCTCAGTCCTTCTCTTTTTCTCCTTACTCTCTATTCTGCTGCCTCGACTCCTCTCCCACAAGTGTTGTCCACCTTCCACCTGACTATGGCTCCTTGAACAGAGTGAGGCGGCCTCCTTTATGGTGCACCCAGAAGTGCTCCAGGTGCTCTTCAATCCTCATCTGGCAACAATTCCCTGTATGATGGAAGTCCTGCAGTCCAGGGCTCCAGAACTGTTCAGGAGCCCCCTTCATTGTGGCCACGGAGCCCAGCAGGGTTGAGTTTCCATGGCCTCGATGCAGTCCAGGGGTGTTGCCCTCTTGTGTTCCAGGGGAGGTATTGCTATGGATATGTCCTCTCCCCCAGTCCTTCCATCAAAAGGGTGTTCCAACCAGGCAAGGTCCTCGGCCATCTATCACAAAGGATTTATCCTCAGTATCAACAGACCATGGCATTTCCCTTGTGACATTGTAGCAATCGTCCAATGACAGCGCTCATGACAAGCAAAATGGTGTTGGAAAAAAAAGAGAAAAATATTTTTGATACATTATATAAAATTTTACTCCAAAAACTATTAGTGAATTTGAATTCTACATATGTTCAAAACTCAAAATGGGTATTAAAAGAAAAAGAGAAACAGCACAAGTGGCACAAAAAATATAAAAAATGAAATCAACTCATAACAATTGTCAACCTGTCGTGTTAACTCCAGCAGTCAAACATTCTATGCATTGAAATTTCAAAAGGAAAACAAGTAATTGCCAAAGTGTTATTAACAACATGTTAGGATCATTTTAAATTGTGACAGCAATCCATTTTTAAACACTTTCCCACAATGCCAAGGTTAGGTACAAAGGTTTACAATAGACCATTTTGACCTAGTAAAAATCTTAACAAAATATACAAAGATGGTTAGAAGTTCTCTAGGAGAAATAAATCAAGTTCACCAAAATCCCATTTTTATTTATTCTTAACTTCTAAGGCATAATTTATGCTGAAGTTTTTTTTTCTGTTTTTTGTGTAATTAGACAGAACTTGAATATATTACATGAAATAAATGTATATTTCAAACTAACACAACATTCTTAAACCCACTTCCAGTAATGCAATTCTGGGTCACATGAAAATGGAACTTTTCCTGGCAGCACTTGCTCAAAGAAGGAAATAACCCTAGAGAAGGTGTAAGCCAATTTCAGATTTTGTAAATGAATTGATTCTAACTTGCAAAGTGAAAACATTTAAATATTTTTGGGAAGAAACCTGTAAAGTAATATAACTTTTAAAATGGAAAATAATGAACTTTATCAATAAACAAGTGCAGTACAGATTTACTTATTTGGAATGGGTACATATAACAGAAAAATTAAGCTCTCATGTTGAGCTCACTATGTTATATTAAAATCTTTATTAAATTTACAACCATAAAGAAAATATACTTGTTTTTTTCATTTTAGAAAGAAGGAGAACAAAGTTAGGTGCCTTTGTAACTTGCAAAATATTAACTTTAACAAGAGTACTGCATAGAAGTAAAGGTTTATATTGGTGATAATCTTATTGAAAAACATTGTATTAAAATGGGTATGAAAAAGCAAAGGTTTGGATTTCCCTGAAATGAAGTGAATGCTAAACAATAGGCAAGAATAAAATAATTTGTTGGATATTGTACTTAGTCAGATTGACATATAATTACAAACAATACATCACCAGGAGGGTGGCACAATGGCACAGTTGTAGTACTGCTGCCTTGCAGTAAGGAGACCAGGGTTCTCATGTTTGCTTGTTCTCCAAGTGTCTGAATGAGTTTCCAGTGGGAGTATCGCAGAGTGGGTACCACTGACCAAAGACATGCAGGTTAAGTGAGTTGGCGCGGTAATTTGGCTCTAATGTGTGTTGGGTGTGTGTGCATTTGCCCAGTGATGGACTGGCACCCTATCTGGGGTATGTTCCTGCCTTGTGCCCTATGATAGCTGGGGTTGGCTCCAATGCCTTAACAACCATGGTCTGGTTTAAGTGGGTTAGAAAATGACATGGCATCATCAGAGAATTAAAATCTTTTCTTCAGAATTTTACAGATCATTTTCCAGTAGCTGTATCGTCTTTATATCGAAAGTATTAAATGTGGATATCATTAAAACTGTAAGATTTATGATGTAAAGAACTTAATTGCTAAGGCGTAAAATGTATTTTGGAAATTGAGAATTAGTGGCTCATCTTCTTAAAATGAATTGTTATAGAATGTGGTTAATTATATAACTGATTCTAAAATATTAAGTATTTTACTAAACTAAATTCAAATTTGTAGTCATTTAACCAATAAATGCCACATTTTCCCACCAAAAATGAGAGGATACTTGTAAATATTTTTATTGCCTGGTTAAATGTAAGAGACAGCATCATTTTTTTTCTTTTTTGTACTTTTATATGCCATTTGATACAGTTGAACACCATTCCATCTTTCAATCTCTTATAGTATTTTTGGTTTTAAGGAAAGATTTATTAGAGTGGTTAAAACAATTTATAGCTCTGTTAAACTTTCATTTTGCACATTCTCAAGGTTTAACATTAATTCCAGTATCAGACAGGGTGCTCTGTTTCTCTACATATATTTATGTTAGAAACGTCATTTACAATGTATTTGAATTTCAAATAGAATTGTTCTTAACACTGAAAAAGCAGACTGGCGATAAAATTGATTAATGACTGATTTTTAATTTTTATAATGTAAATTTTCAGAAGAATTTGGTCTTCATTTTTAAAAATTGAACTTATTTCATATTAAAAGTTCAATATGCCCTGGTATTTCTGTACAAATCCATGTCAAATGTCTTGTCTTTATAGTTTTAGGACTAAGGATGCTAACCAATTATTATAAAAGTGAAATATGCTAACAGTTCTCGAAGACTGAATTTAAACATCTACCTTGTATCTGTGTCACTTTTGGTAGTGTCTTTATGAGTAGAGAGAGAGACAATTTACTGACATATAGGATTGTTTAAGGTGTGACTTGAATGTAGAAGGGAGAAAAAGATGAAGAAAGGAGTATGGGAGATGCAAGATGAAGAACATCAGAAGAGGTGTGGGTTAAGTATTTGTACATTTTTTTTCCTTCTGTGCACTTATTTGAGGTAGACAGAAGTTTGAAGGTAAGATTGTTATATTTACCAATCATGGTGCTGAAGAGTGAAAATACAGAGCGTGTTGATGAGCACGAGTATGAATTTCATTGGCAATGTGACAGTAATGACTAAATAAACCTATAATCCTGTTAATTTAATTATAAGTACTCTGAAGGCAGCAGTGAAACAGACAGACTATATGTGATCGCAAAGGCCACTGCTTCTCCTGTGAGGTGCAAGGAGGCAGAGCACATTTTCTGAGTGGGACAATTGGGATCATTTTGACCTTTTCAACAGAAACAGGAGGCCCTAGACCTAAGGGCACTAAGGTTAAGGGATTCAGAAACTTTATAGGTTTGAGGTTTACAAAGGGACTACTGAGTCTTGATACTAAATGTGAGATGGATCAAATGCTAGCTGAGGAAGAGAGGCCATACATTTAGAGAGAGATGCCAGGGAAGTGTTTTTTGTGATTGATGAAGTGGGAAATTTGTAAAAATTACCTTATTGGGCAGAACAACGCTTGTGAAAGCAGTCCCAATGTCAGGAGCTATTTCCCTTTTATTACTCCTTCGTTCATCCTCTCCATGCTTTTGCCTTGGTGAATAAACACACAAATGGTTATTAGCTCTTTATTTTGGAAGAATTATACTAGATGCGGAAAATGCCAGTAGACACTTTCCTCATTATACTGCTAAATAAATCACTGCCATGCTCTCAAAACCACGTCAAAAGAAACCTTTGGGCTTTTTGAATTCTACCTTATTGGCATCCCATCATTGAAGCAACAATAGTAACATAATCTCAGTTTGTAAAATTCAATTAATGAACCAATTCTTTTATCTGCATGAATGTGAGCGATGCTCATACTATACTTAATTTTAGTTTACAAAATACAGTGCCTTTTGTTGTACATACTGTACCATATAACTTGTTATGACTTATTACCACATGGGGAAATTTGTAACAGTAATAAAATGTTATGTGTCATTGTTTTGGTTAGTATGATTTAATTGTACCTTGATTAGGTGATTGGGAGATGTGTCAAGGTTTGAAAATTTTAAATAACAATCAAAATTTAAATGTCAACCATACAATATCTTTAATTAAATGTCATTCTTTGGGGCAGAAAAACAACTTTTTCCCTTAGTAGGAGCACAAAAACTAGGCAAAGGAGACATACAAATAAAAGAGTGAGATAATTACAATATTATTAAATATGGAGTTTTCACATTCTTTCCTGCCTTCTTTTTTTGTTAATTAAATTTAAACTTAACAGGACATAAATGAATAGGTACATATGTGTGGTTTACTGTACAGTGGACAATTCTTCTTCCATAGCTAGTTCTTGTCATTACACTGATCTAGCTGGGAAATCTTTCATCTATATGGATCCCATACAATTTGATTAAGCAGATGAAGAAAATCAATTAATGAATGAATAGTCAATTTCAAATTTTCTTAAATGAGTAATATGTATTATTTATAGGCTCTATAATTAAAGTAAAACTCTACTTTGTGCAGAACATGTCAGTCCTAGAGTAAAGCTGTGAGTTTAGAATTAAAATATTGTTTTTAAGAAGTGCAAACTCTATGAAGGTCATAAATACTACAAGTAATAATCATTACAGTTTTTACCCTGTGATGTTACAATATTTAAAAAACACACATCACCATACACAAAAATTCACAGCTCACCCTTTTTCAAATCTTACAAATATAAAATATTAAATAGAATGTTAATATTTAAACACAATAAGTGTTTTTGTGTCATTAAAAATGAATCATACAAGTGGCAAAATAATCAAACCTAATGTTTTTAACTCATAACAGTCTGCTTTTCCTTTGTAAAATGAGCTTCTGGATTTAATAAGTTGTTGTCCACTCACGCTGCAGTTTATTGCCTAGAGGACTAAATTAATTATGCAGCATCAATTACACCAGGTAATCTTGCAGGTGTACTTTAATTTTAGCACTGCGAATATTCAGGTGCTTCTTATGGAATAAAAACAAAATGCAAAATAATAATTTTAATAGAAAATGTAATTTTACTAAATATTCATTGCCTCTAACATAGCCATTACTTTTGGAAATGGCAAAGGAATTAAGATTGCAAATCTAAAAAAGGGAACAATATTATGTTTTTAGTCTAGTTCTATTACACATCATTTTAACCCGTTATCATTAAGGAGCAGAAAAAGTTTCCATCTCGTAAGGCTCAGTTGCTGTTTTGATGCTTTCTGTGTCATGCTTGGATTTTCTCTCAGTGCATTAATTTGTGTGCTTATTGTACTGTAGTTTTCTCCCTCAGTCTAAAGAAATTCACTTTGTCTGGCAGGTATTTCTTATTTGTTTGGTTATAAGTGAGAGTGGGTGTGTACATGACTGTGTCAAATTATAACTTGCATCCAGACCTAGGTTCATTCCTCCCTTGCCCCGTATGCCAACAGGATAGATGCTTGTTCACAGCAACAGTTTGCTGGAAGAAGAGGGTTTATAAATTGGATGATGGGGTTATTCAAATTTGATGTTTATCCATTGGTTGATACATTTTGAAATCAGTATAATCCAGTTCAAGGTCAGATAGTTCCTGCAGCCATCATTTGCAAAGTAAGAACCAGTCTTGGACAGGACAACAGTCTATTGGTGAGCACTTTTGTTGTTCATGAAATAAAGTTGATGTCTCCAAGATTCCTAAAAGAGCACAGCTAGAAGCATCATCTCCTATATCCTGTTTGTAGGATCTCCGTTCTTGTTTCAGCTACTGTTCAATATATTTCTTGATTAATAATTTAAGGGTATTTTATTTAATTTCTTAAAGTACTAATTCTAAATTATTATCAGAATCACAACCCATTGAGCTCTGTTTTTAATTAAATTAATTAATTTCTTATAATTAAAAGCAGTTTCTTTATTAACAAAATAATATAACTATCATTAAATGTTATATATGTTTTTCTTCGACATGTACTATTCTTTAATATTTTTTAGTTTTTTTAGTGTTTTTCTACTAAATTTGAATGGTAGCAATTGTCACAAGTATTGCAGTGCTCCTCATTCTAGGCTGTGTACAATGAATCACTGAGTGCTTCCATTCAACATTAGGCAATCATTATTTTTAAGGGTGTAATTCATTTTCTGCCTGCTTTCGTAAAACTTTACCTTTCTTTGATGTTGCAGTTCTGCTTATAATTGTGAAGATCACTTGCATTTAAGTGTTAGGCCAGATGTTACTGTTTCATTGGGTTAATTGTTAGGGTCCTATTGTCTATCTTTACATTAATTTTTCAGCTATGTCTATTTTTAGTGCCCCATTTGGAGCACAGCCCATTTATAAAGCAAGAATTCCAAAAGTATTGTAGAACTGTCTTGATCATTAGGAAATATTCTGTTGACAAGTACAAAGTACTGGATAGCCTCTGAAGATTACAAAACAACTGGCTTCGGACCTTAACAGAAAATGTAGTAGTAGTAGTTGAGTAATAGTAGTAGAAACCCATCATTGTGGGTAAGCCTTGGGGGGGGGGCTGCACTCACTTAATCAAAATTCCAGGCCCATACATTAATAATTTTTAATGACAAAATACAGTTATCAATTAAAAAATGTAAACATATATATATGCAACACCTACTTCCAAAACCCCCCAATCAACTGGACCAGCATAGTCACAGGTTTAAATAAAGGTTAGTTTATTGAGTAAAGTACTTTTCCACAGGCTCTTCTCCCAGTTAGCACAATCATAGTCACAAATGCCTATTCATTTTATCCTCCTTAATATCTCCCGACTCCAACTCCTAGACTGAGGTGAGATAGCTTCTTTTATGCTGGACACAGGAGTACTTATGGTGCCACTGGATTGCATGATGGAAGCACTCCCCAAAGCAGGGATAGCCATCCCCTGCAGTTCCCCTTGGCATCATCTCAAAACCCCAACAGGGCCACCTATCGAGACTAAAGCTCCCAATATGCCCTATGAGTGTACAAATTGGAGGTCCACCACAGGGATGCTGCCGTCCAGTATATAGGGGAACACATCAACTGGGAGGTTGTCTCCTCTGTCCTTTTGTTATTATGGTTTCCCAGCCAATACGGCACCAACAAGAAACCTGGCTGGGATACTCATCTATCCATGTCCTTCCATAAATGCTTCCAGCCAAGTAATAGACCATCTATTTCAGCCAGTTTGCAAGCCAACCTGTATAATATATAGGTTGTATATATATATTGGTTGAGTGAACGCTGGCGGCACTGGTCGCCGCTGCTCGCTGGTAACTAGAATATTGATTTTGTTAAGACTAGTGATTTTGATGGTATTTCTTTTGCCATATTGCTGACATTTCTGCGTGGCTATATATGCTATATACTATATGCTGTGTCTGCATTTAGCTTCAGCCTAACCTCCGCTTCGTTTGAAACTTACCGGTTTATTCTCTGCACGCCTGAGCTGCTTGCGCCTCCTCGCCTACAATGTGGACTGGTAGGATTTTTGCTTGGTTGTTTGTCTGGAGTCTTCTGTCGCACGTTATTCAACCTGCGACTGGCCTCCTCCAGTACCCAGCTGCTGAGCTGCTTCGACTGCGTCTTCTCCAGTCTGTGCCTTTGCTGTCGGTGCTATATTTCGACCCGGACGTCATACTTCTCCCTCGTCGGAGATACATCCATCGTGGGTCCCTCCGGAGATTCCGAACGGACGCCTCGAAAGGAATTAACTCTTTTTGGTCTGATTTTTGGCACCCTCCACATAACACAGATAGGAACGCTGACCATAGTGTGTTGGCCAGCTTAGCTCGGTCGACTAACACCACTGTCAAATGCGACAGCAACATTGTCAGCTTTGGTCTATTGAACATCCGCTCACTTACGAGCAAGGGACATCTCATTCAGGATCTCCTCATTGACCGTAAGTTTGACTTTCTCTGTTTAACTGAGACTTGGCAGCAACCTCAAAACTTTTCACCACTTAATGAATGCACCCCCCCGGGGTTTGTTTACACTTGTCAACCCCGTGCATCTGGCCGTGGAGGAGGTGTCGCGATAATTTATCGCGAGGTGGAAAGTCCTGCCGTTGCCTGCTCCTGCTGTTAGCTCTTTTGAATCGACTGTGTGTCAACTGTCTGGGCCAGTTCCAACCATCATTGCAACTGTCTACCGTCCTCCTAAGTCTAACAACAATTTTTTGAACGATCTTGCTACCTTCCTTACCAATCTATCTGTGATTACTCCAAATATAATTCTGCTGGGGGATTTTAATATACATCTGGACAATATCAATATCCCTCTCACTAGAGACTTTTTATCTTGCCTGGAGAGTTTTGGATACCAGCAGCACACTGATGTTCCTACCCATTGTAAAGGACATATCTTGGACCTGATTTGCTGCTCTGGTGTTGTTCCTTTTGATCTTACAGCAGATGAACTCACTATAACCGACCACTTTCTCCTCTCATTCAACGCTAAACTTACCTTTTCTGTTCCTAAGCTTCCACGTCTCATAGCCTTTCGTAACATTAAGAATATCAACTTGAATTTGCTGTCTTCTAGAAATGATTCGCAAATGGACTTTTATAATTTATCCTCTCCCATAGAACTGATCTCATATTATGACACTTGTCTTAATGGTATTCTTAATTCTCTGGCTCCGCTAAAAACCAGATCTGTTTCTTTTTCCTTTTCTGCCCCCTGGTTTACGCCTGAACTTCGGCTTCTGAAAGCTAAAGGCAGGCAACTTGAAAGGTTGTTTAAAAAAACCAGACTCTTTGTCCACAAAGATATGTATAAAAATCATCTACTCTACTACAAGGATTGAATAGCTCAAACCAAATCTAATTATTACACTCAGTTAATTACTAGTAATACAGGTAACACCAAGTCTTTGTTTTCTTTACTTAATAATGTTACACAACCTGCAGACTCTTTACCATCTCACCTTCACTCAACTGCCTTCTGTAATTCTCTTATGTCTTTTTTCAATGAGAAAATCCAAAAGATACATCAGCACCTTGGTCCAGATCCTTTCTGTATTTCTTCTGAACTACACTCACCTATTCACTCTTTCTCTTCTTTCCAGCTTCCCACTTCCTCTGAAATCTCAGATCTCATCTGCAAATCCAAGTCATCTACTTGTCAGCTGGACCCCCTGCCTACAGTTCTGGTTAAAGCCTGCCTCCCCTCTCTAGTCCCTCTTATTTCTGCCATCATTCACTCTTCTCTTACTACTGGTATTATTCTCTCATCTTTCAAAACTGCTGCTATAACCCCAATATTAAAAAAACCTGGTTGTGATCCTACTAATTTCAATAATTTTCACCCCATTTCTAACTTGCCCTTTATCTCCAAAATTCTTGAAAAAATAGTAGCTATCCAACTTCACACCCACTTGTCTCACAATAATCTATATGAGAAGTTCCAGTCTGGTTTTCGCCCCCTTCATAGTACAGAAACAGCACTTGTTAAACTTACTAATGACCTCCTTATGGCTGCTGATTCTGGTCTAATCACTATTCTCATCCTTCTTGATCTGAGTGCGGCCTTTGATACTATTTGTCATACCGCTCTCCTTAATAGATTATCTTTGATTGGCATTACTCACACTCCACTTGATTGGTTTAGATCTTACCTTTCAGGCCGCACTCAGTTCATACAGCTTAAAACTTTCACATCCCTTGGAGAAGTTTGGGTTTGGCCCTAACATTTGTGCATGGATTAAATTACTGTATACCAACCCAGAAGCTTCAGTTTGCATCAATAACATTTGCTCAGACTACTTTAAACTAGAACGTGGCACAAGACAAGGATGCCCTTTGTCACCACTGCTGTTTGCAATTGCCATTGAACCACTGGCAATACATTGTCGAAATACTGATCAGATAAAGGGGATTAGCAGAGAAGGACTGGAACAGAAAATCTCATTATATGCAGATGACATGGTACTGTATATATCGGATCCAGAAAATTCTGTGCCTGCAGTCTTAGCAGCACTCACAGAATTTCAAAAGCTCTCTGGTCTCAGAATTAATCTGAATAAAAGTGTACTCTTTCCGGTGAATTCGCAAGCATATAATATTAGATTAGACACCCTTCCTTTTATCATTGCAGAACAGTTTAAATACCTCGGGGTAAACATCACAAGTAAACATAAAGCTCTTTATCAACAAAATTTCGTCGTCTGTATGGAAAAAATTAAACAAGACTTGCATAGATGGTCAACCCTTCATCTCACACTAGCTGGAAGAATTAACACTGTTAAGATGAATATTCTTCCTAAGCTCCTTTTTTTATTTCAAAACATACCAATATACATTAATAAATCGTTCTTTAAGCAATTAGATTCAACAATAACCTCATTTATTTGGAATTCTAAACATCCACGCATCAAAAGAGCGACCCTACAAAGACAAAAGGCAGAAGGTGGCATGGCTCTACCTAACTTCCAGTTTTATTACTGGGCAGCAAATATACAGTCGATAAGAACCTGGACACAAATAGAAGAACATACACAGGCATGGACCGCAATAGAAGTAAAATCCTGCAGTACTTCTTTGTATTCCTTGCTTTGTGCTCCAATAAACACACGTTATCGGCAATACACTAATAACCCAATTGTGCTCCACTCACTTAGAATCTGGAACCAATGTAGAAAGCATTTTAAGACGGAGAAGCTTCTTTCTGTGGCACCCCTGCAAAAGAACCACCTCTTTCAACCCTCACAAACATATGCAGTTTTTAATATCTGGAAAAAAATTTGGAATTAACTTGCTTAGAGATCTTTATATAGACACCGTCTTTGCATCCTATGAACAATTACATTCCAAATTTAACATTCCAGCTACAAATTTCTTTCACTATCTTCAAATCAGGAACTTTGTTAAACAGAACCTTCCAGATTTTCCTCATCTTGCACCCTCATCCACGCTGGAAAAATTATTGCTCAATTTCAAGGAGTTAGACTCCATCTCTACAATATATAAAATCCTTTTACAATCCCTTCCTTTCAAAGATCCAAGAGGACACTGGGAAAATGACCTCTCAATTAATATATCAGAAAAGGAGTGGAAAGTAGCAATGCAGAGAATCCACTCAAGCTCCATATGCGCAAAGCATACAATTATACAACTCAAAATTATATATCGAGCACATCTGTCTCGACTAAAACTCTCAAAATGTTTCCAGGGCATGATCCAACCTGCGAACGTTGCAACCAAGCCCCAGCCTCACTAGGTCACATGTTCTGGGCCTGCTCCAAATTAACATTATTCTGGACAAAAATTTTTAATTACCTCTCAGACAGTCTTAGACTCACAATCCCTCCTAACCCATTAACAGCTGTGTTTGGGGTTCTTCCAGAGGGTCTTAAAGTGGAGAAAGACAAACAAATTGTGATTGCATTCACTACACTGTTGGCACGCAGACTTATTCTGATAAACTGGAAGAACCCAAACTCTCCTCCTTTAAGTCAGTGGGAAACTGATGTGTTATATTATTTAAAATTGGAAAAAATCAAATACTCAGTTAGAGGATCTGTGCAGACTTTTTCAAAACATGGCAGGATCTAATCAGTAATATTTTGAAATGATTTTATAAAGCACAGAGAATTTGTTGATTTAGGTATTTTTAAAAGCCTTACATTTTACACCGTTTGGCTTGCTCTCTCTCTCAAGGGTGGGGATCGATCTGTTCTTAGCATAATTCTTTTTTTTTGTAAAAACTTGATTGCTATGTATTGATTGTAATAAAATTAATAAATAAAAAAAAACTCACATCCCAACCCACCGCTGTTACTTCTGGTGTGCCACAAGGCTCTGTCCTGGGGCCTCTTCTTTTTATTATTTACATTCTTCCCCTTGGCAATATTTTTCGCAAATATAACATTAATTTTCACTGTTATGCTGATGACACCCAGCTCTACCTTGCTGGTAAACCCACTTCCTCTTTTCCACCACCCTCACTTATTGATTGCATTTCTGAAATTAAATCCTGGTTCTCTTCAAATTTTCTTAAATTAAACAGTGACAAAACTGAGGTTCTCCTCATTGGTTCAAAATCATCATTTTCCAAAACCAATAATCTTTCTTTTATTATTGATAACTCTGTTGTTTCCCCATCACCTCAGGTCAAGAGTCTGGGTGTCATCCTCGACAGTACTCTATCTTTCCAATGTCACATTAATAACATCACCCGGTCTGCTTACTTCCACTTACGTAATATTAATCGTGATTCGTCCCTCCCTCACTCCTCATACTACTGCCATTCTTGTTCATAGTCTTGTCACTTCGGCTGGACTACTGCAATTCACTCCTCTTTGGTCTCCCTAATAAATCTCTTCACAAGCTTCAGTTAGTCCAGAATTCTGCAGCACGTATCATCACTGGAATCCCATCTTTTCACCATATTACTCCGGTCTTGCAGCAGCTTCATTGGCTCCCGATCAAGTTTTCGTATTGATTTTAAGATTCTGCTACTAACTTTTAAGGCCATCCATAACCTCGCACCTCCATATCTGTCTGACCTTCTACATGTTGCCATTCCATCCCGTAACCTTAGATCCTCTTCCTCCACCCATCTGACCGTTCCTCCCTCCCGTCCTAACCACCATGGGGAGCAGAGCTTTCAGCCGTTCTGCTCCCAAGCACTGGAACTCATTACGGCGGATCTCCGAAATATCAAATCATATTCATCTTTCAAATGTAAACTTAAAACACATTTGTTTAAAATGGCTTTTTCTTCTTCCTCCTAATTATAGTGGTTTTGTTTTGGTTTTAATTTTTAGATTTTCTGATGTTTCAAGTTGTTTATAATTGTGTTTTGTATTTATTTATTTATTTATTTATTTATTTATTTATTTATTTGTTTGTTCGTGTCCTTGAGTTCTCTGAAAGGCTTTGTATAAATAAAATGTATTATTATTATATATACATATATATATATATATATATAGTATATATATATATATATATATATATATATATATATATATATATATATATATATATATATATATATATATATATATATATATATATATATCAAGTTCTTCCATGAGGGCTCTGAATACCCTGAGGACTGATTGAGGTCATTTATGTTAGGCAGAATTCCTAGAGGTGCCTGGGAAGTCTCGTGGCCTGGAACCCCTGCAGATTTTCTTTTTTTCTCCAGCTGTCTGGAGTTGTTTTTTGTTTTTTCTCTCCTCCTTGGCTATCAGACCTTACTTTTATTCTATGTTAATTAGTGTTCCCTTATTTTAATTCTTATTTATTTTGTCTTTTTTCTCTTTCTTCATCATGTAAAGCACCTTGAGCTACATTATTTGTATGAAAATGTGCTGTATAAATCAATGTTGTTGTTGATATATATTATATATCGAGACGTGATCATCTCGGAGAGACACTTTGACGTCACGTTAGACTAGACATTACAACCTTTGGAAGTAAGACCCATGAGACAGTGACTTTTGCACGTTACTCCCTACTTACAAATAATTTAAAACAAGTTCAGGGACATCTTAACTCGCATTTGTTGGAATGCTTTTGGCAGACACACTTCATGTGCTCCCAACTCTTAAAAATGTTATACATTCTGGATGGCACGTGAACAACTAACCGAAGAAAAAAGAGCAGCGAGTCGAAAAGAGACACGAAAGTGTTGGCGATTAAAGAAGGCAAAAAAGGATGCACAAGAGAACAATAATAATCTATGCACAACTTCAGAAAATAAGGAAAAAATCAGCCCGGACGTCCCGCAAGAGATACTTTGACATCCATGAGAGACACTTTGATGTCCCACAAGACAAAGCAGTGAGACCAAAGGACAGCTACTGTGTAGGGTTTTAAATGATCGACGCGCAGTGCAACAAGCAGAACACGCAGCTTAGCAGCAGAAAGACAGCAGATGATCCATCTCCTTAGCTTGCATTCAGCCCCCTTCCTCCCCTTCACAGCGCGAGATGCGAAGTGGCAGGCGCTTAGCATGCCCTGGATGGAGGTTGGGGGGGGGGCTATGTAAGCAAGCAAAGCAAGGACCGCTGCTGTACAGGCTTTAAAATGATCGACGCGCAGAGAGGGAAGCAGAATACGCAGCATGGCAGGAGGAGCAGTAAACAAGCAGGTGATCTGTTTGCATCTCCAAAGCGTGTGTTCAGCCACCCCATTCACAACATGAGCGGCAAAGCTCCCAAGTATATACATATACATATATACTGTATATATATATATATAGTAAAAGGCGCTATATAGCGCCTGACCCTGCACAGACCACGCAGAGGCACGTGTACAAAACACACAGGCTTTATTCTTTTTCTTCCCCCGTGGGCTCACGTCTTCCCCGTGACCCACAGGCAATACAAAGTCCCAAGCACAAAACACAAACTATAAACAAGCCTTTCTGGCACCACCACACCTCCCAGGCAACCTCGTCCTCTTCCTCCAGATTCTGGCCAAGAATGAATGGAGGTTGGCCTGCTTTATAGCCCACCCGGAAAGTGCTCCAGGTGCCTGACCAGCTGGTCTTAATTGCACCTCTGGGTGGGGCTGGTAAGTCGTCCAATGTGGTGGCTGGCTCTCCGCAGCACTCCCTAGCGGCCACCCTATCTCCCAACCGGGCTGTGGTGGACTCCATGTCCCATGGAGCCATGGGGGAGACTGAGGAAGGACCCACGGCCAGGGAGGCTGCCCCGAGGCGCCCCGGAGGAGGCATTGCACTGTCCATTGTGGCTCCCCCGGGACGTATGCAGCAGAGGCGTCCCGGCCAGGCATGGGACCCGGCTGTCCGTCACAATATATATATATATATATATATATATATATATATATATATATATAAAAAAATCCTGGAGAGAAACAGTAGGGCAACGAGACGTGATCTTCACGATAAATTCATGGAAGACACTTAAAAGACCCGCAAGACTAAAGATATTGGCCACAGAGCGTCTCGAGGGGACCTTGATGATGTAGAACATGAGATTCTTGCAAGACATGCCCTACTTACAACCAAATAAGACCACGGGCAGCAACACACTCAGTCATGTTTTGGCGTTGAGCACACACAGATCCAGGGCTCTCAGCGCATATAAAGCGTATAAGGACAATACATTATAAATGAAACGTAAATGACTAAGCAAAGAAGAAAGCAGCGCAGAGAAAATAAACTCAAAAGCGTTGGAGAAGACAAAAAAGAAAAAGAATAATCTAGGTGACAATTCAAAAAGAACAAGAGGAATTGAAAAAAAGCACGTCCAATGTTTAGGTTAGAGATTATGAAAGCAGTGGAATTTGAAAGGCTAAAAAAAAAAAACGTTGGTGCGATACACATGTGGAGAAAGTTAAAGAATATCCATCCATTTTCCAACCCGCTGAATACGAACACAGGGGTCTGCTGGAGCCAATCCCAGGGCACAAGGCAGGAACCAATCCTGGGCAGGGTGCCAGCCCACCACAGGACACACACCAAGCCCAATTTAGAATTGCCAATTTAACTAACTTGTATGTCTTTGGACTGTGGGAGGAAACCCACACAGACAAAGGGAGAACATGCAAACTCTACACAGGGAGGACCTGGGAAGCGAACCCAGGTCTCCTAACTGCAAGGCAGTAGTGCTACCACTGCACCACCGTGCCACCCGTTAAAGAATATGAAAGTAGGAAAATTAGAAAGTATAAAAAAAAGAAAGTAAAGATTGTAGTAGCGCAAAAAAATGGAAATTATTACTCAAAAAAAGGAAAGTAATCACCAAGGCTAATGTGCTGAACTATTTTTTTACTAGATTTTCCCTCACTCCACCACTACCTTTTTCCAATAACCAGTATTCCCACACCATCCCTACTACATCAACAACTACTTTTATGACCAATGATGAGTCCACCTCTGACCATAAGTATAGGTTCTACATAACTGATGTCCCAAGTGACGAGATGGCTATGAACGATACAAACAGCAAAAACTGCGGGACCAGATGGAGTCAGTTCTAAAGTTCTTAAAGCCTGTGTTGACCAACTTTGTGATGCCTTTTATTACCTGCTCATTCTGTCACGAAGGCTACAAAAAGTGCTGTGTACTTGCACTCTTCCTATTCCAATTGACAAATCAGTGGTACTTACCCACAGAGGCAAATAATGAAGACCTTTGACAGGCTGATCCTTGACTATATGTGTTCTCTTGTGAAAGACCACTCAGGATCCACTGCAGTTTGCCAATTGCATGCTTGACCTTTGGGTAGTGTTGGGTTCTGATCCAGACTTGATTACCAGCTTGGGTACCTGATGTGTGGATGTTCTGGCCATGTCCCACAGTCCAAAAGGTGTTTGTAGAGAGCAGGTACATGCATAAATGGGCCTTGCAATAAACCAGCCTTCTGCCCATGGCTGCTGCCTGCATTGGGACCTATATTGATACCTTTGTTGCATTAAAACAAATGGTACTGCAATAGAACTGTTTTAAAATAATTATGAAGTGTCTTGATGATAATTTACAGTACATTGGAGACATCTTGTTTGCCATATCCAAGATTACTGCCTGCCTATAGGCTACAAGCCCTGTGACAATGGAGAATGGATTTTCTCTGGTAAAAATCATTCTGGTTAATTATATTGATTAATTGTATATTCATTTCCTTTTTGCATTTTTGGATTCAGTTTGTGAAACTTTCACCTGTCATAGGATGAAATTCCACCCCAACAAAGTCAATGTACATATTGGTAAAGCAAATGTTTCAATCCTCAATAACTTAACTAAGAAATGTAATGTGTTATTTTTAGAGGTTAAGCAATATCCCTGAAAAACATCTTTCTGTATATTCAGTAGGCTATTGTAGAAGATGATTCATTGGTCAATTACAAGTATCAAACTCCTTTCCACCAGGCACACTTTAAAATCAAACCTCATAATCTAGTGGAACTCATTTATTTATGTATTTGTCTATTTTCACAGAGCAGGGAATATCAGCTCAGAAGCAAAATCAATTTTGTAAGTGAACTGTCTCTTTCAACATTAAAATCTATACATGTAAAAAGCATGTTAGAGTTGTAGCTTGGCCTTGGAATACAGCATGTGATATCACTAGGTCAAGTAGTATCTTAGAATTATTAAATGAATGAGGCCACTTTGGGAATTCTGTTAATTTACAGGTCATGTGTTTAGTTGTATCAGCTCTTGCATTCGAATAGACAGTAACTGATCTTATATTGTGCAAATATAGCTGGATTGCAGTGTAGGATATGAAATAAGGTGAAATAATTCAACCCATTATTCCTCTTGAATTCTTGTGTTAAAAGTGTCAATTCTAATTAACAACTTTAAATTTTATACTTAGATCAACTAATGTATCATTCTAATGAAACTTGATCTTTTTGTGTAGTTCCTCAGAGCACTAAACAGGTCACCAAAAATACAAATGCTCTCAATCAGTCTATTAAAAGAAAACTCCACTAATTCATTTCTCACATTTGGAGGTACATCTTACCGCTGTGATAGAAGACATGGATGGACATATGAACAAATTGGGATAGTTGGTATTCCCTTTCCCTTATGCAGTTAAGAGGCCAATATAATTAGGCATTGACTTTGGGACATGGGTTCTCACAGTACACTGGGTGTCTTCATCCCTCTAGTGGTGTCCCCTTTTGACAATTGCAGAGCCCGATAGGAGATGGAATTTCAATGGACAGGCTTGTTCAGGTCCTTGAATGCCAATGGAGATAGCTGCCATGAAGACCCATGTCCAAGTGATGAGTGAACAAAGCCCGATGAAGCTTTTGAGGCTCTTTGACTGTTTGTGTTGGAAAATGATTAGATACTTTGGGGCTTTTTTAAATAGTGACATTTGTGCCTGTGTTTATGAAGTGTCTCAAAGTGGTAAAACATTCATAACTTGCTTAAGATCTCACAGTTGATGCAAATTTGGTCCTACTTTTAGAAGTAAGAGTAATAGCATTTTATACTTTTTCGTAATTTAAGAAACTACTCCTAACTTTAGAAGGATTTAGGAGAGCTTATGACCTATTCTAATTTGCTAGGAGCTGCCAGCAGATGGGATTCAGGCAAAGCTTAGTACCCACATCACAGGAAAGACAGAATGTTTTGGAAACATTGGACAACAAAGACTTTATAAAAAAAAAAGATGGGATAATACTCCTAACAAATCTTGTAAATCAAGAGATTGCTCCACCTATGTGGAGAAGCCATACACACGCAAAATTCAAATTCAAGTTTTGGTAACGTTATGTTTTTTTGGCAATGGGGAATATGCAGTTTTATAAACTTGATGTTTTGGGTGTATCACAATCAACTGTTTCTCAAATTTTGAAGCAAAATTTAAATCCCAACTGCATGAGGTAGTATTAAGATTTGTACTTTTCCTCACCATTCCACATGAGGTAATGTTAAAAAAAGGCTGCATTCATGCAAATCAGTGGTTTTTCTGGGGTTGATGGTGTGATTGCCCTAAGTGTGGATGAGCACATGCAGTATATATAAATGGCAAGCTCTGTCACAATTTCAACACAGGTGGTCATGAATGCAAACTGTATTGTAGTAGCCATCATATTATCCTGAAGATTGGCGGCGTCTTTTGGGTGATTGACAGCAAAAATTCACAAACTTATTGTGAGCTTTACATTCACTGAACCCCTGTAATATTCACGTTACACTATAGAAGCCCATGAAGGTCCAATAAGGCAGACAGAGACTACCAGCGTACTGGATAAACAGAGCCTTGCAGAAGATAAGTGGAGATCATGGAGTGAACTATGGGAATGTGACTTTGGACACAATGGAAGATAATAAATACG